>NC_140235.1:11887252-12192252 GCF_949987555.1 Borostomias antarcticus
ATACAGTTTCAAGTAAAGATACAATAAGCTGCATATATTGTTAACATTGAATCATAGCATTGTACATTTGTTTTTACAACTAATTGAGTAAGATAGTCAAATTAATTAAAACTACTAAAGAAATGGGGATTTTTTTCAAGCATCCATTAGACCCTTTGTTCCTTTCATATAGTCAAATACAGTACTTCACTTCTTACTTTGACAGCACCATTTCATGGGAATTACAAATGCATACATCAATTTGTATCAATTCTTATTTCTCTCAACAACAAAATACAGGTCTCTGTCAATGTGACAATACAAATATATAGTGCCCTTTCAAATGGTTACTAACAGTCGTGTTTGGTGATGGGGCCAGTACAAACTACCTGAGCACTGCAGTTCTACACCCCACTGAAAAGTGCACGAGTACCTGTTTCAACAGGTCTTAATGAAAACCCTACACGTGGACTTAAAAGAGGTTGGCTTCGGTTCTTATTCTTGCACAACAGGCAGGTCAAGAAAGATGAGTTGTCTACAACCACAGCTAAGATGTACATTGTGCTACAGTACAAATTAATTTGATGATGCCGTGTTTTCAACTCAGCATTGGTACGATGGGCTCTGCTCAGCTATGTGAAAGGTGATGTGCATGTTACTAGTGAAAATTGTTTTTAACATCAGATCATCATGTCCCTCAACTCTCACAACCAAATAGTACAATTAACCATCCTGGCAAAGGAGGCTTTCTCTATGTGCATCTCCCAAACCTTCTAAAACTCTAAATGTTTCAAATAATGCAACATATACTTTTTTTTTGCTTTTAAAGTACTTGAAAGCTAGCTAGCTAAAGATAGCTTTAAATCTTAAGTGAGAAAAACCAGAATAAAAGGCCAATAGAAGCGGATATCCATCACCCTGTTTCCCTATATCATAGCTTATATACATCGCCAGGGACGGTGCCTTTTGTTGAGAAAAACAACAACAACAAAACAATCAAGAAAAAAGGCAAGAAAAAAGCTATGATGCATCAAGTCTAGTCCAGGTGAACCTGGAGGTCAGATGTGCGAGGGGAACACAGTACATGCTGGAGGCAGCAGACACTGGCAAAGGGAAGATCTGTAGTGCACTAAGCAGAAGCTACCACCCCCTCGCTCCCTCCCTCCCTCCTTCTCCGACACCTGTTCTAACAACTAAAGCTTATTACTGCTGACGGGGGTGAGGGGGATCTGGGGGGGGGGGGGGGGGGTTTAGACTGGAGTATTGCTGAAGAGGCCCGTAGGGGAGGTGGGCGTGGTTCAGTCCACCGCCGTGTTGAACAGTCGACACACTCCGCCCTCGATGGCCAGCGACTGCCCGGCCACAGCCCCCGGCGGCAGTCTGGATATGTGAGTCTGTGAGAGAGAGAGAGAGAGAGAGAGGGGGGGAGAGAGTGAGAGAGGAATGGAGGGATCCATACAAAAGGAAACAGGGGTGTAGAGAGAGAGGGATGGGGAGGTGGGGGGTGGAGGGGTACAGAGTGCCAGTGTTAAGTGTTGGAGAAAGATGAAGGGGGGGGGGCAAGCACAGCTGTGAGGCCCAGGGACTGAGGCTTCCACTGTGGGATCAAAGGCGGCCGTCTCTCCCGGTGCCAACAGCTACAGCAGCGCTCCGTCCCTGGTTAGGACTGGCCTGCGCCACCACCCCCTCCCCTCCGGGGGGGGGGGGGGGTCCGTCCAGAGAGGGGCGGAGCCTCGGCATCCCCTCCGCTGCCTGCGGTCGCGTCCTGCCCAGGTGGCGTAACCTCGTTTCAGGGCCGAACTCCGAGCCCGGGGAGGTGGGGGGCAGGGGCACACATGGAAACGCTCACAGCGCGGGATATTTACCCCGTTGACGCAGTCTCTCCTCCCCTCTGCCTCATCTGCTCCGTACCCCCCCCCCCCCTTCATCTGCTCCAGACGGGGTCAAAGGCGGGGCGGGGCGGTCATGGGGGTGAAGGCCCGTGAGCGAGCTCGGAGTCAAGTGAGGGCGGCGCGTTAAAACACGCTCTCTCCCCTTTTCACGCAGCCAAGAGGCGCAAGGGACAGTTACCGAGGAAAAACAAAAAACCCCGAATCCATTTGAACTCCTGGCAGTCCAGGTAACCTGCTGCACGCGTTTGGCCCTCGACGTGTGCGCCGCCACGACGCAGACTTAATGGCGAGACGTCTTGTTGGGACAAGGTCACGTCCTCAGCCTGAGCCTGAGGAGCAGAGGCCGGCTCGGGCCGCGCGACCCCAGGTCTGCGTTTCAGTTCAGACCCGACACCGCAGAGAAATTGAGTTAGCGAGCAGGAAGACTCAAGGGCTTTCTAAACCAAACATGAGGGTAATTATCCAACCACAGTGCCTAGGGCGCCCACGTGTGTGTGTGTGTGTGTGTGTCTCAGGGCTGCTCCATTGTCTTCTGGCTTGCGCACACACACACACACACGTACGCACGCTCGCGCATGCATGCACTCACACACACTCACACACACACTTTTGCTAATGAACAAACACCAACCTGTGTGCTCTTTCCTACTCACAGGTGACAACTTCACTACTCTACACCAGTAGCCATCTTTCTTTCTTTTCTTTTTTTTAACCTCAGATAGAGCCAACAGTACCTAAAGAGAGCCCACTAACTAACAACCTACTGGAGACTGTTGAACACACAGTCATTATCTCAACAGCAGCTAGCCATGAGAGAGTGGGTCTTAGAGAGGGAGGACAGACAGACAGACAGACCGACAGACAGACACACAGACCGCCTCTAGGACCTACGGCCAGTCTGTTCACAGCACGTTCTCCGTGACTGAAGAGACCACAAGACAGAACTCTGGTCGAGTCAAAACAAAGCGACAGCTTGTGGGAGCGGCAGTGTTCTGCGAAGGACAACATGCTTTGGCAACATGATGTTTAAGAGCTGCAAACCCGACAGTCGTAAACAATCGTGCGGCGTTTATTTGTCCAAGTGAGATGGAAAATCAAAACGAAATGTGCCGTAACGAAAGACACGTGTCGTCGTTCCAACAAGACACATCAGACAGTAGACCAGAGGGCACAACTGAAGACATTTCTCTTGTTTCTGCACGAGATCCCTGCGTTATGGCAGCAACAGAGCATCCAGAGGGGTAACGTGGCGTCTGCCTGTTCATCTGTCCAAAGGCCGTCACAGACGCACGACAACGATACCGAACGAAGCTTCGCCGCGCGTCACCGTGCGCTCCGTACGGGCCTGGGGAAGAGCCGTCGGGAGTTGGGCCGCCGCAGACGCTGGAGCGGACCGGGGCCGCAGACGCTGGAGCGGACCGGGACCTGACCTCTGTCCTAAATACCCCTGCTCCCGTGCGTTGGCCGCGCGCGAGGCCTTTCATGTTCTTATCGGGGGCTCCACGCAGGGGGAAGGAGGACGCTGGCCGGTCAGCGGACGCCCGCAGGAATGGGAGGAATGTGTGTGGAGCCCCCCCCCCTTCCCCCCGTCTCCCTCTCAGCCCCTGAAGCTCTACACACAGGAGTGAGACTGGGCCAAGGGCAGGCCCTGGTCCTATTCCTGGCGCTCAGGGCGACAAGTCACACAGCCTTTCACTGGGACACGTGGGTGGTCTCCGTCACATCACGTCAAAGTGGCCTGGGACTCAACATTCATTCAGGCACAACTGATGATTTTTCACGTCGTTGTCTACTTGGACACACTGGATAGTGCAGGTATATTCAACTGGCTGCTTTCAAAATCAACTGCTCTACAAAAGCCTTGATGGAAATTTCTTTTAGCTAATATAGGTATTATCTTTACAGGTATGGCCTAACTGAAGCAGGTGGCAGAAGAACATTACAGTCATAGTTCAAAAAATCCACTGGGGAAAAAAGAATAATTTTGGACTACAATTCTGTATGAAAGGAAAGATATTTGTATAAATGTAGTATCCTCAGAAGTGCAGTTTGTTCAGCCTGTCGTGCACACCTCGTCTAGCTGCCACGGCCGTGAAAGGAGAGCTTACGAGCTCACATTCCGCCACAAGGCCCAATACACAGAGCGCATTTAGCAAATACGCAGATTGATATTGATATCCACACTGGTGCGTGACTTGCAGTACACCCTGTACATGGTAGCTCAAGAAGCAGGTAAGAGAGATGGGGAGAGAGAGAGAGCAAGAGAGAGAGAGCGAGAGAGAGAGAGAGAGAGAGAGAGCAAGAGATGAACAGAAATGAGGGCAAGAGAGAGAGGAAGAAGGCGAGAGAGCAAGAGAGAGAAAATGAGCAAGAGATAAAAAGAGCAAGAGAGAGAGCAAGAGAAAGAGAAAAAGAGAGAGAGAGAAAGGGGAGAGGAAAAAAGCGAGTGAGTAAAACACTGACTCGGTAGCTCTACAACAGAGTCCTCTCTCTTTATAGTAGCTCTACAATAGAGTCCTCTCTCTTCATGGTAGCTCTACAACAGAGTCTTCTCTCTTCATGGTAGCTCTACAACAGAGTCCTCTCTCTTCATGGTTGCTTTACAACAGAGTCCTCTCTCTTCATGGTAGCTCTACAACAGAGTCCTCTCTCTTCATGCGCAGTGAGGGAGCTGCCTCAGCAGACAGCGGAGTGGGTACACACTGCACACACACACACACACCAAGCTGAGATATTTACATACTGTCGCTCCCAACACCCTGTGTCTGACGGGGTGGGGGGGCTCTTCTGAGGAGCCTCAGCTGATGAGCCCCCCAGAGACACGCCAAACAATACAGCAGAGGTTGGTTTCATCTGCCGGCCAACTCTGAATCCACATGAAGGTATCAGATTCAGCTCTTGTGGGGCGTGAAGCTGAGGGGGAGAGATAGAAGGGGGGCGGGGGGGTCATTTCAAGGACCATACAGAATATCAGCTTACTTACTTTCCAGTATGGCAAAGCATATGCTTGAAAGGTAGGCCAAAAGGACAGTGAAAACTCTTCTTCAATGGACTTCGATCCACTGTCAGGTTCCGGTCTGTGCTGCAGTAATAGCTCCTCATGCAGTGAGCACTTTGCTGAGGAGGAAGTGTCAGACAGCAGGCTGGCCCCGGTTCAGTCCCCAATAACTTGCCCCGCCGCGGGAAAAAAACGATTTTTCCAGGCACTAATTTAGTTCTTCTGTCACATTTTTCTAATAAACAGTCGTAAATTATGGAAATTTGATGTAAAACAACTTTCAGGCCTGCTGCTAGTCTATGACTCAACCCCCCCTCCCTGCCAAAAAAGCAAAACCTTAGCACTGATAAATTATTAAAACAGCATGTCTTGAATAATTTGGCTATTGGCACTTCTCAAAGAAATGACATTGTCTGTGATTTCTTCTACAGTAATTACATGTCAAATGTGCAAGGTTTGTGCAAGCCAAGGTGAATATTTGTGGCAATATAAGGAAACTAACCTCTCTCTCTATATATCTCTAACCTTCTCTGCAGACCCCTCTATGACCTCCTGCTGGGTCCTAAAATGTTCCCGCTGACCACCTGCTGTGTCCAGAAAGATTCTCAGAGTTGGATTTCAATCATGCTTTTCGTCAACTGTCTCCTGATAAGTCTTTTGTATTGTGGTAAGTGGATCGTGTTGGTGCCTCACCTTTGCTTTGCCATCTTGGGCAGACATGTAGCCAATGCACATGCTCTCTGTGGTGTGACTCCACAGGAACTCCACTGGGAACAGAGAGAGAGAGAGAGAGAGAGAGGGAGAGAGAGAGAGAGAGAGAGAGAGAGAGGGAGAGAGAGGGGGGGAGAGAGAGAGAGAGAGAGGGGGGGGGAGAGAGAGGGAGAGAGAGAGAGAGAGAGAGAGGGGGGGAGAGAGAGAGAGAGAGGGGGGGCGGAGAGAGAGGGGGGGAGAGAGAGAGAGAGGGGGGGAGAGAGAGAGAGGGAGGGAGAGAGAGAGAGAGAGGGGGGGGGGGGGAGAGAGAGAGAGAGAGAGGGGGGAGATTAATAAAGAATGGATAATGATGAACAGTGAGAAAGACAAACACAGAGATGAGGGAGGAGGCGTCTTGTGTCTCTGGTCATCTGGACGAGGTTTTGGTCTGGTTTGTCAGAAGCTACAGAGTTACACACTCAATAAAGTTTATATCCGACACAGGAGAAACCTAGCTGTTTGACAGCTGGCTGTGCATGAGCGAACGTGCCAAACTCTGAACACAGCACACCCATAATGCATCATGAAAATATACGACGTACCGTTGCAATGTTATTGTGGAGGAGGGCTGAGTTAGAGCCCCAGACGAGAAGTGTAATTACAGTGACGTGAAGGATGTGGTTGAGATATCGACAGACACTGTTTAGTCTTCAACACGAGCGTAAATCAACAGGGCGTTTTCCCCGTGGCCCCTCAAAATCAGTTTGCGTCCCGAGGTGGTGGATGCACGCGGTACACACGCACCATTTCGCGAGGAGAGGCGCCGCAATTCCAAATGGCTCCAAGCCGCCGGCCCCCTGCCAAGCGCAAGTACCGTCAATCACGGAGCACGGAGCGGGTATATTGGGAAATGCCATCGATCAGGGATGATGAAGATTACGGGAATGGAGCTTCTTCCCCTGGTTGAGGACCGTCAGCGCGAATCGTAAAGACATCTTCCTAGAAGAAGACCAACGGCTGCCCCATATCTCGCTCGATCACACACCCTGCCATTCAAACAATAGAGCCATTGTTTTCTCAGCAGCTCTGGCCTTAACTTTAATACGTGTTTATGATCAACGCTCGCCTCCAATAAAAGGAGGAGGCTGTGATGTTTCTCCGCGAGCACCTATACTTACAGATGTTGGGGAAGATCATCTGTCAACATCTTAAAAAGTGGAGGAAGCGTTTAAGTACGTAACGTTAGGGGGGATGAGACCCGAGGGTGGCTGTTTTGAAGCGTGCTCCCGGGGAATCTTTTCAAGGTATCCACCAAACAGCACAGCGCGGTTATCTGTTAACATCCTGTCTGACAAACATGGGGCCAAACATGGGAGCCAGATGAGAGAGGGGGGTAAGGGCGAGACACTAGACGTCAATCACCCCAGCCTCCATGTCTGTAACATTAGCTACGCGGCCCGGGACGGGCTGACAGCTCCGGCCAGCTGTTTGTGGTTCGGAGCGGAGCTCCGTCTATCATGTGGTGATGAGGTATAGTACACAACAAGTCCTACCGACTGGACCACCGAATAGCCGAGCTGGGAGTTCTGAAGACAGGGAGGGGATAAGGAGGTCTTCGGGAAGGCTCCAGGTAGAGAAACCAGATCTAGGAGGGGGGGTTGGGGTGGGGGGGGGGCTGGAGACTGAGGCTCCTCTTATCTCAGGATTAGTGGTTGATTCTTCGGTGGGAGGTCTCTGTTTGAACCTGAGACCAGGGGTGTGAAACCGGAGCCTGATTGTGGTGGTTTAGACACAGACCACCCGCTAGGACTCGCCACAGCCCCCCAGCCCTCCTCACTCATTCCCTCCACGTATCCTGTGATGCATCTGCAAATATCCACCGCAGACATTTTTACCGACTCTTGATCTGGTAGGTGTGGGTTTTGGGAAGGTGTGGGTTTTGGGAAGGTCTGGGGTTTTGGGAAGGTGTGGGTTTTGGTAAGGTCTGGGGTTTTGGGAAGGTGTGGGTTTTGGGAAGGTCTGGGATTTTGGGAAGGTCTGGGGTTTTGGGAAGGTGTGGGTTCTGGGAAGGTGTGGGTTTTGGGAAGGTCTGGGGTTTTGGTAAGGTGTGGGTTTTGGGAAGGTCTGGGGTTTTGGGAAGATCTGGGTTTTGGGAAGGTCTGGGGTTTTGGGAAGATCTGGGTTTTGGGAAGATCTGGGGTTTTGGTAAGGTCTGGGGTTTTGGGAAGGTGTGGGTTTTGGGAAGGTCTGGGATTTTGGGAAGGTCTGGGGTTTTGGGAAGATATGGGTTCTGGGAAGGTGTGGGTTTTGGGAAGGTCTGGGGTTTTGGTAAGGTGTGGGTTTTGGGAAGGTCTGGGGTTTTGGGAAGATCTGGGTTTTGGGAAGGTCTGGGGTTTTGGGAAGATCTGGGTTTTGGGAAGATCTGGGGTTTTGGGAAGGTCTGGGGTTTTGGGAAGGTGTGGGTTTTGTATTGGGTTTAGTTTGTGTGGAGAGATGGCGTTCTTACCCAGTATGGCCTGGATGTCCTGCGTGGGCTGGGCCTCTGCACGTCTGCAGCACCTCAGAACGATGACCCCGCCCAGGACGCAGTCCTCGCTGGCCAGGAAGGGAGAGCCTGGAGGCACGGCAGAACACATGGACCCAGAACATGACCTCTCACGTCACACACACGCATGCATGCACAGATCTGGTCTTGACCCTAGTGTCGGCCGGGCCTATATACCACTACAGGTCTATAGAACCGCTCAGTGCTGCCACTTCCCTCCTAGATGCCTAATCAGGGATATGAGAACTGGCCTGTACGTGTCTCTTTATCTTAGGGGGTGAAGTGGACTGAGGGTGATCTATCCAGAAGTTAATGTTCCAAATCCTCCCACACAACTTCTCTACCTTGCTGGGCCAAGCCAAACAACTGCAAGCAATTACTCTGTCCAGTGCCTTTGTTTTATGGAGCAGACTTTAAAAAGTCCAGTTGCATTGGAGTGAGCTGGTTTTAGTACATAATAGGTTAATAATAGGTGCTGTAATTATCGCTCTGCACAACGTATACATCAACCCACCAGGACGATTCACTTACATGCAAACATCCGGCTAAGTTAGAGGTAAAGGGCTCTTCACATGGAAAGTGAAATAACAAGTGTGCGTGTGTGTGTGTGTGCACGCATGCGTGCGTGTCTATGTGTGTGGGCCCTAATGAATGAGCCGTTCGTTGCATTTGCAACAAATAACAAATATAGCCCTAATAAATGGATTTGTAATGGAAGTGAGTGATGTAGTGGTTTGGACTACTGACATGGACAGGGCAGATATGCTTGCCACTAAACAAGCTGTGCTAATGCTAACCAAGCTAGAACATAAAAACAGGAAGAATCTGACCATTCCATAAATGTGTTATTGTTGCATGCCATAGTGTTTTCTGTGTTGCGCGTCAGTTCCCTGTAGAAATTCCCCCTTGCCCAACACACCACAAAATAGTTTTGACTATAGCTTGGACTGCCTTCACAGAAAAGCCTGGTACTGTATGCTACATTTTAAAGGGCTCTTAAATCTCAAGTTTTGACAATTGTTTATTGTAATGCACCAACAGACCAAGGCAGATTACACCTATTTGGCCTCCTCTGATGCGCATCACATAACTAGGCTAGGCTATGTCTGATCCGTCAAGTTCATGCAACATTTTTTAAACTTGATGCGAAAAAATGTGCGCATATTTTGCATGGAATTCTGCGATTTTGGCGGTAAAAATGCAACCTTTCTAAAATAGGCGCATAATCTGCCCCTTTTCGCATTAAATCATGTGATTTGATTTGAAACCTTTATTTATTCAGGGAAGATGTTTGAGAGCAAGCTCTCTTTTCCAACATCGCCCTGATTACATACAAAAGAACACATACAGTACAAAATACAAACATAGAATACAGTACAAAACATATAATACAGTATACAAAGTAGAAAATAAGTAATGAAAATAAATAACAGAAATGACATCTGATAGGAGAGTGGCAGACACACCTATAGGAAGCATATGCAGTTCCTATGTAACAAATCATCTATGAGAACCCTAAATGTTTCCAGGGAGACTAGATTTTCTATTCTACAACGGAGAGTTTGGATACTTGATTCTGATTGGCTAGCAGCCGTGGTAAAATACTCTGTAACCCACTGCTGCGACCGCATAACAATTAGTATTAATGCGCCGTCAATCTCATTGACGAGGCCATTGATAAAATCAAGCGGTAGACTATGCTTTGCGTAGCAACCACTCGCAGCAACCTCGCCTTTTTCGTATCCTATTACAATAACGCACTCATCAGTCCGACTCCAACACTTCCACACCCCTACCAGCAAAAACGAGTGCTCTGGAGAACTGTTTTAATAACTGCACCATGGCTGGAAATATTCAAATAAACATGAACCACCCGAATTATGCTTCATGGCTTATGTGAACAAGGCCAACCCAAATAGGCGAGATAGCCTATGTTGCCTGGCAACCATTTAATTCAGAACTATAGCATATCGCGGAAGATTTTGTAAATACTAAAATGATAAGAATGATCAGTAAATAAATTATTGAATGTTACGACTGAGTGTTTTTTGTGAATATATATATGTAGTAACCGTTGTAGAAAAGCAATTGACCACTCCGCTGTCGCGTCGGGCCTAACAACGTCCCGTAGCTGTGGTAAAATCCCCTGTCACCCACTGCCTCTCGTGGTCAATTGCTTAAATTTAAGTGTGTTCTGCAGCTTATTCCACCTGTGTGGGGCATAAAAATTAAAAGCACTCTCCCCTGCCTTGGAGTTCATGCGGGGAGCATTTAAACAAATGAAGTCCTGCGAACGGGTGTATTGTTCTGTGGTCCTGTAAGTCAGCAGCAAACACAGGTACTGAGGAGGTTTGCCGGACAAAGCCTTATGAACAAATAAAAGACAGTGTTGTTCTCTTCTGGTAGCGAGCGAGGGCCACACCATGGCATAGCGATGGCATAATCACGTTTATCTTTCGCGTTTCGGGGGGAACATAGGACCCGGGGAACATAGGACCCTTTTTCGGGGGGAACATGGGACCCGGGGAACATAGAACCCTTTTTTGGGGGGAACATAGGACCTGGGAAACATAGGACCTGGGGAATATAGGGATTACCCCATACATTCACAGCTAGCACAGCCAAACATCAAGCAATTTCAACATAACACATAGCAAGCCAGCTAATATTAGGCTAGCTAACACTAGTACAGTACTTACAGTACAAGTTCAACAGCAAAGAGGCCAGTCAGTCTAGCAGCCTTTCACTATGAAGCTCCCGCCAGCAAGTAAAAGACAATCCTCTAGTTTGGTTTCTGGATTGGTTTTTCTCTTTTTCTGGTCTTGTCTTTTTCTGTGATGGTCTTCTTTGGTCTTTTCGCCTCCAACACGATGTCTATAGTACTGTGATTTGAGAATTTGTGCTATTTTTATAGCAATAGCCAGCGGAGGTTGGTGTGTGAAGTAATGCCGTAAAGCGTTACGGATTTTTCAGCGAAAATAGCAGCCCGCTACACCAAACTAATTATTTAAAGAAGAAGCATTTGGGGGGGGACAAAAGAGGCAACATTCTGCCTTTTACAACACAGTGTACCATCAAAATGATTTGAAATGAAATGAAAAAATACACTGAGCCGCTTTATACTGTGAATATTGCTCAAGTATGCAATTAAAATAATGATGGTTGTTAGAGATATTCTATTTGAAGAACTTGATTTAAAATGGCTCATGTGTCAGATGAGTGAGAGGCGTCCATATCAGAGACCTCAAATCTCCTTACTCAAGCAGGATTTATAGAGCTTGATTGAAATAATGTGTGCCTTGAAAGAAAACAATTGGATAATTAGCTCCAAAAATGGGCTTGTCCCGTCCTACCCTTGCAACTGTCCTTGTGTCCCAGTCCCAGTGTGAAAGCTGGGCGATGCTGACTGACTTCTAAAGGAGGATACATCAGGGCAAAAACCACCCTGTTTCCACACTCGCTGCTTTCATTGTCTCCTCATTGCTTTTGAGGCAGTCCCTCCGGCCATTCTTGCGGGCCCAGAGACAGCAGAGCTCAGGCTTACTCCACACACCGACCACTTCACAAAAATCAAGACTTTTCAGAAAACAATCTACAAAAGAGCTGTCAGCTAAATATTTATGTATGCTGAAAATAACCACAGCTGTTAAAATATGAATCTGTGGAAACATTTGCACGCCTCGGTGGAGCACATGTAATTGATCTAAATCAAATGCTGTCTGGTTTGATCCCTTTGTTTTCAGTGTATCCACTTTGTTAGTTAATCTCCTGTTTTGCTAGTTTGGGCCGTGTCATTTCCTGTCTGGGTTAGCAGATGCTGGGCTGACAGGTTCTCTGGTGTTGTACGGGTTTAGGGGGGTTTACAGGTTCTCTGGTGTAGTGGGGGGGGGGGGGGGTTTACAGGTTCTCTGGTGTTGTAGGGGGGGGGGTTCTCTGGGGTACAGGTTTAGGGGGGGGTGGGTTTACTGGTTCTCTGGGGTACAGGTGTAGGGGGGAGTGGGTTTACTGGTTCTCTGGGGTACAGGTTTAGGGGGGAGTGGATTTACTGGTTCTCTGGGGTACAAGTGTAGGGGGGAGTGGGTTTACTGGTTCTCTGGGGTACAGGTGTAGGGGGGAGTGGGTTTACTGGTTCTCTGGGGTACAGGTGTAGGGGGGAGTGGGTTTACTGGTTCTCTGGGGTACAGGTGTAGGGGGGAGTGGGTTTACTGGTTCTCTGGGGTACAGGTGTAGGGGGGAGTGGGTTTACTGGTTCTCTGGGGTAGGGGTGCAGGTATTGTTGTTTGTTTTTACAGGTTCTCTGGTGTTGTGCAGGTGTGTTGGGGGGGGGGGGGTAGAGGTTCCCTGGGGTAGGGGTGCAGGGTGTGTGTGTGTGGGGGGGGGGTTACAGGTTCTCTGGTGTTGTACAGGTGTAAGGACGGGGGGGGTTACTCACTGATGAACTTGTTTTGCATAGTCTCCAGCAGCGCCTGGTGGGCGTCCTCAGACTGCATGGCGGAGGAACACTCCCGGGCCAGCATGGTGCGGATCAGGTGCTCCCCGCAGCCTGGCGCCCCAGGACCAGAGAGAGACCAGGGTGAGAACACACACACACACACACACACACACACACACACACACACACACACACACACACACACACACAGAGAAAACACACACACACAGAAAACACACAAACACACACACACAGAAAACACACACACATACACACACAGAGAAAACACACACACACACACGGAGAAAACACACACACATATACACACTAGGGATGGGCATTTTCAGTTATTGTAATACTTGAGTACTCTATATTCATAATGAACGAGTACTCGAATACTCGCTGTTATGTAGCTTACCGTAAAAATAAATCTGGGAGGTCCGTGGCCATCGATGTAGGCCTACAGTAGGCTATGTGCCCGATTAAGTAAACGTGCCCGACTGTTTAGAAATTATCCCGACGTATTTCGTTATAGCGAATTTGCATATGAATAAACAACCAACAATTTAAGCCATTTAATCCAATTTCATTTATTAAAGAACAAACGTCACAGCGGACATTGACTACTGTGTTCTTTAACTTATCTTTTCCGTTCGTTTGGCGTTGCATCGTCGTGAGCTAGCCGGGCTAGCAAATGATGTGATTCGGGGTTGTTGTCCAGTCGTCTCATTCATTGTTTCGTTGTGCTTTAACCGCATGTGGTTGAGCATTGAGCTGGTTTGCTTATGATAAGCAAGTTTCACATTGCAGATTTTGCACTGCACACTCTTTTCCCCTTCTTTCTCAAAGTATTTCCAGACTGTACTTTTACGAGCAGCAGACATGTTGCGACTGATGTGAGTAGCCTCACGCAGGTAGCCAAAAGCACAGTGCGCAGGTATGAATAACGAAGCATTTTTTTCATAGTGAAACAATTACTCGCCATGGTTACTCGAGTACTGACGTCAACGAGTACTCGAGTACTCATGCCCATCCCTAATACACACATGCATACTCACAGAGAAAACACACACACACGCATACACACAGAAAACACACAACATGCACATATACATAGAGAAAACACACACAGATGCATAAAGCACAAGCACAACACACGCGCGCGTGCGCGTGCGCACACACACACACCCACACCCACACACACAGTGAATTAAATAAAGCCTAAGCAACCAGGGATGAAACATCGGTCGCACCGTACAGTAAGGCTATCAAGACGGCAAAGAAGTTGAACCCGTGTCAGAAGCGGAGGAGAACAGTGAGTGGATTGATCAGCTGCAGGCCGTCGGCAGGACGGACAGACCCGGGTCTCTGACTGGAGCCCTCCTGAGCGTGTTAGGGTTGGCAGGACCACTGAGGTGTCAGTTAGGCGTGCGGCGGCGTCCGGGCACGCCACACAGCTGGAGGGGAAGTGCATGTCAGCGTACACAGCACCCTGTCCTTTCTCTCTACCCAGGGTTGTTCTCCCAATGGTTATGATGTCAAGTCTCAATAAAATAAAATGAAATAAAAAAACTAAAAACATATCCGATATACCCCACCGACACCACAGCTGCTTATCTTCTGAACAAAGTGTGTGTGTACACAACTCGTCTTTTGTTTGAAGGATTCAAATGTAAGTAATGGAGATCGACGCGGTACACAGCGCTCCGTTCCCTGAAGCAGTTCGATGTTCCTCAGATCTAATGCATCTAATGTGTTTCAGGGTTCAATTCAAAATAGCAGCAATTTGTTGAGCACACACAACGCAGGTGTATGGATATCATTGAATACCAACAACACATCAGCCTAAGCCTGTTGCAAGCTAAACCTATAAGTTAAGTTGAGAAAGTTTAACATTTTGAATACATGAGGCCTAAAATCCTCCTTCCCTAATGTAAAGCTAGCCCGCCAAAGCTTTGGAAAGAGAGGCAGGGGGGCGGGGGCCAGCAAGTGAAAACAAAAGATGTCTGGCAAACGCTCAATAGCTAAGCCATAAAGACTAAAGAAAACAGCCTTGTTGTTTCTGTAAACACAAATGAAGGTCCCATAAAATATCAGGTAACTACAACAAAAACTGTATGCTGGTTGGTTACCGTGGCAACCAAACGCCTGAAGTAATTTGGAGTTGTTTTTTAACGAGAGCAGAATGCCCGGATTGGCCCAATACCTCGCACTCCGTAGTCTGGTTACGGTAAGACGGCGAGGTCCTGGGGGGGGGGGTGGGGGGTGACGGGGGGGGGGGTGACGGGTATTATGGTGGAACTGGAGCTTTAACAAGAGGAGTGGTATTGTGAGAGCTCGAAAGCCCACAGGAGAGAAATGTCAATAACATAAAACAAACTGGGACACAGTGTGTGACAGCCAACTGCGGCCGGAGGAAACACTGACGACTTGTGAACCGCAAACGGCGACCGCAGCAAAAGAAAACGCAAACTAAAAAGGTCAACAAAGCGACCCACATATGAAGAAAGACCTGCATAGAACACGGCCCCGAGTGAAGGAGGGGAATGAGGGAGGGAGGGAGGGAGGAAGAGAGAGAGAGGGAGAGTGGAGGGAGGGCTGGAGCAGTAAGAGAGAGGACCCGACTCCCTGGGTCAGAACCAAAATGATTGTTTTTCAGCTTCTTTTGATGGGAATGCCTTTCAAGTTTGGGAGATTAAAAACAGGTGTCGTACTGGAACAGGCGTTTCTGCTCCCCCATCCCCATAAGGAAAGCGTTTTCAATTTTGACTCACATGAAAGGAATACCCACACCATAAGAGGTTGGGGGAGGAGGTGACAAAATATAAAGAGCAAATAACTGGTTCTAATACTAAGATCAGAGTGGATCTCTCAATACAACAGAATGTGGTCTTAATTGAATATCTAACGAAAAAGAAGCAAAAGGGCAAGACATTGATGTCTGTTCCTCGTCCGGTCTGAGCGGCCATGAAGAGAACAGAGATCAGAGCTGAATCGGAGGCGTGTCGTCACAGCGAGCAGCTGTGTGTCAGACCAGTCTCTGTGCAGTAGACTGTGTGTAAGTAGGCTACATTCTATACAATACCAGGTCAGGACCACATTAGCTATAGTACATGTCCACAACGCTGCGCCTGAGGGGGCATTAGCTCCACGTCTGTTCTCGGAGTCGCAGACTAAAGGTTCGCCGGTCAACTTGGTAGCTGGGGGAGGGATTGACTAACGTGCCATGTGACATGTAAGTGTGACACACAGCCAGGCCTAGCGTTGCTGGAGAATGGCAGTGCGGCCCAACCTTTCTGTAAAGCCCAGGAGTCCAGGTGGTGTCGGGAAGGAAGACTATTCTGTCCTCTCTCTCCAGCGTGGAGTTCCCCCCCCCCCCCACCTCTCTCTCTCTCTCTCTCCATGAGCCACGTTTACATTATCAGGTGGCGCACCTCTGAGTACAGCGTGCGGAAGCACATTGGCTGTAAATTAATGATTTTAAGCTTTTCCTTGTGTGCGTCTTACAATGTCAGTAGCAGTTTTACAGGGTGTCTCGCTGTTAAAGTCACTTCCCTGCCCCTGAGAATTATTTTAATAAAATCATAGGCAGACATTTTTTCTCCCCCACTGTGCTTCCTGGCACCTGAATCTTTGCACTGTGCGCCTGTGGTGACGAAATCAACCGTGAATAAGTCCACTTAAAGCTACTGTGCTGAGAGACGGCAGTTATCTGTGTGTCCCAAATACACATGAGCCCAACCACAGCCTGTCTGCTCAAATCAGCCCTTCGCCATTGAGATGCATTTCACTTGAGCTCAACCTGAAAAGAGTTAATGTTCCCAGCAGCTACAAGCAGACTAGCTTTAAAGGACAGGGGACAATATAGCAGCTATCTATTGAAGAACATACATCCCAGACCCAACTTTAATGCCACGCAGCCTATGAATAGTGGCGATGTTTACACCCCCTTCAGAAGGATCTTTGTAATAGGCTACACTCTAGTCCCACGCGGACTAAGACGCGCACGTATACGTCACATAAATACATGGAGAAGGCCTGTGAAAGGAATGGTTTCTTTATTCGCCTGACAGGCGATGCTAGTTTAAAAATTATGGATGAAAATCTAACTTGGTTAAGTTAGAGAATCAAAAGAACATGCGAGTGGTCGATTCAAGCTGGTTTCAAACAAAGACAATAGTTTTATTCTAATATGACGATTTGCAAATCGGATTCTGAAACAGGAAGTGTTTCCCTCATCAGAATGGTCGGACTGAAACATCGCGGGACAATTTATAGCATGGTAGAGGAAGTTACATGCACTCAGGGACAAAGGGTAAAGTGAGTGATGTCACAGAGCAAAGGGTGTTTCTAAACAGACTGATTTCAATGGAAACAGATTAGAAAGAAGTTTCACAGAGGTTGTAAAACAATGAACAGAGAAGATCAATCAAATAGGAAGATTCAATCAAATAGGAAGATTCAATCAAATAGGAAGATCATTCAAATAGGAACACAGAAAAGAACAAATTGGGGGGTAACACATTGGTGAGACTGCTAATTTCATTAACAAAACCTGAAGATCAGCGCCTCAGGGCCGTCTCCCCAAGAACCAGGCAAAGCACAACATCTTATTCAACATGTACGCACGTGGCAGAAGGTATTTCACATGTTGCCGAGATTCTATTCTGATATTCAAGTGAACTCGGAGATTTGACGAAAAAGTCAAAGACGATCTATTTCAACTTCAACAAAACGTCCGCTCCATCCAGCTGGGCTGTTTTCATCTCGTCACGTATGGACCTTCATGCTCCCCCCTCTAATCACAGCATTCTATCACAAGCAGCATGTGAAGGAGCAGTTCACTCAAAAGGAGGAGGGAAAAAAAAAAACAATAAAATGTGTTATCATAATATCGAGTTCTAATTGACTCCGTCTCCCGTTTCAAAAAATTAGCGTGGCAACTCTGAGCGACCCGCGCCAATGCATGACCTCTCGACGGCTGCACCTCTCAAATAAACAGGTTGTGACTTTGAGGGAGGCTGTGAATGTGCCAGCTCTGTGCTGTACGCGTCTGGGCGTCCAGACTGTCTGGCCAGCTCTCCTTCCCCCGCGCCCGCTCCTGCCTTCTGCCCCCCTCTCCCTCGCGCCCCGCTCCTGCTTTCTGCCCCCCTCT
Organism: Borostomias antarcticus; assembly: GCF_949987555.1. Taxonomy (NCBI): domain Eukaryota; kingdom Metazoa; phylum Chordata; class Actinopteri; order Stomiiformes; family Stomiidae; genus Borostomias; species Borostomias antarcticus. The sequence goes on from NC_140235.1 coordinate 11,904,944, forward strand.
CCCTCGCGCCCCACTCCTGCTTTCTGCCCCCCTCTCCCTCGCGCCCCGCCAGCTCTGCTCAGCTCATCCGTCTCAGTTTATGAGAAAGACATAAAAGAGAAACTCTACACTAACAAAACAGAACCACTCTGTTGAGGAGGGAAAAAAGAAAGGGCCAAGTTGTTTTTAGTGGTTAAAATGCAATGTGAGGAGACGTCACACACAGCGTACAAGGACAATGGGCGGACATGCTGCATGTCACCATCACAGCTAATGTGCACCAGATGAACCACCTTGTGGGTTTTCAGACTGGGGGCTGCTGGCTCAAAGAGGGCCCTCGGAGGGGGCCAGGGCGCATCGGAGGAGCAGCGTAGCCTAGTGCGCACGCCGTCGCCGTCACTATTGCATCTGCCACAAAGGTGTCACGTGTCGAAACTCTCTCTGGAGGGGGGGGGGGAATAACTACGAGCCTCAAAAAGCACACCTGGCGCGCAGCTGTGTGCCTGACAAAGAGCGGCACACAATGACCCAATCAACAGAGGAAGTGACTGAGGTGGATCACGCGGCGAGGAGCGGTGGAAAGCATTACCGCTTGTCAGAAATCTGACTCAAGTGCGGCTGAGTAAGAGACCCAGCTCTGAGTCACGCGGACCTGAACAAAAGACGACAATCAAGAATCAAATGCTGAATTCAAACGGTATACTGCAGGGTTTTAAAAGATAACAGGGCCTCTGTCCACACGCAGGCACACTCGGGTAGGGTAGTAGAAGGTGTTTAGGGTAGTAGAGGGTGTTTAGGGTAGGGTAGTAGAGGGTTTAGGGTAGGGTAGTAGAGGGTGTTTAGGGTAGGGTAGTAGAGGGTGTTAAGGGTAGGATAGTAGAGGGTGTTTAGGGTAGGGTAGTAGAGGGCGTCTAGGGTACAGTAGGGTAGTAGAGGGTGTTTAGGGTAGGGTAGTAGAGGGTGTTTAGGGTACAGTAGGGTAGTAGAGGGTGTTTAGGGTAGGGTAGTAGAGGGTGTTTAGGGTAGGGTAGTAGAGGGTGTTTAGGGTACAGTAGGGTAGTAGAGGGTGTTTAGGGTAGGGTAGTAGAGGGTGTTTAGGGTACAGTAGGGTAGTAGAGGGTGTTTAGGGTAGGGTAGTAGAGGGCGTTTAGGGTAGGGTAGTAGAAGGTGTTTAGGGTAGTAGAGGGCGTTTAGGGTAGGGTAGTAGAAGGTGTTAAGTGTACAGTAGGGTAGTAGAGGGTGTTAAGGGTAGGGTAGTAGAAGGTGTTTAGGGGACAGTAGGGTAGTAGAGGGTGTTTAGGGTAGGGTAGTAGAGGGTGTTTAGGGTACAGTAGGGTAGTAGAGGGTGTTTAGGGTAGGGTAGTAGAGGGTGTTTAGGGTAGGGTAGTAGAAGGTGTTTAGGGTACAGTAGGGTAGTAGAAGGTGTTTAGGGTACAGTAGGGTAGTAGAGGGTGTTTAGGGTAGGGTAGTAGAGGGTGTTTAGGGTAGGGTAGTAGAGGGTGTTTAGGGTAGTAGAGGGCGTTTAGGGTAGGGTAGTAGAGGGTGTTTAGGGTACAGTAGGGTAGTAGAGGGTGTTTAGGGTAGGGTAGTAGAGGGTGTTTAGGGTAGGGTAGTAGAGGGTGTGTAGGGTACAGTAGGGTAGTAGAAGGTGTTTAGGGTAGGGTAGTAGAAGGTGTTTAGGGTAGGGTAGTAGAGGGTGTTTAGGGTACAGTAGGGTAGTAGAAGGTGTTTAGGGTACAGTAGGGTAGTAGAGGGTGTTTAGGGTACAGTAGGGTAGTAGAGGGTGTTTAGGGTAGGGTAGTAGAGGGTGTTTAGGGTAGGGTAGTAGAGGGTGTTTAGGGTAGTAGAGGGCGTTTAGGGTAGGGTAGTAGAGGGTGTTTAGGGTACAGTAGGGTAGTAGAGGGTGTTTAGGGTAGGGTAGTAGAGGGTGTGTAGGGTACAGTAGGGTAGTAGAAGGTGTTTAGGGTAGTAGAGGGTGTTTAGGGTACAGTAGGGTAGTAGAGGGTGTTTAGGGTAGGGTAGTAGAGGGTGTTTAGGGTAGGGTAGTAGAGGGTGTTTAGGGTACAGTAGGGTAGTAGAGGGTGTGTAGGGTACAGTAGGGTAGTAGAAGGTGTTTAGGGTAGGGTAGTAGACGGTGTCTAGGGTAGGGTAGTAGAAGGTGTTTAGGGTAGGGTAGTAGAGGGTGTTTAGGGTAGGGTAGTAGAGGGTGTTTAGGGTAGGGTAGTAGGGGGTGTCTAGGGTAGGGTAGTAGAGGGTTTTTAGGGTACAGTAGGGTAGTAGAAGGTGTTTATGGTACAGTAGGGTAATAGAGGGTGTTTAGGGTAGGGCAGTAGAGAGTTTTTAGGGTACAGTAGGGTAGTAGAGGGTGTTTAGGGTAGGGTAGTAGAGGGTGTTTAGGGTAGGGTAGTAGAAGGTGTTTAGGGTAGGGTAGTAGAGGGTGTTTAGGGTAGGGTAGTAGAGGGTGTTTAGGGTAGGGTAGTAGGGGGTGTCTAGGGTAGGGTAGTAGAGGGTTTTTAGGGTACAGTAGGGTAGTAGAAGGTGTTTATGGTACAGTAGGGTAATAGAGGGTGTTTAGGGTACAGTAGGGTAGTAGAGGGTGTTTAGGGTAGGGTAGTAGAAGGTGTTTAGGGTAGGGTAGTAGAAGGTGTTTAGGGTAGGGTAGTAGAGGGTGTTTAGGGTAGGGTACTAGAGGATTTTTAGGGTACAGTAGGGTAGTAGAAGGTGTTTAGGGTAGGGTAGTAGAGGGTGTTTAGGGTACAGTAGGGTAGTAGAGGGTTTTTAGGGTACAGTAGGGTAGTAGAAGGTGTTTAGGGTAGGGTAGTAGAGGGTTTTTAGGGTACAGTAGGGTAGTAGAAGGTGTTTAGGGTAGGGTAGTAGAGGGTGTTTAGGGTAGGGTAGTAGAGGGTTTTTAGGGTACAGTAGGGTAGTAGAAGGTGTTTAGGGTACAGTAGGGTAGTAGAAGGTGTTTAGGGTAGGGTAGTAGAGGGTGTTTAGGGTAGGGTAGTAGGGGGTGTCTAGGGTACAGTAGGGTAGTAGAGGGTGTCTAGGGTAGGGTAGTAGAAGGTGTTAAGTGTACAGTAGGGTAGTAGAAGGTGTTTAGGGTAGGGTAGTAGAGGGTGTTTAGGGTACAGTAGGGTAGTAGAGGGTGTTTAGGGTAGGGTAGTAGGGGGTGTCTAGGGTACAGTAGGGTAGTAGAGGGTGTCTAGGGTAGGGTAGTAGAAGGTGTTAAGTGTACAGTAGGGTAGTAGAGGGTGTTTAGGGTACAGTAGGGTAGTAGAGGGTGTTTAGGGTAGGGTAGTGGAGTGTTTAGGGTAGGGTAGTAGAGGGTGTGTAGGGTACAGTAGGGTAGTAGAAGGTGTTTAGGGTAGGGTAGTAGAGGGTGTGTAGGGTACAGTAGGGTAGTAGAGGGTGTTTAGGGTAGGGTAGTAGAGGGTGTTTAGGGTAGTAGAGGGCGTTTAGGGTAGGGTAGTAGAAGGTGTTTAGGGTAGGGTAGTAGAGGGTGTTTAGGGTGGGGTAGTAGAGGGTGTTTAGGGTACAGTAGGGTAGTAGAAGGAGTTTAGGGTAGGGTAGTAGAGGGTGTTTAGGGTACAGTAGGGTAGTAGAAGGTGTTTAGGGTACAGTAGGGTAGTAGAAGGAGTTTAGGGTAGGGTAGTAGAGGGTGTTAAGGGTACAGTAGGGTAGTAGAAGGTGTTTAGGGTACAGTAGGGTAGTAGAAGGAGTTTAGGGTAGGGTAGTAGAGGGTGTTTAGGGTACAGTAGGGTAGTAGAAGGTGTTTAGGGTACAGTAGGGTAGTAGAAGGAGTTTAGGGTAGGGTAGTAGAGGGTGTTTAGGGTACAGTAGGGTAGTAGAAGGTGTTTAGGGTACAGTAGGGTAGTAGAAGGAGTTTAGGGTAGGGTAGTAGACGGTGTCTAGGGTAGGGTAGTAGAGGGTGTTTAGGGTACAGTAGGGTAGTAAGGGTGTTTTTTTCGGATACCTGAGGTACTCACTGCTGCAGAGTAAGGGTTCACATTACAGGCATTCTCAGCCCAGCAGCCACATCCATAGTGAGCAGCCTGTGGAGAGAGAGAGAGAGAGAGAGAGGGAGAGAGAGAGAGAGAGAGAGAGAGAGAGAGAGAGAGAGAGAGAGAGAGAGAGACAGAATGGGGGACAGAGAGAGTGAGAATGAGAAACAGGGCATAGCATTGCGCGTACAGACTTTGGCTTTAGAGGGGCTACTTGTGTGCTGTAACTGCATTAAAAGGTTCTGACGTTAACAAGGTGGTGAAGGGGTGGTGCGAGGGCACAGTTACCTGGCCAACCCTGCCTGAATGCTTCATGGCTAGGCCCCCGCTGGACACCGCGGCAGCTACATTCCCCTCCCGGTCCACCACGATCGCCCCAACCGTGTCCAGGCACCCTGACACATTGTCCTACACACCGGAGACATGAAAGCATTTGGACACAGAAGAGGTAAGCACATCTTAACTTAATGGGGATTTCCATGGAGTCAACATATTGTCATCATCATCATCATCATCTTCATCCGCTTATCCAGGGTCGGGTCGCGGAGGCAGCAGCTCCAGCAGGGAGCCCCAGACATCCCTTTCCCTAGCAGCATCAACCAGCTCTGCCTGGGGAATCTTTAGCCGCTCACAGGCCAGTGCGGAGATGTAGTCCCGCCACCTGGTCCTGGGTCTACCCCGCGGCCTCCTCCCAGCCGGACACGCCTGGAACACCTCCCTAGGGAGGCGCCCAGGAGGCATCCTCACTAGATGCCCGAACCACCTCAACTGGCTCCTTTCGACGCAAAGGAGCAGCGGCTCTACTCCGAGTCTCTCCCGGATGACTGAACTTCTCACCCGATCTCTCAGGGAGACCCCAGCCACCCTCCGGAGAAAACTCATTTCGGCCGCTTGTATCCGTGATCTCGTTCTTTCGGTCATGACCCATCCTTCATGACCATAGGTGAGGGTGGGGACGAAGATAGACCGGTAGATCGAGAGCTTTGCCTTTTGGCTCAGCTCTCTTTTCGTCACAACAGTGCGGTATAGTGACTGCAGAACCGCACCAGCTGCTCCGATTCTCCGGCCAAACTCCCTCTCCATGGTTCCCTCACTCGTGAACAAGACCCCCAGATACTTGAACTCCTTCACTTGGGGTAAGGACTCATTTCCTACTCGGAGCGGACAGGCCACCGGTTTCCTGCTGAGAACCATGGCCTCAGATTTAGAAGTGCTTATTCTCATCCCAGCCGCTTCACACTCAGTTGCGAACCTATCCAGAGAGTGCTGGAGGTCGCAGGCAGCTGATGCCATCAGGACCACATCATCTGCAAAAAGCAGTGACGTGATCCCCAGCTCACCGAACTGCAAACCCACCTCCCCCCGGCTACGCCTCGATATCCTGTCCATGAAAATCACAAACAGGATTGGTGACAAAGCGCAGCCCTGGCGGAGGCCAACACCCACCGGAAAGGCAGACGACTTACTGCCGAGGACCCGGACACAGCTCTCGCTCTGGGTGTACAGGGATTGGATGGCCCTAAGTAGGGACCCCCTCACCCCATACTCCCGCATAACTCTCCACAAGACCTCTCGGGGGACCCGGTCGTAAGCCTTCTCCAAGTCCACAAAACACATGTAGACAGGTTGGGCAAACTCCCAAGCCCCCTCCAAGATCCTTGCGAGAGTGAAGAGCTGGTCGGTAGTTCCACGACCAGGACGAAATCCGCATTGTTCCTCTTCGATCTGAGGTTCGACTATCGGCCGGACCCTCCTTTCCAGCACCTTGGAGTAAACTTTCCCTGGGAGGCTGAGTAATGTGATGCCTCTATAATTCGCACACACCCTCTGGTCCCCTTTTTTGAATATTGGGACCACCACCCCAGTCTGCCACTCCTTCGGCACTGACCCAGACTTCCACGCAGTGTTACAGAGGCGTGTCAACCAAGACAGCCCCTCTACACCCAGCGCCTTCAGCATTTCTGGACGGATCTCATCAGTCCCTGGGGCTCTGCCACTGTGGAGTTGTTTGACTACCTCAGTGACCTCCTCCAAGGACATTGACGACCCCCCATCATCTTCCGGCTCTGCCTCGATCGTAGAGGGTGGATTAGTCGGGTTCAGGAGTTCCTCAAAGTGCTCCTTCCAACGCTCAACAACCTCCTCAGTTGAGGTCAGCAGTGTCCCCTCCTTGCTGTATACAGCTTGGATGGTCCCCCGCTTTCCCTTCCTGAGGTGTCTGATGGTCTTCCAGAAACACTTTGGTGCCGACCGAAAGTCCTTCTCCATGGTTTCTCCGAACTCCTCCCACACCCGCTGCTTTGCCTTGGTCACAGCCAAAGCCGCAGCCCTCCGGGCCAGTCGATACCCTGCAACTGTTTCTGGGGTCTCCCGGGCTAACATAACCCGGAAGGCCTCCTTCTTCAGTCGGACGGCTTCCCTCACCACCGCTGTCCACCACGGTGTCCGAGGGTTACCGCCCCTTGAGGTACCTATGGCCCTCAGGCCACAGCTCCCAGCCGCAGCTTCAGCAATGGAGGCTTTGAACACCGACCACTCATGCTCGATGTCCCCAACCTCCACAGGGATGCCTGAGAAGCTCCGCCGGAGGTGGCAATTGAAATCTCTCCGGACAGGCTCTTCCTCCAGACGTTCCCAGTTCACCCTCACTACACGCTTGGGTTTTCCAGGTCTGTCCAGAAGTTTCCCCCGCCATCGAAACCAGCTCACCACCAGATGGTGATCAGTGGACAGCTCTGCCCCTCTCTTTACCCGAGTGTCCAAAACGCATGGCCTCAGATCAGATGATACGATAACGAAATCGATCATCGACCTTCGGCCTAAGGTGTTCTGATGCCAGGTGTACTTGTGGGCATCCTTGTGTTCGAACATGGTGTTTGTTATGGACAAACCGTGACTAGCACAGAAGTCCAACAACAGAGCACCACTCGGGTTCAGATCGTGGTGGCCATGCCTCCCAATCACGCCCCTCCAAGTTTCTCCATCATTGCCTACGTGTGCATTGAAGTCCCCCAGTAGGACACTGGAGTCCCCTGCAGGAGCCCCCAAAAGGACTCCACTCAGGGTCTGCAGGAAGGCTGAGTACTCTGAACTGCTGTTCGGTGCATAAGCACAAACCACAGTCAGAGTCCCCCCCCCCACAGTCCTAAGGCGCAGGGAGGCGACCCTCTCGTCCACTGGGGTGAACTCCAGCACAGAGGCGCTCAGCTGGGGGCTAGCTAGTATAGCCACACCTGCCTTACGCCTCATACCGTGAGCAACTCCGGAGAAGAACAGGGTCCAACCCCTATCCAGGAGTTTGGTTCCAGCGCCGGTGCTGTGCGTAGAGGTTAGCCCCACCAGGTGTAATTGGTATCGCTCCACCTCCCTCACAAGCTCCGGCTCCTTCCCCCCCAGCGAGGTCACGTTCCATGTCCCCAGAGCCAGCCTTTGCCGCCCGGGTCCGGTCCGTCGGTGTCCCCCGCCTTCACCGCCACCTAGTTGGCAGCGCACCCGACCCCGACAATTTCTCCCGCGGGTGGTGGGTCCACGGGACGATGGAGGAGGAGATGGTGCTTCCACGTTGCTTATTCGGGCTGGGCCCGGCCGGGCTCCGTGGTAAGCCCGGCCACCAGGCGCTCGCATGCGGGCCCTCCGTCTGGGCCTGGCTCCAGACGAGGGCCCCGGGCTTCCTCCGGGCCGGGTCTCTCTTCCATTAGGTTTTAATTTCATTGGGGTTTTTTGCCTGTAACCCCAGGTAGGGGGGCTAGGGGGTACTACCACTTGCCCAAGGTGGACCCCCAGACTAGTGGAGGGAAGGAGGCGTCTTACTTCTCCATTCTAGTTTTGCAACTAGCCACTGCCCAGTCAACATATTGTGGTCTACTTAAATTTGAGTTTGGCATCATCCAGAATCCAGAATAAATTGAGGAATAAGTAAGTGATAAGTAGCCTACACCGACTCAGATGCTGAGGAGAAGAGATTCGTCAGACTTTACAACCAGAGGCGAGATTTCTCAGAAATTAAGAACCGCGTCCAACACCAACGCAAACGTGTTGAAGAAAAAAAAAATAGATTAATCATTCTGTCGTCTCCTCTACTTTTTGTTGAAAACACGCTGTTGCTCTTTGGAGTGTTTGCTTTCTTTCTCTGATTGACCAGTTTCCTTTGGACAGGGTTTGTTTGTGAATCAGAGGGAAAGGCCCGAAAGCGTGATATATCGGTTTCTACTGGGTACAGGCTGAATGTACAGAGGGCCAATCTGCTACATCATCTGTGCTCCACTCCCTCCATGGACTGAGCCTGGCTTGAACCAAACAGAATCCTCCTCGCCCTGACTCCTGCCTTCCAAACCAAGCCCTGTCTGCTCTCAGGACACCCAACTAGCAGACCCCACAGGTCATTTCAGAACGTGTGGGATTTTGTGGAGTATACAACGAATTGGCATACGTTTATTTCCCTTCTCGCGGAACACGAGCCGTTAAGTTCACGGCGGGTGACATATCTCGTTTTCTCATTTACGTTCCGTACACAGAGATCGGATCAATGTAGGGATGTACTGTAACAATAACGTTTATTATTTGTGGTTTTCAATATAAAACTTGGTGAAATAATTTGTGTATATAACTGTGTATCAGTATTTTTTTAACATTTCAGCACATTTTAACAATACTGCGATAATAATGATAACAGTGATCATTTTGGTCACTATAATCGTTATGTGAAATTTTCCTACCATTACATCTCTATATCAATGTGCTTGGATGGATATGATAGCAGGAGCATTGCTTTGACACTCATGGAGACAGTAGCAGGGGGAAACATTTGTCCATGACGCAAGTGTGTCACATGAGTGTACAGAAGCCTGAAATTATTTTTACATTTGAAAAAGAAGCACGCTACAGGTTAAACTCATGCATGGTGCATGGTTTTCACATATGGAGCAGGTGCGTATGTCTCAAGCAAGCTGAGAGGGGTGAATGGAAGCATTTATATGGCTTGGCAAACATCAAGATGTTTTTTGAGTTACATAAAAACTTTTTTTAAATTAAACATTCTGTATGAAAATCAAAACCAGGCCTTCTGCAATCAAAAGTCCACATGACTGACTGATGGAGCCTCTTCTCAAAAGCACTGGATTCCTCAAATGGAAGCTATTTTGAACTTGAAGAAAGGGGGCAGCCATGTGACTAGACCTGGGCCAATGGTAGACTGAGGCCAACTAAACAATAGGACTGAATATTAATCATTACAACAGGTCACGCATTATTGGGTGGGAAACGGGAATATGAAAACAACTCAAATGCCTTTCATCCTCATTAACTAGCTCCCTGACACCTACATAAATCAAACGAAACATTAACCAGCCAAAGAAAACCAACATGCGGCCTGATTTGTTATTCTTCCTTCTTTTTAATGAATTTCTGCTTCAATCGGCGATGATTAATCCTATTGAACTGGGTAAACAATAACATGGTGTTTGAAAAAACAACAACACAAGCACACGGCCTGGGGCCTGAATGGATTTGAATACCATCTCCATCTCATCTCTCTGTGCGCAGCTTCAGAGGGCCGAGCACATTATGGATGACGGATACTTCCTTGAACCATTAAGTCTTTACTAATAGCACTGGCAGAAAACGTTCTCACAGGTCGAACTGTATAATGAATGAACTGTATGGTCCAAAAGCCCAGGAACGACCCCAAGCAATTAACTTGGCCTGTGCCCTTGCGTTTGCAGTGGAACCATACAGAGTACTGTCGCCAGACGGGTACAACCCTGACCAAAAGAAAAAACACTGGCATAACTACAGTATATCCCTGTTTTATCATGCCCTACCTACCACTGTATGCCTCCATAATATGATACTCAAAAGATTATTTTTTTTCCAAACTTGTGAGCTATACAGCACATACAACAACCATAGACCCAGTGGTGATACATATTATCACACACACATCTCTCCATGTAATTCAGTAGTCCAACACTTGTAGCATCAAGGGGGTACCACACTGTCAAAGGATGCCATCAAGTGACCACTGTTGGTATCCAGCTGCATATGTGTGTGTGTGTGTGTGTGTGCGCGCGTTTATGTAAATGTGTGTTTTTGTTTGATTGTGAGTAATTGAGGTGTCGCACCCCCATTTCTCCAGGACATCATTACCCGTTGGTTTCCTCCTGTGGGCATATGGTAGCCCTGGATTAAAGGACCAGGCAGATGTTGAGCCTTTTATCACGGGCGTAATAATGTCAAGACAAATGCCCGTGCCGCTCCGCATTTAGGCCTAATTAAATATGTGCGGGCGGACGGAGCGAGTTCTCCAGAGCTGTTTCTCTGCTGCCTTGTTCAAAAACGCAGTCAAAATAGGCTACTGAACTTCACCTAGTTCCAGCCTCCCGGCCTCTTCTTGTCACTCCATCATTCCTCACCCTCTTTTCTTTTTTTATAGATAGATATTTTTTAGGGCTTTTCAGCTTAAATGTTATACGACAGTTGAGAGAGACAGGAAATGTGGGAGAGAGAGAGGGGAGGACATGCGGCACAGGACCCGAGCCGGGAATCGAACCCGGGTCCGTCGTGCGAAGGACTAGCCTTCATATGGTGCGCGCCTTACCCGGTGAGCTACCGGGGCGCCCCTCCTCACCCTCTTTTCTGTTCATCTTTAGAATGGTCCACATACAGCCCAACACAGCACCATCTCCCTCATGTGTGGACCCAGATAAGTGGTACTAGCGGCGCGAAGCCTACTCACGGTTTCACTTGATTGTCTTTTTTTCTTGCTCTGATTATACCCCGTGTCCATTTTCTCTGCAAGATCCATCTTGCGCTTGTTCCTCTTGTATGCCGATAAACTGAACTCTGCGTAAAAAACAGAAGATAACAGCACTCTCAGGTCACTCTATACGTCTCTGAATGCCACCTCTGTTTGGCAGCCGAACACACTGAGGCCTACATGTACCTCATCCTGGTCAAGACATTATTGCGTCAGAAGATTCATGAATAGGGGGAGAGATAGAGAGCGACATGCGAGACAATAGCCTCGGTCTGCGGAGTACTGAACAGTCTGCCAGTGAGAATACAGGAGGCTGTGGCAGCTCTGATTAAGGTTCAATGACTCTAGACTCAAGCAGATTGATATGCCTGCTATTAGAGACTCTGTTTATTAAAAAAATAAAGCCTTTCTATTCAGCTCAAGTTCAATCGTTTAATCAAAGAGGTCTAGGGAGTATAAATCAGAGCAATTAAGACATTTATAAAATTAAATGGAATGCAATCAGGCCCAGTTAAAATAACATGGAGCCAGGGCTCTTGAAGAGAAGGGAGTAATGCCAGATGAGCAAACATACTTTACTGCTTCTGAATCATTCATCAATGCTTAAAGGGGATGGCAAGAAATTACAAGACATCCAAGTAACTTCAGTTACACAGACCAGCTAGTGGCACAGAATGCAAATGGTTTGCATAAGGTATAACAGGGCTTTAATGTCTACCGTCTCCTCTGAAGAAACACACACGACAAACTTTTGACATCAGTGGTTCCAGCTGTTTCCAAAGTCATCATCCAGTTTTGCCTTCCCCGAGCACCCCAATGCCCTAATGCTGTGAAGCCCGCGGCTCTGCTCAGCATCTAGTCTGTTGTCGAAAAATACATGAGGCGTGCGATGAGGGTCAATTCTTTACAGCTTTACAGCCAATCCACACTGTGAGCAAATGATTTGAGTTCATAATGAAAAAATAATAATGATGCATTTGCGTGGAAAAGCACGTTCACCACAAATAACATGGAAACATACTTCAAACAAAAATCTAGCTTGCTCTTCAGATTTATTTGTGTTTTATGTTGGAGGATAAAGATGGAAACTGGATCTTGTGAGTGATTTCTTTTGACGCCAGGTTCAGTTCACTCTCACAAAGGTGCAGAGAAAGGTTTCACTTGTGAGGTTATGATTCATTATATAGCCCATTAGAGCAGGCATATATTCCCCCTCCTCTAATCGCTACCGTTAGCTGACGCACAATAAAATGATCGAGCTTGGAAAGATGTCCGGGTCTGATTAACGACACTTACTGGTGGCCATCTTCTCCGAGGGACAAGGCGGTATCCCGTGACTCACGGCCCATTCGTGTGCACCGCTCCCTACTAAAAAACTGACAAGAGGACAATAGCAGCATCTCATGTGATATGGCTCATGTAAATTCATTTGTTTTCAATTTAAAAAAAAAAACTAGTAAGAAATAAGACATTTACCAGGGGGGGATCCGGCCAGCTGATAGCTTCCCTTTCTGTTCTTCACTCAGTAGTCTGTTTGCCACCAAGACTGGGTTCTTTATGCCTGAAGAGACAAAGAAAACGATGAGCCTGTCTGTGTGTGGAGTATCTGTATTAACCACTGCAGACCAAATCTGGCACCAGTCTATGCTGCTCCTGGTAGAAGAAGAAAGAAAATAGCTTTGTGAGAAACCTGGGCTGGAGAGCAGGCATCAAAAATCCAGGCCAAGAAACTTTCATTTGTCATGTACCAATTTTATGGCTGACTGTTACATCATACAGGCTAACAAAAACAATATGTTGTCCTTTCGACTTGATGTAACATGCCAGCATTCACCTCCAGGCTTTGGTTAATCGTACAGTACACGAGGGCTTACTCAAGAAACCTGCCTTTTCTAGAGGCCTTAACACATGTTGGGAACTATTTGTTCGTAGTTTTGGGTGTTCCACAAGGTTAAATTTTAGGTCCAGTTCTTTTTACAATTTATGTTAATATTATTTCATTTTTAACTAACTGCCATGCACATTTATGTGGATAACATAATATTGTATTGTTGATTCTCCACAGCTCATCTCCAAAATTCTTTTAACGTTCTCCAAGCTGCACTTCATGATCTTAAACTTAACATATAAAACTATGGTCATGTTGTTCTCTAGAGCTAGATGTGTTGATAAAGAAAACATTCATAATTCTACTGTGCAGGGTTCCAATATTGACAGTTTCAGAATATAAATACCTTGGTATCTGGATAGATAACAAATTCACATTAAAATATCATGTAGACAATCTTGTCATAAAATTATGACAGATTGTTTTCTTATATAGAAATAGAAGTAACTTTCCTATGATGTGTAGGGAAACTTGGAAAAGTATTGCTGAAGCTGTTCTCTCTGTTACAGATTAAGGTGATGTGATTTATAGGCATGTCTCTGCCTCCACTCTTAAGTCCTGGATGCTGTTTATCACTCTGCTCTTAGGTTTATTACTGGTGGTGTCTATAACACTCACTGCATCCTGTATGAAAAGGTTGGGTGGTCTTCTCTGACAGAGACGTGACAGACATATTGTATTTAACTACAAAGCCCTTACTGAGTCTTTGTACATTCCATGGTTGCAGGATTGGTCCTCTGGTCCATACCAGACAAGGTCAAATGATATTCTTTTGCTGCAGGATCCTCAAGTTCACACTGAGCTTGGTATATAAGCATTAGATTCTTTGCTCCAACCACTTACTGTAACTCCTTAAAAACAACTTACAAATCAATGATTTGGTAACTCTAAAGTAATTTAAAATACATGATTGAAAACTTTTCTGTCTCTGTTTGTACAGTACCCGTTTTAGCTGACTGTGTATTTTGTATCCTGTATCTTTTATTAACAATTGTATATACTTGTTTAATTAGATTGCTTTATCTGCATTTACTATTCTGCATCTTCTTTAGTTGTTTTAAACTGTACTCAGCATCATAGCAAATGAGGGCCTGCCCTCAATGATCTGAGTATAAATAAAGCTGTGTGTATATATATATATATATATATATATATATATATATATATATATATATATATATAGCATTATTTATACTCACAGATCATTGAGGGCATACATACACACGCACGCATGCACGCGCACACACACACTACTATTCGCTATTTGTGTTGGTACCATCCCGGTACAGATTGGGTGGTCTACATAGAGGCTTCACAAAACAGTTGTTTCAGATGACTACTACACTGCCCTGCTACCATCACACATACGTACAGTATGGTTTAAAACAGTAGTAATCAGCACTTTGTGAAGAATGAAAAGTGCTTTGGAAATATAATGAATTACCACCTCCGCCCCAGCGACTGCGCAGGTTTTCGGTGCCGTGGGTGGGTGAGCATTTGTTTGTTTGTCTGTTAGCAGGATTACAGAAAAACTACTGGACCGATTTTCATGAAAGTCGGTGGAATGGTGTAGCATGGTACAGCAACATATTTGAGCAGATCCAAATCCCAGGGAGGGTCCACGGATAAATGGGGTTCTATAAATAAGGGTCCCAAATACAGGCAGCAATTCACCTCCATTCATTTTTTGAGCCAGGATTAGGGAAAAACTACCTGAGTACTCTCAGTGGAGGGGTGTAGCATGGGCCAACTGACAAACCCTTAGAGCAGATCCGCATCACAGGGAGGGTCCACGGGTCTCACAAACACAGCCAGACTGGCCAATCACCTTCATTCATTTTTTGGATTATCATTACACAAAAACTACCAAACCAATTTTTATGAAACCCGGTGGAGGGGTGTATCATGGGCCACCTTAGAACCCATCCAATTTTGGAGCAAATCCAAATGACAGGCCGGGTCCACAAATGAGAACAAAACCTAGAATGAAGCCAGCTCCCTGGGTGCACTAGAGACAAACGGTTTGGACTGGGGTATGGGGGGGGCCCAGAGTGCCCTGCATTGCCACCCGCCGGCTGTGACCCAAGGGAGCGCGCCACAGAGCCGCCCAAACTCGGCCGCCCATTCACCTCCATTCATTTTTTGGACTTAGGATCAGGACCACTTATCTTTCCAGGATAAAAATAAGCAGGGGAACTCCGCCGATTTGGGCTCAGGAGCCAAAAATGCATTGTCAGTAAGGGGGGTTGAAACTGACATATCTCGACGTGGGAAGGTCACAGAGACAAGGGGTTTTGATTTGCATAAAGCTCTCAATCATTTAGCTGGCGCTTTTATCCAAAGTGACTTACAATAATTGTAAGCGTCAGCAAAATGACCGTAATGTCATGTAATGAAAGCGTTATGCAAATCAAAACCCCTCGTCTCTGTGATCTTCCCAACAAACAAGCAAAAACAAACAAGCAAAAAGAAACAAACAAACAAAACAAACACTTACACTCACACACCCACGCCACCGAAAACATGTGCCCTGTGCTGTCACGGAGGTAATAAATCATTATATTTATAAAGCACTTTTCATTGAGAGACAGCCTCAAAGTGGTGATTACTACTGTTTTAAACCATACTGTACGTATGTGTGATGGTAGCAGGGCAGTGTAGTAGTCATCTGAAACAACTGTTTTGTGAAGCCTCTATGTAGACCACCCAATCTGTACCTGGATGGTACCAACACAAATACTGTGTGTATATATACGCACGCACACACACATGCACGCACACACAGTTAGTTAGTCTAGTTATTTATTATTATAGTAGTTACATAATGAAGCCGCATCACCAGTTACTCACCACTAATGGCACCAACAGCTCCATAATGTAGTGACTTCCCGTCCATGATGCTGGCATCACACTCTATCTCCCCTGATAGATTGAGGTTGGAGCCCATGCCAGCGTTGGTGAAAGGAGAATCCTGTGAATATCAGGACGCTATGAGCAGTCATGCAAGCAAAAAAAAAACACAGAATCTGACAATCGGACAATTTCACCTTATTTTGATAGGGATAGTGCAAATTACTGTTCTGCAGACTTGAGTTGAAAGAATAAACAATAGGTTCCCTGTGTTCTATGAAAAAACCCTGTAACAAATTATTGGGTTGACGAGTAGGTCCTCCTTTATATCTGAAGTGTTATTTTACAAGCACAGCTTATGTAAGTGTACTGCACTGTATGTACATCTGCCCATTCTGTTGTGAACGTCATTGTCTCCCCCCCACCACAAACTTGCCCCTGGGGAAATACACCCCTTACATCATCAGAAACTATATGCATCAGAGACCGAGGCAGAACTAAGCAGCATTCGCTAAATAATATAAACTTTATGTTACAGTATGTCACAAGCTTTTCTGTCCATTAGAAATTAATGTCCCTGAATGTGCCTTTTGTTGTCCTTACTGCTGTAGCACAACAATTTCAATCCATCTATCTATCTATCTATCTATCTATCTATCTATCTATCTATCTATCTATATGAAGTAATGATTCTGGAATACTAATTGTGTTCAAATGAAAATCAAATGCTTTGAATTTGATCACACACATTCCAAAAGAGTAGACACATAAGCTACTCAGTGTGTACTCTTTAGTCTATGTACTGTACTATAAGCATCTCTGGTTGAAAGGTGACCAACCTCCAGCTCCACCAGGGCTGCAGCCACAGCCTCCACAGCCAGGGCACCGGCTTTGAGTCTATCCACAGCCTGGAGGACAGACAGGGAGCACATCAGGAGACAGCGCTGCAGCCCTATCTAGCACACAGGCAAACACATGAAGACTTCCCACTCAACACTATGATGGCACGGTACCGGAAAAAACGGACTTTGATAAGTCAGTATGTTCCGAATGAAAACTAGTAAGAGCGTTGACAGGTTATCAATGGTGGAGCATAAAGCTAAAGAGGTTTTCCGCTGCACAGACTTGAAACGGAAAGCGTGGAGCGTTACATTTTGCTGTGCAGCTTCTCTGGCCTATTCTGAGCTCTATCAGGTCAGCTGAGGATGGCAGTGGCATGTTATCAACACATACCTCACATTCCCTGGCACACAGCGCCTCGTCTCCAGAGACCAAGCTCTCCCTTTCATCCTGAAGTCTGCTACCCCAGTTCTGTAGTCTACACCTCTCTCTCTCTCTCTGTTTATCTACATCATTTAATCAGTTCCCCATAAACTCAATCACTCACAATCAATGGTTCTTCCACTGGGTCTGCCACGTAAAGTGCAAATCTAATGCAAGGGCTAGGTAGTGCAATAACAAAAGACAAACTACGGCCATATAAAAAAATCTAGCAGCAAGTGGCCAACATTAGTGCCCAGCGCATTCAGCATGAAAATGCTATTTTGTAGCGTTTCAATTCAATCAATCACCTGTTTGATTAAAGGTTCCCTAAAAGGAAATGTCAATATGCAAACTCACTCTCTGGCAAGCTCTTTTGCAGACATGTTTGTATTCCTTGGCTTTGGATTCCGAGTGATAGCCTGCCCCTGCAAGCAAATAATATCAACAGGTTTTAGATTCCGGGTGACGTTCATCAACATGTTTTGCCAACATGAACAGAATTGAGCTCGTTTGAAAGCAAAAAGCAGGTGTAGATTTAAAAAAAAAAAAAAAAAATTATTATTATTATAATTAAATTAAATTATTATTATTATTATAACTATGTTAACTGCTTTTACAGTGTGCAAACACAGGAAACCTACTGAAAATCTCACAATGGCAAAGAGGAAAGCAGAAGAATGACCCTCACCTGCATGGACAAGCACAAACCCAACCCCTTTTGTTTTTTCATTCCTGCTCGAGACTGTATCCTGTTGTGTTGACCACGGATTGGCCAGAGGAGGAGGAGGGGAGGGCTGCCGCTCCTCGGCAGAATTCAATATCTTCTCCATCACCTCCTGAGCATAACTTTACATGAATCATGGCCTATCAACTTTTTGTAAGAATGGCATCCTGACTTGACACCTGCAGAGAACGCAGTTGAAAATTGCACTGTGAATGTCAACTCAATTCATATATTCTGACATATGGGTTAGCTACACAGGTACAACAAAATAAGTCATGCATTTTGGTGGTGTGTACCTGATAAAATGGGAGCTGGTTAACTAAGTTAATACTGATAGCCAGCTAGTTCAAGTAAAGTTAGTTAGTTGGCTAGTTGGTTAGCATGCATAACATAATTTGCATCAATTCATGCACACCAGCTATCAATAGACACATAGCAAAGCCATAGAGCAAAGAGATACCATGTCAAATAATTCACAGAAACATACAATTTGATTGATATCGTGCATTTGCAGCAGCTACTGAAGTAGGCCATCTAGCTGCCATGCAACTAGCATAGCTAACTGTTAGCTACCCAGCTATATCGTTAGCTAATGTTGGAGCATGAACTCAACTTACGTGACTGCAAACTTCGTCAGCTTGTTAAGTAGCTGACATGAACTAAAACGGTTCAAGGATGTATGTGAGTTTGGACTGATGATTTATATAAAACACGTTTCATTGCGTGAAGACTTTTAGCTATCTGTGCTACTAAAGCTAACTAGTAGCTAGCTACTAGCCACCCGCAGCAATCACTTCCTGGTTCAGACACACGTGGAAAAATGACACAAACTTGCACGCTGATACCAAAACATTGCCCCACGTGTTGAACAGAAAGATCTGCGCTAGTTTGAGTAGCTGTACCCCTTTACACTAATCACGAAAGATTAGGGGATATCTTCTTCTTCCTTGGAGTTTCTATGGAAAATCAACATAACAGAATTGAATATAACCAAGTTATATTCTTGTTTGATTGCATTTCAAAACGTCATCTCATGTAGCCTACTATCCCACTGTATATCCCAGCCCAGGATTATGAGAATTATCTGAACCATGTGAATCAACTCTAGCTAGAGTTACAGTATTCTCATTGAATCACTCTCAAATAAAAAGAAATAACATTGAGTAACTCCCATAAAGTGTCCCAGTGCAATTGGGGATTGGCATCACAGAGAGACTTCTGCCTATCAGTCAGCAGGTCGTTAAACATGGTAAAGACATTTAACTAGCCCCCCATCCGAGCAGTGACTCAGACATAATGTCCATGCGCAGAACTACCTCAAATTAATGAGGAATGAGTCAGATGTTAATCACATTGTATGCAGAGTGATGGACGTTTTCATAAGCATTGTAATTCAGAATAAACAAATAAATAAACAAAGCAAAAAAACTGTAGCTGGTTCATCTCATAAATATCGTCTCTTGTTTCTGATGCAATGATTCTCCCACCACACCATAGCTCTCCAGGAACTTGTGACCAGAGAGGGCTGGAGAGCAACTCTTATTTGGAACTATAAAACAATCAGTTTTATCAACTCTACTCATGTGATCACAAACACAGGCCTAGCTGCATAAATGGGCCAAAAATCAACTCACTCTTCTTTAATCACATGTGTAGGTTAATAATGATGTTTGTTTTGGCTCAAGTCGGCAGGGATGAAAGACTGCAGTGAGGCCATTAACAAGAGATGGGGGGTGGGGGAGGGGGGGGGGGGTGCTTGGGCTGCAGCAGAGGGGCCTGCCTGTAGGGGGGTGGGTTTAGTATTGCATGCCATGTAGTCTCTATGGAAACTGTGTCTGTTGTGCCGCCAAAGGTTCTGTAGAAAGAAAAAGGTATTTACCACAAGACACAGTCTAAGTCCAGGCTTTCTTGTCTTGTCTTTATCAGCCTATGGTCACTAGTTAAACCACACAGAGAAGACTCGCCAGCGGCCATGACCATCCTCAATACTGTTGACATGGAAGAGCTGTTTATGAGTAGGCTAATTTGAATGGCCATTTGGGTTGAACGTTCTATAACTGATGCTCGCATCCCCTTGAGCCCAGGTGAGCCACTTCAGTAAGAATTTAAAACTGAGACCATGCTGGGGCTCTTTTCCATGTTCCTCTGAAAAGTCCCCCCCTCTGTGATATGTAACCCTTCATGATGCCAAAGAGCTCTAGATTTTATGGCCCGCAGCTACATAATGTATGATTCAATGGAAAAAGCCTCCCATTAACATCAGAGGTCCTATAGGCCTAGTACATGGCATCATGGCCTCATCAACTCTGGAGGCTGCTATTAGCACAGCCCCACTGAGGAAAATCACCTAAATTCACTCTTAAAAGTGAAAAGTACAAAGCACAACACTGGGAAGAGTTAGGTCAACAGATCAGTGTTACATTAGAATTCCATCTTTAGATTACTGAAAGTCAGTTTTACTCATCTTGGTGCAAAACATATTGGGCTATTTGGGGTAAACTGTTCTGTGATTGTTTGAGATGGTTCACATTGGAAAGGTCTTCAAAAACAAACGAATGGTACTTGCAGCTTGGCTAAACATTCCTGCTGGCTGAAGCAGAGGCGAGGGCAGACACGCGGGTGTGAAGAGACATGCTGCATGAAAGCTTCGTGGAACAGGGTAAAATAAACAGAGGGAGCCGCTACGACACATTCTCCCAAAGCAACAAGCCACAGGAATCTTGCAGGGAAACAATCAGAACGTGATTCTCTTTTAATTCAGCACGGAGCACTGGGCTGCCGCTACTGATAGACCCCAGCCTGGACACGCAGCCTGGGCCCAGTACCACCCAGCTATTCATTACAGCCTGGCAAAGAGCTTTTCTTTTGAAGGATGACAGCCATCCACCCAGCATAAGATTTAGTTTTGGGGTATCGAAATAAAGTAAATGCAGACATGACTCCGCCGAGTGCAAGAGTTTACTCTGACCCTCTGGTCATTTTGAGTCCTCAGCCAGAGCAGCCCGGCTGTTCGCAGCTGTAGAACAGATGAGCGTGGTGTTTGACAGGACACAACAGAGGATTGTGGATGGAAGTGTTTGACTGGAGAGGTTGAAAAGATGCAAACCACCCTATTGTAACTTCTTCCAAATGACTGACAGTTGCAAGCTCTAGAATTGTCACTTGATGTGGCATAGCCTATATTTAACTGAGGAATTCCATAGATGATTTGGCCTGTTCCCGAACAGGGGAAAAGGCCATTTTCATTTCAGAATAAGTTACAAATCCTTTCAAACACACATTTATGTATTGTATGTACTGTAGATGTATGTATTTCTTTTTGAAATGTGATGAACATCTGGCTCCAACGTGTGATGGTAGTTTGCATGCAGTCTGTCTGGAGGAGCTGAATGTGAGTCTCCAAGAGTAATTACTTTGACATGGTCTCAATGGGATTTCACATGCTTGCATGGAAGAAAGGCAATTGATCCACCAGTTAATATCTCCTTATGTTGAATCCTCACAGACTTTAAATTAATAAAATGCATGCAACTGTAGTCAATCCTCATCTGTGGCTTTCGATAATAGGATGGCCTTTTTCTGCCTGACAGGAGCCATGAAATGGATAGAGCATTCAGTGAGTGACTAATTCTAGAAGTCCTAGATTTCAGCACTCAAGTCATCTGTTTACTGTAGGCTATGTCAGCGTCTTTGGACAAGTCAATTGTCAGGGGATTCTACTGAACCAAAGACAACGTGGAGGTAGAAAAGAGAGACTAAGCCGTAGACAGTTTTGTAATAGCCATTGCTATTAAGAAAAAAACTTGTCAAAAGCATATCCCAAAGGTGACACAGGCTATAGCAAATCAAGCAAATACAATATTGCCATGGACCAACCATGATCCAGTAACATTGAGAAAGCAGCTACAATAGGCTACTTTTCCCAACCCTTGATAACTCTAAAACAAAATACCATAGGCTACAAAGGGCTATTGATAATGTCACTAAGATAAAGAACAGTAATTGGTGTAATTATCATTGATAGGCTATAACCCGAGGGGCTTGTTTTAACTCGGAGATTAAATGATGATCCCTATTTCTATTTTTCTTTTCAGTAGATAATTATGTTGCTATACGATTATAATGGGGGGGTGAAAACAAATTCATCCTTTTTTTTCCCCTAACGTTTATCTAAACATCTCCTGATCTGTGGGCTAGGCCTATATGCTGGAAAATAAAACACGCTTTAGCCTGTGAACAGTTGTTAGCAGTAGAGAGAACAGTAGACCTATTATACTGGGGGAAAAAAGTTAATTTGAAAGTTGAACAATTAGTGTAGCAGGATTTATGTAGCAAGGACCACAGGCTAGACTCCCTGCGAGGGATTCTCCATGTACAGTAACCATGACAATAACACTGAACTACACAGTTATCAAGTATTGCCATAGAGTCTCCTCTGTTTGGATTCTACACGCCTACCCGGGTCCGCTCCACCTTTGAAGCTGCCACCGCTGTCGAGGTGAAATATTCACTGAGTGAAGGCAGCCAAGTCAACATCTGCTGTAACATCTCCTGGCTGCTCATCAAACATCATTTCGTCCAGAATAAACCTGTTGGAGAATGACAGGAACCATAACAATTGAAGCAGTGTGAGAGGATGTGTACTGAAGCCTATGTGTGCAAAGGGTTGCAGGTTTATGTCCATGTGTTTCTAGTAATTTTACCACACACATACACACGCATGCACGCACGCACGCGTGCGCACGCACACACACTCTCTCACACACACACACACACACTGGCAAATCCCCTTACTATGCAAAACCGGGACAAGATGATATACCAAGTAGGGCTAGGTATTGGCAAGGACCTCACGATAACCTCTATCAACATTGCAATTCTCTACATAACTTACAGACATTTTTTAAATACCGCTGAAAATACTCCCTGTCCTGCTCCGTGGAGGTGATCCGAGCGGAGGGAATCATTTTAAATCAATTCAAATATGATGAATGAATAGGCCTAACGTATCAATGATTGAATTATCGCTGAACACCAATACAGTATCACGGAAAAAATATTGCGATGTAGGCTATGCTGTATCGATTTTATTGCACAGCCCTAATACCAAATGTAGGCCTACGGTCAAGAACAGAATCTGTAGCCTACACTCCTGCGCTGTTCAACTGGTTCAAAAGGTATACATTCATCATACACTGTATGTTGACGTCAAATAATCCAAGTTCTTGGATTATTGAAAAATTGTATAGTCTACAATATAAACATGCGACCAATCGAGCACCGTTTATAAAAATAAAAAACAACGCACTGATGTGATTAGTAATACTAAGAGCTTTCAAGCTGGCACTTAATCTGAAACGCCCACTTACCAAATGGCAGGTGCGCCAGAGCAGCTTGTTAGAAAAGAACACGGCTCCACAGCCCACATCACTGTGGACATCTGCTGCGTCCATACACACAGGTTTGGTATTTGCCAGTCGAGTAACCAAAATAAAAATAAACTAAAAGTTTAATGTTATTTCATTATCACTGCGGATACATACCCCCCCCCCCCCAAAAAAAAAAAAAAACTCAATCGTTGTTCTTAAGTCCCTCAAGCCATTTGATTCAGGCCCAGAGAGGATACATTGTATATGCTAGAATGATTTTGATCCATCATAGATGTAGTATTGTACATGATATCAAAACAAAATTAGGCTAAAACAGAACAACGGAAATACTAATGTTTCTATTCGGAGTCTCACATTACAGGTGTTCAAGTCTTATATAGAGAGAATAGAGAGATCATCTATCAGCCTGGTTTTCCAGTCTGGCCAGGATATAGGCCTAAGTCAACACAGACTGAAATCTTGTCAAAGATTAAAAAATAAACCGTGGAAAACATGTTGAAGGTAAATTGTGGAGATAATTTAATTTGGCTAGAAAACGGACCTTACACCAAGTCCCTGTCTTGTTTTTTGCAGTGCTGTCAGACTATTTTATTTGAAAATCCATTTTGTCCCAAGCTAAAGATGCCAGCCATTAGATAGGGAAAAACTGGGATATAGAGTAAATCTTTCTTATTACGACCAAGTACAACGATCCAATACTGACATCTAGAGGTATGACTACAACATTGCAGTCTACAGCATCTTTTCACAGAAATACATCTTGTGTGATATCTGTGGATATCCAACTGATTCAAAATGCTGCAGCAAGTGTTCTTACAAAGGAGGGCTCACATCACACCAGTTTCAAAATCACTGCATTGGTTACATGTCAGTTTTAGAATAGATTTTAAGATTATTTTATTAATCTATAAATCATTACATAATCAAGCACCTAAATACAGTATATGTCAGATATGCTTTTAAAATACACACCTAGTAGGTCCCTCAGGTCCTCTGGCACTGAGATTTTAATGGGATTAAGAGGCCTGGGGAGGCAGCCGTCAGTTCTTATGCCCCCTGCCTTTGGAACACCCTGCCAGAGGACCTGAGAATGTCTGGGACCGTGGAAACTTTTAATCGAGATCTTAAAACATACTTTTTTAACACTGCTTATACCACATTCATTTACGTGTCTAATATCCTAGTGTTTCTAAATTTGCTTTCTCCGTTTTTATAGTTTTTTATATATTTACACTACTTTATCTTTAATTTTTAATTATGTTACTTTTATTGTTTCTTTTAAATCTGTTCTCACTGTGTTTGTATGGTTTATGGTTTTATCCCTCTCCTTTTATGTAAAGCACTATGTGCTACATTAATGTGTATGAATGGTGCTATATAAATAAAATTGACATTGATATGCTCTATATCTAGTTATTTCACGTAAACCCCTATGATGAAATGATGATAATCTCTTCCAGAAATCCAGCAGTGGTCTTTATCCAAATTCAAAAATTCAGAGGTCACTGTGCAAAATACGGGGGTCTGAGCCCCCTTGATTGACACTCGAGACCACTTAAAGCCTCAATAATAACATTTTGGGGAGGTCTCTGAAAAAATCTTTAAAAAATTATTTGTCACTGCAATTGTCATTAAAAAGTTTTTTAAGCTTACCATGTCCAGTATTCATGATTCAAAACATTTATTCACAAATGTTTTATAAATATTTATGGGGCCAGCCCTAAACACACGCCAATGTCTGTGGAAGCTGCATCTTTTCAACTCTTAATAATAGTAAGATCATTTTTCTCGATCTCTGTTGGCTGTGACTGAATTGTGATATAGGCCTACTGTAGGCTACTTGCCTGTTGTGCATAAGGTGTGAGTGAGTATGTGTGTACGTCAGGCAAGTGTGCTGTGTGGATTCAGGGTATAAGCTATTGTTGTGTAGTTGTGTAGACCTAGTAGGCCTAGTTGTGGTTCAGGTCTTGTTAATGTTGTGTGACCGCCACTGGAGATTTGGTCCTGATGTCTGCAATCCTCAAAATGTGCTAGAGGGCAAAATACTTTTATTGTTTTCCTTTTTTTTTTCATGTTACGAAAATTGAAGTTGAGAAGAACCGAGTCGATATATAACACATAACACTTTCAGGATCACTAAATAGTCTATTTTGTCATCAAAATCCATGTCATGTGAGTGTGAACAGCTCTGAATCTTTGAAGCCCTTTTTCTCTTCTTGTGATTTCAGGTGTAGCGCCTACCGACATTCACAGAAGCATATCTTCTTCAAATAGAGATTTCAATGTATGGCACATCATTTGAAAGCTTATAATTTACACTTTCATGATCTGTAAAAAACTGAAAATGACCTTGAGCCTTTAAGGAGAGAAAATACTTAAAGAACTCCACCCTAGAACAACATTAGGCTCAAGAACAAGACACCCTCAAAACAATAAAGAAAAATGTGGTTTCCTTGACTATAGTTGCTCAATGTAAACAAAGCATGTTCACGAAGTCTGCACTTAGGGATTTGCCGCGTTGAAACCAAGCCCCCAGGAATCGAAATCTAAAGTGAAGGCCTATTGAACCGCGCCATCTTGGCTAGATTTGTAGTCACTTGGCTATTTCCGGTTACTTTTGACTTGCGCAGTTGAGCTTCTCTGGCCGACGCGCGTCCACGCACGTTCCCGGCTCTCCCCGCTTTGATTTAGCAATGAAAACCGGCTTGCATATTAACCTGTTTTTGTCAAATATATCAATTGGAGAAATTATTTTTTGATCCTGGCATCTTAGTTTTAACAGGTTAAATATAATTGAACATGTTTTGTTTGCTAGTAGATGGTATTCATTCCGTTCGCGATAACGTTATTGCAGCCAGGCTAAATTCCTCCAGGGAGCCAGTGACAGGCGAGTTGAAGAGCTTCACTCCCCGCCAGCAGGAGCTCTGGCCGCGGCTACCGCATCTCGGAAAACCCGCTGAGTTCATGGCTGCTATTTCACATTCGCCCTTGATCAATCCCAATACCGATCCATGGTAATAATGAATCAATCGTTCAGATCAGATCGGCAGTGCTGCATGCATGTTACAACATCATTGTTAGCTTTATTAACATAACCATAGCCTACATTTATCTAGAGAGATAAATGTAGGCTATGGTTATGTTAATAAAGCTAACAATGATGTTGTAACATGCATGCAGCACTTCCGATCTGATCTGAACGATTGATTCATTATTACCATGGATCGGTATTGGGATTGATCAAGGGCGAATGTGAAATAGCAGCCATGAACTCAGCGGGTTATCCAAGATGCGGTAGCCGCGGCCAATGCTCCTGCTGGCGGGGAGTGAAGCTCTTCAACTCGCCTGTCACTGACTCCCTGGAGGAATTTAGCCTGGCTGCAATAACGTTATCGCGAACGGAATGAATACCATCTACTAGCAAACAAAACATGTTCAATTATATTTAACCTGTTAAAACTAAGATGCCAGGATCAAAAAATAATTTCTCCAATTGATATATTTGACAAAAACAGGTTAATATGCAAGCCGGTTTTCATTGCTAAATCAAAGCGGGGAGAGCAGAGAGAGCCGGGAACGCGCGTCTACATTTCAGATAAATGTGAACTTTTTCGTGGACGCGCGTCGGCCAGAGAAGCTCAACTGCGCAAGTCAAAAGTAACCGGAAGGCCAGAAAAGCACAACTGCGCAAGTCAAAAGTAACCGGAAATAGTCAAATGACTACAAATTTTGCCAAGATGGCGCGGTTCAATAGGGCTTCATTGTTGATAGCGGCCAGTGAATGGAGTGGCTGTATCCAGTTTATATAATACATCCATGGTTGAAACGCGTAGACAAATCCCCGGAAGCAGTTCTATTAATACATCCATGAAGCAAAATAAGCAGGACTACAACAACGAAAAACATCTAGGAGGACCAATACATCCATGAGGAGGACGGGGACTCGAGTGGACCATGCTAACCCTCTAGTTCTAGCATACCCAATAGTTAAACAGAATGAAAAATAAGCGAACGCACACACTCACACAAAATATGACAACTGGCACAAGGATGGTTCATTTACCTGAGTTCTTTGGACTTTTTGCGGTGTTATGGCAACCGATTGAAACTCACTCTGATGGAAACTCACTCTGTGCAAGTAAATCCTTGATTCCACAAATTGCACAGTATTTTGGCATTGTCTCTGTTTTTCTTCAATAGCAAATATAGCTAGATACAGGATCTGACAAATATTCTGAGTGACAAATGTTTCGCTCGAGATATAATGATTTGCCGCCTCCCCATAGCTCAGTTTCGAAGCCACCATGGGCTTAGAGGCAAAGCTCGGTATTGCAAGTCACGTGAAGGCATGCGGCCCAAAAGGCTTATTTCTAGTAGAAATAGATTAAAATACATAGGGCTAGCAGAGGAAAACAAATGTTCTGGGTATCATTCTACATCAGAGAATCGGTACCTGTATCGAGCCGATTTTAGAAAATATGCTGTGAACGAGCCTCGGGGACACTGGGCGCATAGACATTATAAAGAACTAGACTGGCCACGCCCCCTTTAGACTCGTCCGACGAGACCACCATGTTATGCAGGGCATCATTTGGAACATGTTACTGTTGGGCTTCAGAGCTGCTCGTCGTTTTGTTCGGTAAGTGACTAGTGACTCTTATTATATTTTAGTATCAGCGTAAATACAGTTAGACTACCCTTTTAAGGTTTTATCATGGATGTATTAATAGAACTGGATAGGGTCACTCCATTCACATTCTGACTGCTCGAAGAGGTGAAGCCCTATAGGACCGCGCCATCTTTGAGAAAAACGCGTCCTTGGTACCTTTGACATGCGCAGTTCCCAACATTTATGAATCGCTAGTTGTGCTTACATAGAGCGTAGGCCTGTTGTGGTTTTTCACATGCCTCTGTAATATCATCTTTAGAAACATCTTTAGACACGAAATAGCTTCCTCACTTGCTCCAGCACGCATCCGCACAGCGTGCTGGAGCAACGATTGCGCGCTGTGCGCATGCGTGCTGGAGCAAGTGGGGAAGCTATTTCGTTTCGAAAGACGTTTCTAAAGATCATATTACAGAGGCATGTGAACAACCACAACAGGCCTACGCTCTATGTAAGCACAACTAGCGATTCATAAAGACAGATTGATGAAAACAACTGTTTCGCGGCAGAAAATAGATTTTTAGAAACTGCATTCTCGGTGCCCCCACCACCGCCATTACATGGATATACTGTCTCGCGCTGGATTTTAAATTTCTTCTACATGCCTCCGAACTACACCAAAGTGATCTCAGTGAGTCAAACGTCTTACAATATGTCGTAAATAAGGTCCAGGTTGTCAAAAACGAGCAATGTCCTTTAAATTATGTTTGGGGGAGGGGTCCAATTTTCAAGATCTCGCGTAGAGCTCCATAGACCGGCCCTGCCTACTACTTAGTGCCCCCACCCTCAATAAATCGTTGTAGATGGGGGGAAGGCCAGAACAGAATATGAGCTAGATCAGGATGGTCTCTCGAGGTCACTGCACGCTGACGACATGCATAATGGGCGGAGGTCTGAACTTCCCGTGTGCCCTTCTAGTTTCCAATGCTAATAATACTACTGCTCCAGACATGTCGAAGCTTTCGTTTCGCGTGAAACGATGCAACAATGCGACCAGCTTTCGTTTCGTCTGAACCGCACGTCTCCAGATTGTTTCCGATACGACTAAATCAGCCAAATCAGTACATAATTTCTCTTCAAAGCGACGTGTGACTCAAGTCTCGGCGCATCTCGGTGACACAATTCTTCCGATCCTTCGGATTAAATAGATATATTTGACAGCACAGCATAATAAGCAGCCATACCCCGGCGTTGCTACCCTACGGTCTAAATCAACCTAGCCTTCCTCGGACGCGTGTGGGCTTTATCGGAGTGCCACATCAGACGGTCCTATCGCACGTCTGCTTCCCTGTCCTCACAGCCAATCATCTGGCCGTGACCCGAACACATCATTTACGGCACAATCAAGGTCGGTTGCATTAACTGGGGACCAGAGATATTTGACAGTTTCACAGGTGAGACAGCGTTCATAGGTTGTTCACTTTCTCTTTTCAGTGTCCGGACCACACTCGCTGTGAGCCTGGGGTTGCCACAGTCAAAAAACAGTATTTCTAAGTCCAATCACCTCGGCAACATGAATAAAAAGAAAAAGGATAAGGAATGGAAGACAGAAAAAGGTAAGCCTTGTTTTGGAGGAACGGAATCTATCATATCCATTGCAGTAGGCATGCTTTCCATGATGCTTATAGCTTGACAGCCCGCGTTGTCAGTCAGCTTTCCTTGGATATCCGACTCGGACTAGCTAGCGACATCGACACACATGACCAGGGTACGCTGTGCAGAGATTTGCACCCTCGATCCTGGATGATCCACGGGTGACTCTCATCGCTGTCACCACAGTAGGCTACCCCACGTTAGCTTGCATACCTCATTGTGCAACCCTATCATTCATGGTGCATTTATATGAGGCAGAACGGCACTATAGGCTCCTGAAAGATGTGCCCACTAGGCCATATAGGACTTGCAAATTCACCTGTTAGAATTAGTAAAACCTGGCTCCAGAAAGTAAAAACACTAACCGCGTATTTGCTCCACCCATGCACCGAGCCAACTGATTTCACTAATTAATCCCCTACCTGGCTGGAGAGTTCTTCTAATTACAATCAGCCAATTCAGAGGGTGAGTAAAGAACTAGCCCCTGGAACAGCCCTGGAATTATAACTGACAAGACGAGATGTCAAGCTCATTAAAGGTAGCACCACTTTGATAGTCAACATCAGCCTAATTGATATGACTAAAGTTTCCATTCCAATACCAAGAGATTAATAACAATGTATTAGAAAGTATATGTGTAATTGCCCACGAGCCTTAAGCAGCAGGTCTATCAGCAATGCAGCCTACAGTAGCCTATACCTTTTCACATATGACTGATGTCCTAGTAGGCCCATAGAGCGAGAAAGTTTATGAGAATGACACTACTGTAGGTGTCTAGCCCAAAGAGTTGTTGCATTCATTCATTCATTCATTCATTCATTCATTCATTCATTCATTCATGTAGAACAAGAGCAGTCTGGGGAAAGAATGGCTGATTAATAGAGAGAGAGAGAGGGGAGTCGAATGGGGGCGAAGGGGTGGGGGTGGGGGATAACCCAAAAACACGTCTTACAGTATGTAACTCTGAGTCTGTATAACATTGCCTGAGGTTATTTTGTATTTATGGAAGACCTGAGTGAATCCAACTCTCTCCTCTCCCCAAACCTTTACTGCTGCTGTAGTGTGGGCTTGGGTTTGTATATAAAATATATAAAGAACTTAATCTGTTAAGAAATAACGTTTTCTCGACCAAGTTATGCCCTATGGATTATCAAGATTTATTTATTTATTTTTAATTTATTTTACCTTTATTTCACCAGGGAAGCCCATTGAGACAAAGGTCTCATTTACAATGGTGCCCTGGTTACACATCACCCTCAACTCATCAACAAAACAAAACATACAATATAAAAGCATACATTTGTAATAATAAACAATATAAACACAAATTAACGTTACACATTCAAATACAATGGTAAACATTATTTAAAACATACACAGACCTCAACTTCATATTCTTGAATCTTTTTTCTTTTCTTTTTGTGTGTTGGCTGCAAGCCGACACACCAAGAAGAGGGAATCCTATTTGTCGCTCCCTGCCTCAACTTCCGGCAAGTTGTTGACCTGCAGTTCTATGTTGCTACCACAAGAGGCAGTGGTCCCAGAACATCAAAAGAAAAAGACTCCACAGATTTCCCAGGTCAGCGGTGGCCGAGTGGATAGTGCGCTGCCTATCACCGCGAAGGTTGTGAGTTCAATCTTTGGTGTGGACATACCAAGGTACCATGACATATTTTGTCACTGGATGTTAGAAGTTATGTAATGAGCGTGGGTCATATTTGTTAATTATAGACCCTTTTACAGCCTAGTCAGCACAAGTATGCGCGCACATTCTTGAAACAGTAGCAGAGGAAGACAGACGAAATCGCCATTATTAAGCGTACGGACTGGACCGAGGACATCATCAAAAATACAGTGTTTGCGGTACCCATTTTATATCAGGTAAGTTATTTTGACTACCTGGTTTCACTGGAATGTCTGGTTGAAATGTAGCCCTTCTCAGTCCCGTTGTCACATTCTGCTCACTCATGCCAGACAACAGTCCTTTGCTGGTCCATTCACTTTGCCGTCAAAATAAATCGGTGTCGGCCTAGTTAGGAGAGGCGCTCATATTTACAAGTGTCAGATAAACATGAAACTTCACTTACCTAAGCAAAAGTGTCTATTTTAACAAATGCTGGGTGGAAGCTTCAAAGCACCGCCACCACCACAGAAGAAGACTACCTCGGAAAAATAATTTCACTCGGACAGAACGCGTCTAAATAAGTTATTTATTGGTAGCACCGAGGCTTCAAAACCCATAATTTGTTAAAATAGACCCGTTTGCTTAGGTAAGTGAAGTTTCATGTTTATCTGACACTTTTAAATATGAGCGCCTCTCCTAACTAGACCGACACCGATTTATTTTGATGGAAAAGTGCATGGACCAGCAAAGGACTGTTGTCTGGCATGAGCGAGCGGAATGCGACAACGGGACTGAGAAGGGCTAGTTGAAATGTAGAGTAATATCTGAAGTAAATAGTAACCCATAACCTGGCTACACGCTAAGCTAAAGCTAAGCTCAGGAAATGAAGCCCAATGATAGCTAGCTAACGTTAGCTAGTGCTAGCTAACACGCTAGCTAGTGTTAGCTACCTAACTCAAGGCCCGAGGAGTTGGAGATACTGTGCACGTTCTCTCAAAGTGCTTTAGCTAAGGTTAGCTACTACAAGCTAGCTAGTACACCTAGTAGTCACCGAGCTAGTACACCTTAGCTAGTCACCAACACTTGCCTCACAACGTACGTAGCTAAACTATTCACACAGCAAGCAACATCAGCTGACTGAGACCGTCTTGTGAGTAGAATAACCAGTGTTGTGAAATACATTTAACAACTGGTCAGTTGATATGTTGCACAGCAATCGAGCAGGACAATATCATTAGGGCTAGGTTAGGTAGCTAGCAAAGTCAGCTTGCCCAGCTGGTATGGTTATAGGCTCATTCCTATGGGATAGCTTAGTAGTTTGTGATTAAGCAATGGGTTGACTAATCACTAGATCAATATTTTCAGTTGGGGATAGGTCTACAACACCACCTGTGCTGTGGCACCAGGAATCTGCTCTGACCACTGTTTTTATTCACCACCATATCATGTTATTATGCAGATTAAATGTACTGTATGTCTACGCGACACAAAAAAGGCTTTATATAAATGTTATTTTTGGCCAATATTTTAATGCACTATCTCCCTTCTGTTCTGTTGCAGCTTTGATGCTGGGATGCCTGGTGTGGTTGAGGCCAGAGAACACTGTGATGCAACACCAGTCAGGTATCGGCTGCTGTGCAACGCTGATGTCCAGCCCCCCCAAAGATGGTCTTCAGGTGCAAGCCCCACCCGGACAGGACATGGCCAGACAGAAGTATCTGATCATGGATGGCTGTGACTGTGTCCATGATACAGGCAGTGCAATTACATAACATGTCAAGTATACTGTACAGTAGTATACAGTAGTGCAGAGTAAGTTCTCTATTGTATAGACAAGGTGTTCAATTGCTCAAGTGTTTTCAGGTGTTGATTCAAGTGATAGTGTAGAGTAATGCAGAGTCAGTTGTATAGACGAGGTGTTCAATTGCTCAAGTGTTGTCAGGTGTTGGTTTGAGTGTACAGTGGTGCAGAGTCAGTTGTTTATAGTACTCTGGTTGTACTATACATAGGCCCTCACTCTAATTATAACAATGGCACACATGTCACCCCCTGGACCAACAAGTGAACATGTGACACCTTGCACCTTGTCTATACAACAGACAACTGACTATGCACCACTGTACACTATCACTTGAATCAACACCTGACAACACTTGAGCAATTGAACACCTTGTCTATACAATAGACAACTGACTCTGCACTACTGTACACTATCACTTGAATCAACACCTGACAACACTTGAGCAATTGAACACCTTGTCTATAAGATAGATAACTGACTCTGTACTACTGTATACATGTGCATTACATGCCTCTCTTCTTTACAAAGATGGTCACAACCACAACATGTCCTGAGAGCACATGCAAAATAACAACTTATGGCTACTTTTAATGTGCATGTCTGTATGTTTAATAAAGCATTTAGGAAAAGTTTCAATCAAGACTTTACCTATTCTGTTGAGTACTATGTTTACAATTGTTCATTCATGATATTATTACAATTCACCTTTCAAGTCTGCCTACACTTAGGTTTCTTAGCTAAGAACCATTTTAATTACAATTTACTTCTAAGGGCAAATACTTTACTTTCATATCAATATAATATCAAGATCCTAGTAGATGTTCAAATTACCCACTGTGTCCTGGGTCTACTTATTCACCACCTAA
Source organism: Borostomias antarcticus (assembly GCF_949987555.1). Lineage (NCBI taxonomy): Eukaryota > Metazoa > Chordata > Actinopteri > Stomiiformes > Stomiidae > Borostomias > Borostomias antarcticus. Next base: position 11,938,343 of record NC_140235.1, read on the forward strand.
AGGGAAGTGCAAAACAGCAAGTCATGACGTTTATCCAGAAACAAAAGTTGAACCCATTGCAGCAAAATAACTAACATTACAGGAATCATCAGTGTAACTGCTTTAGCCACTGACCGCTACCATTAATGTTATGGAAGCTGCTGCTAGTTGTTGTGAGCCCATGAGCTTACTGGCTATCCCGCTCTTATTGTGCTGGATTAGCATTGGAAGCATTGGAACTGATGTGTCCAGGGGACAAGACCCATCTTTATTTATCAGACATTACCGTCCTACCAGTCACGCACAGAAACAAGCCAGCCAACACACATAAGCCAGGCTTGGCCTGGCCTGTTTTTTTTTATTTAAATAGGGATATTTGCTTTATGTTATTTTTAGCAGTATTACAAGTGTTTCTGTTTTGTGATGTTTTTTATGGTCACTTTTGTGTCCAACAGCCAGACTGGAGAGCCTCTCGCTGGAGGAGAGACGGCTGTTGTACGGCCGTTCAGACTACGTGTCTCTGGACAAGATCCCCAACTGGAGGCAAGCCAGCAAAGGTGAGGAACACACGGGGAGTCTCAGCCGGCACACTCCATGAGGTCCGCCCCTGCCGCCAGCACCGTCCGACAAAACACTGGATACAACCCCAAGAGCCTTGTCAAAACACACTAGTAGCTGACCGTGTGACCTCTTGACCAGCCAGGCGTCTCCCGCAGAGCAATCTCTGTGGGCAGCTGCAAAACGGTTTACTCCAGTTAGCTCTACACACATCTTTTTTGTGCGTGGCTGTAAGCCAGTGCACCTAGTATAGCGTTTGTCCGGTTATCACTCCCTCCCTCCCTCCCTCCCTCCCTCCGTCACTCCGGACAATGTTGGCCTGCATTTCTCTGTTGGCACCACAAGAGGCAGTAGTCCCAGCACACCAAAATCAAGAAAGCCACCAAAATCACCCCACCGATCTCCACTGCACAAGTAGAGTAGTGGTGAGAGCATTGGACTCCCACCCGGGAGACCGGGGTTCAAGACCCTGTGGGGATGACTTCATGACTTCATGGGACTATACCCCAAACCTCCACATGTTCATCCTTTCACTCCAACCTTAACCCCTTGCCTTATAGGTCAGACCCTAACCCAACCCTTATTCTAACCCCAACCCACACTAAGGACTGGAAGAAGGACACCAAAACCAACCCGTCGATCTCCACTGCACAAGTAGAGTAGTGGTGAGAGCATTGGACTCCCACCCGGGAGACCGGAGTTCAAGACCCGGTGGGGATGACTTTATGTTATCATCAGTTTTATTATTGCCAAGGTTAAAAACTCATTGAGATTAAAATCTCTTTTACAAGAGAATCCTGGCCAAGAGAGACAGCAACACAGTTTCCTGAAAAAAAGACATAAAGGTTACGATACACAATGACAACAAAAAACAACAATAACAACCGCTACAACAATGACAACAAATGTTAACAAGACTAGCTCAAAGCGCAAAATCAGTAATAGTTCATAAGACGATCAGTTAACAATTACAACTACCAATGGATTCGGTTTCTATAGCCTTTACAGCACTTTTGAATTCATTTAGCGTGATTCTGTCATGGAGTTTAAGCGTGTTTTGTAAAGTGTTCCATGTTGAGGGGGCAGAGTACATAAAGCCTTTTTGCCCATATCAGTCGGAACTCTAGGAACAGTCATTGTGATAGAGTCCTGGGATCGCAACCCACGAGAGCTACGTTTTTGGCTTAAATACACAGCTAAATAACAGGGGAGTCTGCCCAAAATGGCTTTATAAATAAAAACATACCAGTGAGTTAGCCATCGTATAGAAAGAGCAGGCCAATTAACTTTAAAATACAGCATACAATGATGAGTGAGGGATCCACAGCCAGTGACAAACCTCAAAGCTCCATAATACACAGTATCCAACATGTGAAGACAATGGACAGGTGCATTCATGTACAACACATCACCGTAGTCTAGGACCGGAAAGAAAGTCGCCTCAACCAACCTACGTCTTACACCAAAAGAGAAACAAGTGTCAGTGTAACACACTGTGTACACAATCAGTGTAACTGCTTTAGCCACTGACCACTACCATTAATATTTGGAAGCTGCTGCTAGTTGTTGTGAGCTCATGAGCTAGCCTGCTCTTATTGTGCTGGATTAGCATTGGCAGCATTGGAACTGATGTGTCCAGGCAACAAGACCTATCTTAATTTATCAGACATTATTTCATGTCATTTCAATTCACAGCTATTTCAATGGCATGACTAGCTTTCGTCCTACCAGTCCTGAACAGAAACAAGCCAGCCATGCACATAAGCCAGGCTGCACCTGGCCTGGTTTTTAAACATTTCCCAGAAACATACTCTATTCCAGTTCAGTTGCTTCTCAATTTGCGGCATCAGTTGCTTCTCAATTTGCGGCATCAGTTGCTCTGACTGCTTTTAAACTTGCAGACTGCTTTTAGTTTTATTGAGCGTTACAACTTTATTTGACTGCCAAGTCTAAGCAGGTACCAACCTGAACCTATGAGTTTTCGATTATTTGACTGCTGTAACTCTTTAAATACACCCCAAATGCAAAATTATTGCACTATGATCTGCCCTTAGTTGAACTGCTGGCAAACATAAAATTTTTCATTCATTCATTCATTTTGACAACGTTCGTTCGTGCAAAAAATAGACAAAGGAATCAATTTTGGGGAATTTGTGAATCTATCGCTTATCGTAGAGAATAGAATCGCAATTCTTACATTAATCCTTTCTTCCCACCACTCTCCTCTATTGTACAGCAGTAGCAAATTATATTAATAACAGTACAGTTCATACTGTACTCATGAGTACTGGGCCCTAGCATTTGTGTGAGTCTAGGGGATATGGGAGAAATGGATTTTTAATTGGCTTAATCTCAGTGCTACTTCAAGAGTTAATAATTATTATACTCTTATGCTGGCTCCATTTCTCTGATGGCTATACTTGTTTTTCCTACACTAAGTCCAATTTGGGCCATGGTGTGAATGTGCAAATATGAGCATGCTGCAGTATGAGGAAGGCCACTTAAAACATAGCTATAAAGCAAAATCACTTGTTTTAGGCTTACACACCTAGTTAAACATACAGTACCTCATTGCAACGCTGGCCTTCGTGTCAACATGCTAGGTGCTGCTACCTACGTCATCTCAGGGAAGCACCTCTGTATAGAGCACCTTTAATGGTGTGAGCGTTACAGCTCTACCTGAACAGCTCTATACCTGAACAGCTCTACTGAACAGCTGGAAACCTAAACAACATCTATGTCTGAGCAACTCTACTGAAAAGCTCTACCTCAACAGCTCTACTGAACAGCTCTACCTTAACAGTTCTACCTCAACAGCTTTACTGAACAGCTCTACCTTAACATCTCTACTGAACAGCTCTACTGAACAGCCCTACCTCAACAGTTCTACCTCAACAGCTCTACTGAACAGTTCTGCTCTACTAAACAGCTCTATTGAACAGCTCTGCCTCAACAGTTCTACTGAATAGCTCTATACCTAAACAATACTGTATCTACAGTATCTGAACAACAGCTCTACTGAACAGCTCTACCTCAACAGCTCTACTGAACATCAGCTCTACTGAGCAGCTCTACCTCAACAGCTCTACCTCAACAGCTCTACTGAACAGTTCTGCTCTACTAAACAGCTCTACTGAACAGCTCTACCGAGCAGCTCTACCTAAACAGCTGAATGAATGAATGAATGAATATCTTTATTGTCATTGAACAAGTACAACAATATTAGAAGAGCAATCCTTTTAAGGTGCCGAACAATAAAAGTATATCTAAAGTATAAAAGTATAAAAGACTAGTCATAATAAATATACACTAAGGGTAGAAAAACATACATGCAAGAATGCACAACATTCACAATTAACATTCACATTCTGCTGATCAAACATTGCACGACTCTGTCATATTGCACAGTAAATAATTGCACAGTAGATAAGTGTTCAAGACTTGGTTGTGTTTAGTGCAATTATGGCTCTAGGGTAAAGACTGTTCTTTAGTCTATTAGTCTGTGATTTCAATGTTCTGTAACGTCTGCCCGAGGGCAGCAGTTCAAAGTGAGTGTGTCCGGGGTGAGATGGGTCCCTGAGGATGTTATGTGCCTTTCTGAGACAGCGAGAGCTATACAGGTCCTCCAGGGAGAGGAGGGGGCAGCCCATAATCCCTTGGGCCGTGGAGACGACCCTCAGCACCTGTCCCGAGACACCATCAGGTCCCGTAGCTTTCCTCGGGTTCACGGCCCTCAGCGTGCGCCTCACCTCGTGCTCCTCCATCGTGAGGATGTGGCTACTGTGGGCTGGTGGATGTAGTGTGGCGGCCTCCGGTGGCTTCGGCGCCACCTACACCGCCTCTCCGCAGGGATGGTAGTCCACGGAGAGCCGGGGCTTCTGGCTATGTCCGCCGGGATGTCGTGACGGTGGAGAAACTCGGCTGTGATAGCCTGCTCGCTGAGTAATCCTATTTGTAGTAGATCGTGTCGGCTGTAGATCTTGTTCGCCCAGCAAGATGTTATCAGGACGAATAAACAATAAACGAAAAGGCACCGAAAAGGAGAGCCCTGCGCCGCCATCTAGGGACATCTACTTGGCAAGAAGCTCTACCGAGCAGCTCTACCGAGCAGCTCTACCTAAACAGCTCTATTGAACAGCTCTATACCTGAACAGCTCTATATCTGAGCATCTCTCTATCTGAACAGATCTACCTGAGCATCTCTACCTGACAGCTCTACCTGAACATCTCTACCTGAACTTCTCTGTATCTGAACATCTCTTCCTGAACAGCTCTATTAGAATGCATTTAAAAAAGAGAAATAGTCCACAAATCCAGCTGATCTTTGTGATACTGTAGATTCACTGTCATCACTCATGCAGTCAGTTTCTGGATGTGTGTGTGTGTGTGTGTGTGTATTTGTCTGTCTACCATGTCACTGATGTGAACTTGATCTTGTTGCTTCTAGATGAAGAGGAGGGTAAAGAGCTGTTGAGTGACAAGATTTCTCTGTACAAGGGTGACATCACCATCCTGGAGGTGGACGCCATCGTCAATGCTGGTAAGGACCCGGATTCTCTCTTACGCTATGCTACAGGAGGCTAGGAGACGAAAAGTGCCCTGATCAAACTGTTGTATGGGACACTCAGGTTCACGATGCAAAACAAGCAAGCTGCTTTTCTTGCGCTTTTCTGCCCTGTAGTGTTGAACGTTGGAAAGTGCTGACGTTTCTTATGTGGTAAAAGTAGTCATGAGACAGACACACTGGTTTGGACAGAGAGACAGACGCACCAGTTTGCTTCACTGTTGACTTTACGCATCATGTTATTACAGAATATGCTTTGTTCATGCTTACTTCCCTAGTTTCTCCTCTGCTACAATAGTGTTTGTGGTTGAAATATCACATCGAAACAAGACACATTTAAGGCATGTGGTTCATATTTAATAATAATGTGGTTCATTGACTATTCAGATTAATTAACCTAAACGTAATTACAGGTCTTTGATTTGTAATGGTCGGTTTATTACATGTAGACTGTCCAATAGTTTGTCCTCAGTACTGTAAATGTATGCTGATATCTGAGTGCTGAGAGGTGTTAGAGATGCCTGTATAGGACGCACCACACTCACATATCACGCCGCACACACATACACACATTCACATACACATTACACTCTGCACACTCACTGTATATACACTGACGGCACTACTTTTTGCATGTTGTTTTTTCTCATCCTTTTTTGCACTAGCATTTTGCATTAGCATTTTTTAAAACTTTTTTGTACTAGCATTTTGTACTCGCTCGTTGAACAGATGAACAGCTCGTTTTCTCATCCTGTCCCGTCCCTGCACCCTGTCCAATGCTGTCTTTATGTTATACACCATGACCGAAAGCAAATTCCTAGTATGTTGAAATGGCAATAAAACTAATTCAGTTTCTGATGTCAAGGGGTTAAAGAAAAAAATCATACGCATGCAACGGTTCCAAAACATTCTCTTCCCTTTGGCACACAGGAACCTCTTTCTTTCTGTAGTTGAGTTCAAACAAGTGGTTGGAGAGATAAGATAAAGCCGTCTGACTCTCCACTCCATTGTTATTAATTCCGTAGCTGATGACAGAGAGCTTTAACGTTTATGAAGTGTTGTTGGTGCTGCTGTAAGGAACCTTCTGTTGCAGAGCAGGGATCCACGCTTTGGCTTTCTTTGGGGGATTGTGTAGCGATCACCGCGTTGACACACTGTTGTTCATCCAGTACAATGCAGCCGTGGACAGCTGAACCGACTCTGATGTGGGGTAGTACTGGGTGATGCTGTGTGAGGTACTACACTGATCTCATCATCTACACAGATCCTGGTTTGTACCTATCTGGAAATCTTGAAATTTGTTCTCTTAATCTTTAGCTGAAAAACAGCCCATTATTGTACAACTGTGCACTGCTTTAATGAAACCATCCTGATTTCACAAGCTCACATTCTGTTTCTCTTGCAAATGAGTCTGTATACTCTCCATAGATCTCAGAAAACGATATAGCCAATCTGCATTGGTTCTGAGGAACTTGCAATACAAACTGCTACGCTGGCCGGGTTTGAGTGTGATGACAGCGAGGAGCGGTTGAAGTTATACAGTTATGAAGTTATATATTTTTCATCCAATCACCTGCCATGTTTTTTTTAAGTGCTTGCAGTTTTCCAAACATTTTCCAATGGAGAGTTCCAGGGGGTTATGCGAAGCAAACCCATCTGGAGCATCAGGTTACTGCATTGGTATTTAATCATATGCCGCACCATGACGGTTTGAGGGGGTGTAATTGTGAAGTAATTCTCTCTAAAAGAGCAAAAGAGAGATATAGCTCTTCAACTTTGAAGTTGCCGTCATACTTTAGCATATATTGCTGTAACCTCTCCTTCACCCAGCATGTGTGCTCAGCGCTCACTGAAGACATCAGTAAAACTGTAGGTTTCTGAGGGGCGAAATGGGATTGACTATGCCTAATTTGTGTGACAGAAGGGGGAGGTACATTGTGTATTAGAATATTCTGTTATTCTTGCACTGTTGACAGCAAAAACCTACACGTTTGCTCCTGTGAACTTGTGACGCACCCTTAACCCTTTTTCCCCTTAGAAAACAAAACAAAAACTTGAGGTAAACAACATATATAATACTGCCGGCAGAGGCGTTGATTTGTGTCACCTAGAACTACTTTTATGCAGTTGCCCCTAGCTTTTAAGGATTGTCATGGATGCTTTATATCCCACATTAAAGTTTAATTACGAGGACCATTGAGTTTCTAATTCTTCTTTAATTCTGTTTGGGCTGAGGTCGGATGGGAGGTGCTCAAACTGTCACCTGGGCACAAGCTCAGGAAAAGCTGTGTGGGGTGGAGCAGCCAGCGACTGTAGCTGTCAGATGGTACAGCACCACCTGCTGTTAGGAGCGAGAGGCTACGAGGAAGGGGGGCATATATCTAGTCTACGACTTCACTCTGCCTGCCATTCCTACAGTACCTACTGGCACGACCCCTTATAACCTTTGACCCTGTGTCTCTCTCTTTCTCCCATTCCGCCCTTCAGTCCAGTCGCTTCTCACACTCTCCTTCATTCTCTCTCTCTCTCTCTCTCTCTCTCTCTCTCTCTCTCTCTCCCTTTCTCTCTTTGCACAAACATTCATGGGCGTTTACTCTGGCATAAATCCCTATGCTATCAGCTCTTCATAAAACATTGTCCCTGATTAAACTGCTCGTGTGAGTCAAATGAGATCCTGGAAAGAGAGGCTCTTGTAGTCCCTGCACACACACACTCCATGCGACAGACTCCCAATGCTGCAGTCCCAAGGTGCCCTGTACTGTTTTGGTATGCAGCTCACCATAAATACCAAGTGGCTTCTTGAGAATTAGGTACTGTGTTTGTTTGATTTTCTATTGGTATTCGATCCACAGGGTTAAAGTCTCACACAGCGATGCTTGTCTGGACTGTCCTATCCTGTAGAATATACTGTAATTGTGTTATGAGTCAGTGATATCTGGCATGCTCAAGGAACAAGTGGACACATTGTTGTCTCGTTTAATCTCAGAGATTTGACGTACTGGACAAGTTCACTGATTGCTAATCCATTGTATAAAGAGGTTCATCTCCTTGGATTTGGAAGCTATGTGAGATGGACACGAGAGAAACGGTCCAGCAGTTGTCACGACTTCATGCTGCATTTGACGGGCCTCATCCAATGATGAAACAAGGCTCAAACCGGATTGAGAGTTAATCCTTGCAATTTTCTTTGCCTTTAGATCTCCGAACACAATTTAATGCTGCCCATCATTTTGTGGCGGTGTCCCCCTGCATTTTGAATGAGGTTAGTTGGGTCGTAAAGATGGCCTGAGTGAGGTGGAGAGGACCCATCATGATGATAACTGTTGTAATTATCGCGCTGGGTTGACCCTGGGTGCCTTACCAATCGTAAACCTTTCCCGTCTCGGCGCATGAGATGGTTTTTTATACCATAGCCAATTTAGCGCGCCCGGCATCTGGTTATGAGAGCTATAAAGAACCCGCCAGGCTGCGGGTGTAGATGGGCTCCGGAGTGGTCGTTGGTATTCTGCGGTGTGCGGCTAGTCGTACAGCAGACATAGCTGCTCTGATGAGAGTGTTAGTGACCTATAGAAGCTGCGATAACGGCCGTGATCCACCTTCTCTGACTGCTGTCTGTTTACGATGTGCATAGCTGTGAATAGGCGTGGAAATGTAAATAGCTCTCTGGTACAGTATTACTACTATCACCGGTGTTCTGCTCTAGTTAGATAGGAAGTGAAACTACTTTGCAGACTACCAAAGTGAATTGGGAACACAGAGATTGAGATGAAGCCGGGTGGTGATAAGTGACAGGGCTGTCGGAGAGAGAGAAAGCTCTCTCGGTACCCACCATGGTTTGTTTGGGTTCTGATGGAGCAGGGTGGCATCTGTAGCAGATAGACAGGGTCGTGATGTAATGTAATGTCCCGGAGTACAAGGCCTTAGCGGAGAGCAGTCCTGTATTTATCTGGAGGGATGGCTGCTGGGAGCACTTCTGTAATAGTTACTTAGTAAAGAGGAGTTTCACAGTGAAAGGATACGGCATTTTCATTCTCTCCGAGAGCTCTTTGTCTGGAGAAACTCCTTAAAGAGAGATTTTTGTGTGTGTGTGTGTGTGTGTGTCTGTCTGTCCCCCCCCTGCGATTCCAGATTTAACACAGCTGACTGCGTATCGTGGATCTGTATTGTTCATCTCTCCAACCGTATCATTACTTCTGTCCGTGCCATACTCTCCGGTCTCCGGGATTGTTATTGGCATGCCTGGGCTGACTGCTGACAGTGTGAAGATGTACTGTACCACAGCCTGTAAAGCATGGAGCTTATCATCATGCACTTTTCATTTCACCCTCTCTTCAGTGGTCCATAGACGTTGTGGTTGTGGGAATTCTATGTATTAGCAGTGGTTATTCTGGCTGTGACAGAGCACAGACTGTCTCTATTACATTCTGTTCAGGCCACGGACTGGCTACCCAAAACACACTGTTCCATGACTAGACTTGTCTATCTGTCTTCGCAAGCCCTCACTCCCTGAGCAATAAGGCCCTGCTCTGATTGCTCTCTACAGCAGGGAATCGAGCTGAAACTCTGCCTCTCTCTGTCTTTCTCTCTCTCTCTCTCTCTTTCTCCCTCTCTTTCGCTCTCTGTTTCACTCTCTCTCTCTCTCTCTCTCTCTCTCTTTCTCTGACACCCACACACACACACACACACACACACACATACACACGTACTGTACACACTAATGGATGCGTGCACACTGTACTGGAGGAAGGAAGGATGGACAGGGGAAGGGATAGCTAACTGCTTGTGCAAACTTGTGATTGTTGCACTGTTGCACCAGGAATGAAAATCGATGCCCCCGGCCTGGAGGAGTTGCTGCTCTGTTGAACAGTGAAATGACTGCGGTGAGACTGCTGCATGGGGACCACGCTCTCACAAGCCCGGTTAAAAGTATCAGCTCCACAGGAGAGACGCAGTGGGCTGGAAGGATGCCGCTCAGGAAGGGAACACACAAGCACGCGCGCGCGCACACACACTATCCATTCATTGTCAGTGTCAACATGCGATATGAATCGATGAAACGCCACTACCCACCGTGACAGCTCTGGTCGAGATTCGCTTGAAGTATCGTGTCTTCTTTGTGAGATAAGACTTCCTGTCTACCCTGTGCTCCTGCCCGCCAATCTGCTGTCATGATAGCTAGTAATGTGGAGACTGATGATGGAAATCTTTTCTGTTGCCATGTATCCGGTTGGCGGTTGGAGAAGTGTTTCGCATTGTTTGAGCCGTTAATGGTGTATATCCCTGCAGAGTACATGCAGTATTTGACGCAATACATGCACACACCCTGCCAGACTGTTGAGAGAGGGATAGAGAGGGAGAGAGGGAGAGCGAGGGAGGGAGGGAGAGAGGGAGGGAGAGAGGGAGGGAGGGAGATTGAGAGAGAGAGAGAGATTGATGTGCTGCCCTCCAAGCCTCGTCTGTGTGCATGAAGAGGCCCTTGTGACGGGAGGGCAGTGCCAGCCTCGTTCTCCCCCGTCTGACAGTATATTAGTCATCCCGCCGGAGGTTGCGTGGGGGGGGGGGTCTCCCCTTTCTGAAAAGAGCACTTTGAGAACCCCCCCCCCCCCCCCCCAATCAATCAGGTCGAAGACTAATTGGGAGGTACACTCAGGGCAGGGTGGAGGGCGTGCGGGAGGGCGGGTTTGGTCTGGGGGAAAGAAGCGACTGGATCTCTAGGTCCTTCCTGCTTCAGCATCACTCACCGAGGCCCAGACGCCTCTTTTGAAAAGAACAAAGGCAATTTAGACATCAGTTCAATGTTTTGGTTCACTCCCCCAGCAATCTTTTATGTGGCTTTTACTGATCCCGTTCGGTATTTTGGGGTGAAGAGGCTTCCTCTTCTGCCCCTCTAAAGGTGTTTTGGGTCTGGTGAAGGATTTTGGATGGTCGAATTGTGTTCTTGAGAGCTCGCTCCCCTCTAGTGAGACACAAAGCAAAGTACTGTCTGAAGGGAAAGTGGAAATGCTGAAACAGTGACTCATGACTGGAAAGATGGAGACGTGTGTGTGTGTGTGTGTGTGTTTGTTTGTGAGAATGTTGAGGAGGGTACAGCCTCCACAATAACCCCAGCAGAAAGCCTCGTTTTGTACCCTGAAGGAGGTAATGCTTTCACAGACAGAACAGAAGCCTCAGCAGCCAGGCAGGCGGGACATTGGCCAGTATGCCTGGCAGCCTGCAGGGGGCACTGTGGTTCCACGGCCAATTCACCAACCCACGGGCAGTCTGTAGTCTTGACTGATTGAGTGACAGAGCAAGAATACCAGGTGCATTTTGAGACTTGAGATGAGAAAAAACCTCTCCCACTCTCTCTCTCTCTCTCTCTCTCTGTCATCCATTCACCATGGATGGTTCTGTCGTATTGTCTGGGTGACCACTGGAAGTCCCAGGACACTCTCCTCCCTTCGTGCCGTGTGTGTGTGTGCGTGCGGCGTAACCCGCCTCAGGGACCAGCGAGCAGTGTCTAGGCTTTGGCGTCTGACTGACAGTCGGAAAAGAGAGAATGAGGGGTTGGAGAGAGACAGAGAGAGCGAGAAGGGTTCTCTGTGCCGCATTTGAATCTGACTGTTTTGCTAGTGAGTGAGGGAATGAGGCATGTAGTGAGTGATATTTTATGTGCGTGCGTGCGCATGTGTGTGTGTGAGGGAGACAAAAAGAGAAGAGTAGGAAGAAAGACAGTTGGAGCGAGAGAGAGAGATACTTGTTTTCCACTGGCTTACCGGGTGGGGGGGAACTGATGCCCATCTTTCAGCATCAGTTCATTCCGAGTGCCTCTGTTCTCCCCCCATTCTCTCTTTGTTTTCTCCAACTCCCTCCGTTTTCTGGCAGCTAATCGGTAGCTCCGCGGATGATGTAAACCTTTGTTGGAACACGCCAAAGCAAGCCATCGCCACGGAGAGGGAGGAGAAGTGTGTGTGTGTATGTGTACGTGCCAGCCTCGCAGAAATGCGGATGAGGTGCCTGGTTACGGGCCTGCGGTGGCAGAGCCCCGTAGCGGCTGCGTGGTGTCGAGGTCGTGGGCGACACATTGCTACAAATAGGTGAAATTTTCAAAGCACACTTTATGAGAGTGTGTGATTTTTCCCCCATCCCTGGAAACCCTCTGAGTTCCTTGCGACCCCCCCCCCCCCCCACACACCCCCCCATGCGCCACGCGGCGTCCATTCCAGAGCTGGCGACGCTCTGCCTGGAATTAAAACTCGGGAATATGAAACGGGAATATGAAACGGCTCTGAAGTCGTCCGGTGATATGACGATGGTAATAATATACGGTAGGGCTGTATCCGACTCTGAATTTTGTGAGTTGAATCAGATTCGCCTGTTGAAACCTGAGATTCGACTATTCGTTCATTTTTTTTCTCTCTCTCATATGTCTAGGCTGAGGGGAGACCGTGGGAGTTAGGGCAGCTGGGAAATTAACACTTAAACTCGTAGCCAGCTAAACATGCATCATCTAGCCCATATTGTCCATCTAATTTGGATGCCCCCTTGTTTTTATGCAGTGTTTCCCATAGCCTATGGTTGGGCGATTTGATGACAGTCTCCTCAATTGCTCATTTCAAAGTGTGTGTGCAGTAGGCTCGGCGTTGGGCGGCAGTCAACAAGGAAATGTTTTGGCTGTCACTAAAGCATTTTCACAGACGTTAAAGCTCTGTCTACAGATTTTTTTTATTTTGCTGGTAATTAATGCAGTATTACTGAGACATCTATCATCCACTCATAACTCCCACTCTGTTCTTCCTCTACTGTCCATCTTGCTGGTAGAGCCCAGTATCATGTCCCAACGTCCAGGCGTTCTTCTCCGAGCCAGTGTGCACACATGCCAGTTCCTCAGCAGTCCAGCAATCGATTCCACTCTAGTGTTTTTGAAGTGCCCTCTTATTAACAGTCCATACTATTAAAAATGCATGCGAAATAGCTTCCCCGCTTGCTCCAGCACGCATGCGCACAGCGCGCAAGCGTTGCTCCAGCACGCTGTACCATGCGTGCTGGAGCAAGTGGGGAAGCTATTTCGTTTCTAAAGACGTTTCTAAAGATCATATTACAGAGGCAAGTGAAAAACCACAACAAGCCCTCGCTCTATGTAAGCACAACTAGCGATTCATAAAGCCAGATTGATGAAGACAACTGTTTCGCGGCAGAAAATAGATTTTTTAGAAGCTGCATTCTCAGTGCCCCATCCGCCGCCATTACATGGAAATACTTGGCTCGCACTGGATTTTAAATTTCTTCTACAGGCCTCCGAATTACACCAAAGTTATCTCGGTGAGTCAAACGTCTTATAATATGCTGTAAATAAGGTCCAGGTTGTCAAAAACGAGCATTCTCCTTTAAAAGGTGAAATTAAGACCTGTTTGTTTTGAACTGAAATGTAATCACACATACTCGGTGTACGTCTGCATTTTGTTTCATTAACTCAGCAATCAGAGGATTGGAGAGCTATTACGAAGCAAAACATGTCGTGGTGATGCACAACCTGTGATTATGTTTTAATTGAACAAGCATTGCTTTGTCCGGCGACCGTAATGAAAATCCACTCCCCTAGGCGAACGCATTGAAGTCACCAGTCAGCGGCAGCAGCCTCTGCTCCTTAGAGGCCCCGCGGCTGTCGTCAATATGGTAATGAAGCCTTCGCTGGACCCCCGAGGAAATGGATTCCTCTTCTGTTGACGGTGACCCGAGTGGCTCTGTGGTTACTGTGGAGTTCCGCCACGGTGGCCTCATCAGTCTTTGTTGTATGTCAGTGTGATGAGACTGTGTGAAGTATGTGGGGGAGATATGGTTTCATCCTATTATATTTTCCTCAGGTGTTTTGAATAAGCTTCTTCCTGAAATAAGTATTACCTGTAGAGAGACCCAGTCTCAACGCCAGGCCCATGAGAGTTCGTATGCTGATACGCTACAGAAGCTATGCTAACTATGTTACTACATGCTGCAGATCTCTCTCTGGGTCTGGGACACTTCGTTTCGAATCTTGGCCATTGATTGGTACCGCCGAAACCTTGGCGGCACCAGTCAGTAACGACTTTAACGCTACTGAAGCGCAGCCCATTTTTCGAACCAGTCTCTCATTGCTGCTACGACCTGTCACTCTTTCAGTTTTGACCCCGAGATCTGCCCTCAGAAAACCAGTTTGGGCGGCAAAGTGGAATAGACTATTATGTAGCATGTGGAGCGCAGCGATTCAGCTTAATATTTCAGTCTGGAGAGGGACTTATATAGAGACCTAGCAGGTCTGTACTCGCCTCATGCCTTTAGATACAGCTCCTTCTGTTCTTGTTACAGTGGACACGAGGAGGAGGAGGGGTAGTAAGAAGCGGTCATAGGCAGGGAACTCAGAGGAGGACTTGGCTTCGGTTGAATTGGCTCAGCCGTAGACCTACCTGTAGGCTGTATCAGCTTTCCAAATACCCACTGTTTAAGCTGAAGCATGGGCTAAGTGCGTGGAAAGGATTGTTGAAATTAATTTCTCTTAATTGCCTGTTTTCATGTCTGTGAGGGAACACTTGGTTTAAGCAGACCGTATTTATCGGGGCTATTCATTTTCAGGGTTTAATTGTAAACACTGGTTAATTAAGTCAATTAATTGTCCCTATAAGAATGTGGGGTTGGTGGGGTGACCGACAATGTGTCTGTTTATCAAAGGATGGATTTTATCCAAATCACCAGCATGTGAGCGACAAGAAAAGAGGAGTGGAAGAGAGAGAAAGGGACACAAATGTGAGGGAGGGAGGGAGGGAGATGGAGTAATGCAGAAGGGTTCAGTGGGCTGCTGTATTGACTAGATAAAGACAAGCTGATGATTTGTGGTGAAGTACGGAAGAGGAAGAAGAGGACAGAAGCCGGAGTTAGATTCAAGATTGAAGATCCCTTTATTTGGCACATTTAATGTACGGTGTACGGTCAGTCGGTCACAGTGAAATGTTGCTACCGGCTCCAAGATTATGCTCATTACAGATGTACTCCAATACTCAATTTACAAATTACACATTTACAAATTACACAAAGTACCATTTCAATAAAATATTAGGATAAATATAAGATAGTGTAGATACCGGTCTGGATGGATTATGTACATGATATATATGGATATGAATAAATAAATAACTATCCTGGGGGTGGGCATGGGGGTGTTATGTACATTCTATAGCTGTAATAAATAATTCCGGGGGGTGAGATATATGCTGTTAAAATTAGTGACCTTAAACAAACTGGATTAGTTTAACCTGCCCTGAATAAATGGTGGCTCCCGGCTTAAACATGATGAAATGAACAAATAAGTGACTTTGGCGAAGCTTTGGTGAGTGAGGGGCTGCTGTTTGGCCCTATTTTTAAAAACTCCAGGGTGAACATTTTTAGAAACTCCACTTTCAGTGTTGTGATGTGGACAGGAAAACCATTTGCATGTTCTCCCTGTGTTGGCAAGTGTTTCTTCCACAAGAACCCTATACGAAAAACATGCAGAAGAACAGATCGCTAACGCTGTCCGTGCCTGACGAAGACAGACAGGAGCACTTGGTCAGTCCCCGTGGCGCGGCTCATGCACGCTGCCTACTGTATGCTCCCGGCCGCCCTCAGGGGAAGGACGACGGGATGGGTTAGGCACAGAGAACATTTAATTAGCGCCCCTAAATGCATGTGTGTGTCTTCTCATGTGTCGCCCATTGGAATGTGTGTTAGAGTGTGCTGTGTGATAAATAAAGATTTCTCCTTCTTATCTGCGGAGCAACCGAAGGTGAGCTCACATGATCACGACGGTGAAGCCAGGCTAGGCGCCGGATACGGAGCAGGGAACTATGGGACACTGGAGAGGCCGTCCCTGGTCCCCTGTTCCCAGCATGTAAAGGGCACGGTTAGCTGGCGTGACTTCAGATGAATTTCCGAGCCATTGTAATTAGGCCAGCTGCATGCTTATTGCCGATTCGCGTTTGGAAATACATGGAAGTGAATGCAGCTGACGGCTAACGATGGCTCATTCACTTCCATGTATTTCCAAACGTGAAAACTATGTCAGTGAAAAACAATCAGAGTCTGGTAATGATGAGTTTGGAAACCAAGTTAAGGACAGCGCCCAGGCATCCCATTCCATGGCAACCGAGAGCCATGAGCCCTGAGAGCCATGAGCCCTGAGCTGTGATAGAAACTAGCCGTTAATGGTGCCAGGAAAGGTGTGTTTACAGTTCCCTTTTAAATGTGCCGAGTGAATGTGCAGCCGCAGCCCATCCAGCGGTCGACTGCTCCACAGGCGTCTGGAGCCGTATATACTGAGAACGGCCTACCCCAGGTTCTGGTCCTGGGGTCTGAACCACAGAGATATTACCTACCAGAGGAACAGAGGGCTCCACTGGGCATACACCCTGAAAGCAAGACACATAAATACGCATGTGCTAGGCCACGGAGGGATTGTAAACCCGCCCAAAAGCTGATCTGAAAATCAACTCTAAAGTGAACAGCTAACCAAGATTTAACCAAGATACTTAAAGTGTTCTTAAAGTCTTAAGTTCTTAAGGGAGTAAAATTCTTGGGTCACAAGCAGACAGGCATGAGGCTGCTGGTGTCCATGTTCAAGAGCCTGAGAGATAGTTCAGTGGGGAGATTTTAAAACATGAATGATTCAGTACATTCTCTCTCTCTATCTCTCTCTCTCTGTGTCAGAGGACATGTCGCAGAGTTCTGAATGAATTGTGGTGGGTTGATTGTTGTTTCAGGTAGACCAGACAGTAGAGCATCCTAGCCTAGCCTACAGTCTGGAGCTATAGAAGCATGTATTATTTGCTCAGTGTTGCTGGGAGTTTAAAAGCTGCGATACTCGTAGGTCTCTGCGCTGTCTCTGCTGCTTTGTTCCAGCTGTCATGCCGGAACGACTGGCAAGCCAATTATATCTGAGAATGGCAGTTCTAATGCCATGCCTGTCGTAAGTGGTCGACTACTGAGCAGTCTGAATCTCCTCACAGTCCCGTCCTTTGAGGGAACCAGTAGAAGATCCTCTGTTTCCAGCACGGTTTGGCAGTCCTTCAGGCGAGCAGGTGCTGATTGATTTGCTAGAATGTCATTTGTTCTGAGGAAGCAGGAGAAAGAGAAAAAAAAGGTGAGAGAGACAATCTGACGTGTTTGTCATCGGGGTATTCTTTTGTCATGGGTTTGTGTCATTCAGACAAACACAAAGACAAGACCTTGTGTATTTATAAGTGTACTTTCAAACCTGCTAGGAGGAGGGAGGAGGAGGAGGAGGAGGAGGAGGGGTGGTAGATGTAGCAGTGACAGACAGGAAACCCAGAGGAGGATTTAGTGTACAGTGTACTCTCAGCCGATTTAATTAGCCATGTTCCCTGGATTGTCAGGCAGCGGGCGGCCAGCGCACTAGACGTGGCAGTAGTCCTGTGGGCTCTGTCCGTCCCGCCATGTTGGACGTGTTGACGAAGTCCGTCAGTGGGACCGTCAACACTGCTGTGCTCATATGCTGTTGATGCGTTCACGGCTGTCATATCGCTGTGTCTGTGCGTCTGCCTTGAGGCAGGAGGAGTGCTGTGAAGAATTGTGAATTGGAATGAATTGTAAAACATTTTTCAGCCCATGATTTTACACTCCTGGATGATTTGCCATCAGATTTCTCTTCCAAAGGGTTGTTTGGAGGGAGACACTTGTATTCCCATGAGTTTTTTTTTATGTCTGAGTAGCCTACTTTAAATGACATTTTTCAAATTGCTTCAATTTTCTTTGTAGGAAGCAGATACTGTATGAGTCAAAGAGAGACTTTTTTTGGTTTAGTGTTGAGAAACTTCAAAGACTGATCCAAGGCTTTGTAGATAGCCACAGAGCAGGTACGCATATCATGAGCGATTTCAATCCCCCTCTGTCCTTGGAGCTGAAAGCATCTCAGGGTAGCTGTGACTGATTTCTGTTCCATCTTTTCCCTTGTTAAAGTGGTCCCCTCATCCCATCCAACACAGGCCTATGGGATATCGATGGCTCAAGGGTGTCTCAACCATTTCATATCATTCGAAGGGCCATTTTTTTCTGTGATGAAGGGGCAACGAGGGGTTAACTAGAATAAGGAATGGCTACAGTTTTATTTGTAATTCCTCCTGATGTTTTTTACGGTATTGTATTTTGTGCACTGCTGAGCCTTTCTGTGCCGACGTACAATGTGCTACAGTATGAGAGCTCACCACCATCACATGTACAGTACCACCAAACATGGGCCCTTCTATCCGGGGAGGTGAGGGCTTGAGGAGGCTACGTCTTGATGTGGTAACAGGTGATAGCCTCGTTTTGTTCACTTACGCTTTTTGCATAACATGCATTTTAAAATGTGAAAATGTTGATTGTGTGGAAACCCCTCAGGTATAATTGTCAACTGTCTCGCATAGGACAGGCAGGCTTTGACATGCGCGAGCGAGAGAGTATGACACTTTGAGAGCCATTTACCAATTGCATGTAAACACACTGTAATCGCACTCAGTGGTTTTAAGAGTGTGGTGTGTAGCTCATTGCAGCCCTGATTGGCAGAACTCTGGCAGGAAGGGAATATTTCAGAAGAAAGGAAAACCAGCAGAGCAACACACACGCACACACACACACACACAGCCACCGTGAGAAGTTTGTTTGGCGTGCGTTTTGATTGGGTCCAGCTGTGATTGACAGATGGATACAAGATATCCTGTAGTTGTTGTAAGCTGACACTAACTTGCTCACGGCCCCTCACTGTACCCGTTGGCTTCCAAACGCCGAACATGTGCAGAGAAATCAAACTGGCCTGGCAATACAAACCTATTGTATAGAGCCAAAGATTCCAGATGGCTTTCCATCCAAAATAGTGTTTGAGTCACAGTGGTTTACGGCCGGCTTTGTGGGGGAGAAAGAGCCAGCCACTATCCGGGGTGGTCCAGGAAGTCTTCACAGTCTACCACAACAATAGATTTTTAATTGAAGCATTTTGTTTCTTGTTTACCGATCCCTCGCAACCTATTCTTCCCAGCGTTCTGGGAATAGATATTTTCTCTCCATGAAACAAGCAAATAAACCAGCAAATAAAGCATGCCCTATGCAAAGTAGAGGAGCGTTGTGTTTACACGTTCATCCAGACAATGTGGCACCCTAGAAAATAACGAGGCCTATCTGCTCCTCCATTGAGTGACTCATTCACAAATGATCTGGTTAGAACTGGCCCCTCAAACACATTGGCCATCATGGACGAGAATCTTGTATCTTTGGCTACTAGTATTATTGTGTGTGTGTGTGTGTGTGTGTGTGTGTGTGTGTGTGTGTGTGTGTGTGTGTGTGTGTGTGTGTGTGTGTGTGTGTGTGTGTGTGTGTGTGTGTGTGTGTGTGTGTGTGTGTGTGTGTGTGTGTGTGTGTGTGTGTGTGTGTGTGTGTGTGTGTGTGTGTGTGTGGCTGAGAGGGCCAGAATTGTGACAACGTGGAGGCACCCTCCCTCTGAGAAAAACATCATGCCAAGCTAGTTTTAGGACTTGCTAGACTTGTCTCAATCACAAACGTCTGCTGTGATACAGTATGTGTGATACAGTATTTACACTACAGGATATATTACTACATTGGCTTCTTTATTTAATATTTTGCCTCACAAGTGATCCTTTACTGAAAATTGTGAATCATCACATGATTTATTCCTGGGCGATTTTGGCTCATGAATGACTAGTTCAGGGCCCCAGACAGTACAAATATATACTCAGTTGCCTCTGCTATTGTGAGAGCAATTTCCAAGTTTCATCAAGGATGTGCTGCTGTGTAATCCGTACAGTATTCCTCCCTTGTTTGTTTCCAACAAGGACGGGGACAGTAATGAACAGTGTGTAGTGATCATTGAGACTCTTCAGACGCCTGAATCAGCCATCCACGTGTGGAGTAAGTTTGTGGATTAGAGGGTTGATTATTAGTGTACTGCAGAGGACAGCAGGCGTGCCTGGAAGCTGATGTGGGACATCATCACGGTCCCACACTCTCTGCTCATCCTCGCTTCCTCTCCGAAGGGTTTCCATGGGGATGGCTGATCAATCTCTAAACTGTGTAATTTGATCCCCACTTGACCCAATTTGTGAATGTCCTCTGGTAATATCTGATAAAAATGTCTAAGATAATTTCTTAGCCATCCATCCATCTTCATCCGCTTATCCGGGGTCGGGTCGCGGAGGCAGCAGTTCCAGCAGGGGGCCCCAGACATCCCTTTCACTGGCAGCATCATCCAGCTCTGCCTGGGGAATCTTTAGCTGCTCCCAGGCCAGTGCGGAGATGTAGTCCCGCCACCTAGTCCTGGGTCTACCCCGCGGCCTCCTCCCAGCCGGACACACCTGGAACACCTCCCTAGGGAGGCGCCCAGGAGGCATCCTCACTAGATGCCCGAACCACCTCAACTGGCTCCTTTCGACACAAAGGAGCAGCGGCTCTACTCCGAGTCTCTCCCGGATGACTGAACTTCTCACCCGATCTCTCAGGGAGACCCCAGCCACCCTCCGGAGAAAACTCATTTCGTCCGCTTGTATCCGTGATCTTGTTCATTCGGTCATGACCCATTCTTCATGACCATAGGTGAGGGTGGTGACGAAGATGGACTGGTAGATCGAGAGCTTTGCTTTTTGGCTCAGCTCTCTTTTCGTCACAACAGTGCGGTAAAGCGACTGCAGAACCACACCAGCTGCTCCAATTCTCTGGCCAAACTCCCTCTCCATGGTTCCCTCACTTGTGAACAAGACCCCCAGATACTTGAACTCCTTCACTTGGGGTAAGGACTCATTTCCTACTCGGAGCGGACAGACCACCGGTTTCCTGTTGAGAACCATGGCCTCAGATTTAGAAGTGCTGCTCTCATCCCAGCCGCTTCACATTCAGTTGCGAACCTAATCAGAGAGTGCTGCTGGTCGCAGGCAGATGATGCCATCAGGACCACATCATCTGCAAATAGCAGCGACACAATCCCCAGCTCACCGAACTGCAAACCCACCTCCCCATGGCTACACCTCGATATCCTGTCCATGAAAATCACAAACAGGATTGGTGACAAAGCGCAGCCCTGGCGGAGGCCAACCCCCACCGGAAAGGAAGATGACTTACTGCCGAGGACACGGACACAGCTCTCGCTCTGGGTGTACAGGGATTGGATGGCCCTAAGTAGGGACCCCCTCACCCCATACTCACGCATAACCCTCCACAAGACCTCGAGGGACCCGGTCGTAAGCCTTCTCCATGTCCACAAAACACATGTAGACAGATTGGGCAAACACCCAAACCCCCTCCAAGATCCTTGCGAGAGTGAAGAGCAGGTCGGTAGTGCCACGACCAGGACGAAATCCGCATTATTCCTCTTCAATCTGAGGTTCGACTATCGGCCGGACCCTCCTTTCCAGCACCTTGGAGTACACTTTCCCTGGGAGGCTGAGTAATGTGATGCCTCTATAGTTCGCACACACCCTCTGGTCCCCTTTTTTGAATATTGGGACCACCACCCCAGTCTGCCACTCCTTTGGCACTGACCCGGACTTCCACACAATGTTAAGGAGGCATATCAACCAAGACAGCCCCTCAACACCCAGCGCCTTCAGCATTTCTGGACGGATCTCATTAGTCCCTGGGGCTTTGCCACTGTGGAGTTGTTTGACTACCTCAGTGACCTCCTCCAGAGAAATTGACGATGACCCCCCATCATCTTCCGGCTCTGCCTCGATCGTAGAGGGTGGAGTCTAACATATCCCGGAAGGCCTCCTTCTTCAGTCGGACGGCTTACCTGACCACCGCTGTCCACCACAGTGTCCGAGGGTTATCGTCCCTTGAGGTACCTACTGTATGGCCCTCAGGCCGCAGCTCCCAGCCACAGCTTCAGCAATGGAGGCTTTGAACACCGACCACTCATGCTCAATGTCCCCAACCTCCACAGGGATGCCTGAGAAGCTCCGCCGGAGGTGGCAATTGAAATCTCTCTGGACAGGCTCTTCCTCCAGACGTTCCCAGTTCACCCTCACTACACGTTTGGGTTTCCCAGGTCTGTCCAGAGGCTTCCCCTGCCATCGAAACCAACTCACCACCAGATGGTGATCAGTGGACAGCTCTGCCCCTCTCTTTACCCGAGTGTCCAAAGCACATGGCCTCAGATCAGATGATACGATAACAAAATCGATCATCGACCTTTGGACTAAGGTGTTCTGATGCCAGGTGTACTTGTGGGCATCCTTGTGTTTGAACATGGTGTTTGTTATGGACAAACCGTGACTAGCACAGAAGTCTAACAACAAAACACCACTCGGGTTCAGATTGTGGTGGCCATGCCTCCCAATCACGCCCCTCCAAGTTTCTCCATCATTGCCCACGTGCGCCTTGAAGTCCCCCAATAGGACAGTGGAGTCCCCTGCAGGAGCCCCAAATAGGACTCCACTTAGGGTCTGCAGGAAGACCGAGTACTCCGAACTGCTGTTTGGTGCATTAGCACAAACCACAGTCAGTCCCCCCCCGGAGGTTAGCCCCACCAGGTGTAATTGGTATCGCTCCACCTCCCTCACAAGCTCCGGCTCCTTCCCTCCCAGCGAGGTCACGTTCCATGTCCCTAGAGCCAGCCTTTGCCGCCCGGGCCCGGTCCGTCGGTGCCCACTGCTTTCACTGCCACCTAGTTGGCAGCGCACCCGACCCCGACAGTTCCTCCCGCGGGTGGTGGGTCCAGGGGATGGAGGATGAGATGGTGCCTCCACAACGCTTTTTCAGGCTGGGCCCGGCCGGGCTCCGTGGTAAACCCGGCCACCAGGCGCTCGCAGGTGGACCCTCCGTCTGGGCCTGGCTCCAGATGAGGGCCCTGGACTTCCTCCGGGCTGGGTCTCTCTTCCTCTTTGATCTTGTTTCATCAGGGTTGTTGCCTGTAACCCCAGGTAGGGGGGCTAGGAGGGTACTACCACATGCCCAAGGTGGACCCCCAGACTAGTGTAGGGAAGGAGGCGTCTTACTTCTCCATTGTAGTTTGCACTGAAACTAGCCACTGCCCTGGAGTAATTTCTTAGCAATACCTCATATTATAATACATTCTCAAATAAATAGACCTATCTCTCAACCTAATTTAATGCCCAATATTTTTGTCTTGTGGGTGTATTGGAGACAGTGTGCTTTTCCGGAGGTATGGGCGGGAGGCTTTCAGGGAGGCACTAACTAGGAAAAGTTGCTCTACTCTTACTGTTGCTTGAAGGTCGGCTGTGGTCTTCCACTTATTTATTCCTGTCTTCTCGGAGAGGGTTTTAATAAAGAGCTGTGGTGTTTGTGGGTGCTGCGCGGCGCGGGTGACTCACTCCGGGGGAGGAGCGGGGGGATTTAGCACAGCCCGGGATCCTGGGTAAGCATGCACCTCCGGAAAGCAGACACAGAGGCCTTGAAAGCCTCCGTGCTCCTGGGAGATTAATCATCATAAAAGGCAACAGGCCTTTACTAAAAAAAGAAAAATGTCAGTGCTTCAAGGTGCGGAGGACAGGTGTTAAAGGCGCATTCCACCACGGAAGCCTGCATTATTCTGTTTCCTTTAATGCACTAGACTAGAAGCTAAGCAAAAAGTAAGAGGCACAGGCTGACTTTCAAGACAAGGTGGGAGTTATTTTGTATTTCGTACCTCACTAATAATAGAGTTGCTTCTACCTTTCCCGCATGTGAAATATTTGAATACTTTTTAGACAGCTGTACTTCAGAGTGAACGACACTGATGATTTATTGGGGGAAGACAGCTGGGTATGCCCACCTCCCTTGTTCTCTGTAAAGCGCATTGTGTTGCCTCTGGGTATGAAATGCGCTATATAAATAAAGCTTTGATTGATTGATTGATAAGTCTCTTACAGGCTGCTCACACGCTTCCGTTTGATGCGTGTCCATCAACGTATGGCGGAATGCGTGTCTGCCGCACGCAACAACAACCAATCACATTGTCCGAAACTGCGCTCCCAACTGCCAGTAGATTCTCCGAACCTGCTAGCGCGCACTATTTTGAAAACCCACCCGGCTCTTCGTTTAGTGCTGTCATGGATGGTAATCTGGTCGAACGTGTGGCGATCGTCTATGCATTGTGGTTGAGGCGACGTAAACGTGGTGCCCGCAGGTATTGGGTACATCCTATCCTGCAAACCTGCCGGAAACAAACAGCGATGATAAGTTTGTCCTCAATCTTGGTATCGAAAAAATGTGAAAATCCCGCCTTGCGATGACGTCTTTCTCCGTCAAGACGTCTGATTGGTTGGCAGCTCCAGCAACGCATCTGAAAGTTGAACATTTCTCAACTTTCGATGCTAGCAACGCAGGCAACGCAACGCACCGGGACAACAACGGAACCAGAATGCCATTCGGCTGCAGCCATTGAAAGTGAAGGGCATCCGTTGTTGACGCATCAAACGGAAGCGTGTGAGCAGCCGTCAGTCTTGGCAACCAGCAGGAGGATTTGATCAATGGTGAACGTGCTTTTTGTCTTTCCACACAAACACACCACCGCACATGCACTCAACCACGCGTGCACAGTACAGTGCACACACCCGCACAAGCATGGACGATCGCGCGCATGGACTCAACTATGCACACACACACACACATACAATACACACACACACACACACACACACATACAATACACACACTCCCACGCACAAGCATGGACGTTCGCACACATGCACTCAACTATGCACACACAGACGCACACAGGCACTCAACCATGCACACACACACACATACACACTCCCACGTGGACGTTCGCACACTTGCACTCAACCATGCACACATGCACGCATGCACGCACATACAGTACACACTCACCCACGCACAATCATGGACGTTCGCACACATGCACGGACACGCACGCATGCACATACAGACACGCACATTGTTTTCCAGACTGTTTCATTGTCTCATAGGCATACATTAGAGTGATGTCTGGGTTCCATTAGACCCTGATTATAGCGGGTTCTTAACAGATTCTTCCCTGTGCTCACCCACTGATTGCACTGTTATTGCACAAAAGCAAAATGGACTGTCTTCTATTTGATGCTGTGTACTTTTTCACTCAGGGCGGTTTTCTGGGTCTGTGGCTGTGTTTCTACAGGCACATCAAGTGGAGCAGACCGCAACAATAGGTGTTGTTAATTGGAGTTTAGTCAACAATAAACAGTCAATTTGAAATAAACAGTTGCCATGAACACAATAAATAGCACTAATGAGAGGATTTCCCCTGCCGTGTTTAGAGTTACTCTTATATACCTTGTGCTTTTCTTTTGTAAATTGTTACACACAATTAACAATCTGTTTTAACAGTCAATTTGACTATTGTCCGGTAAGTATGCTAAGAGCTTTTTATTATATCTTTAAGACAACAGTGTATCCCTAAGATGCCACCTGATCAAGTACAGAATAATTCTCACACCACAGGAGACCAGACAAGGTTGTAATGAGCATTTCCAAACATGGCACAACGAATAGGCTGCCCATCTGTTTCAATGGTTGTGAGGAGATGGGAGATTTTACCTATTCATGTATTATTTTATGACCGTAGGGCTGTCTCTCCTCCCTAGTCACAGCCACTGCTAGAGAGGCCAGGAGGCGGAAGATGAATACTTGATAGCTCCACTATCCCCAGACATTACTAAACGAGCAAACTGGCAGTTTACAGCTACCTCTCAATGTAACCTGCATGTTTTATAGATGAGTGCTCACCCGCCGAATGAAGACCTTTCTTGGCGTGGCAGGGTAATGGCTCACTCTAAAACCAGACAGAGCTTTATGGGTGTTTATCATCGCTTGTTTTTCACCAGCTTTCTTTGAAGTTTGAGGGAAACGTTGAGGCTTTTATTTCATTAGCTGAGCATCGTACTCTACCTGGGCGAAAGAGAGTGCTGTTTATAATGAGTTAGAGCACCACAGTATCTATAGACAAAACAACTGCCCCTCTCCCTCCAACAATCTGAGACCCAAACCCGAACCAGACCAGAACCAGACCATACATAGACCCAGACCAGAACCAGACCAGAACCAGACCCGAACCAGACCAGACCCGAACCAGACCAGACCAGACCAGAACCAGACCTAGACTGACCTAGACCATACCCAGACCAGACCCGGGACCCAGAACCAGAACCGAACCAGACCCGAACCAGACCAGAACCAGACCTAGACTGACCCAGACCATACCCAGACCAGACCCGGGACCCAGAACCAGACCAGAACCAGACCAGAACCAGACCCGAACCAGACCAGAACCAGACCATACATAGAACCAGACCAGAACCAGCCCCGAACCAGACCAGAACCAGACCTAGACTGACCCAGACCATACCCAGACCCGGACCCAGAACCAGACCCGAACCAGACCCGAACCAGACCATACATAGAACCAGACCAGTATATTCTGAAACTCCTCTATATGACATCATGACAACCAGTTACATTTAGGGGGATACTATTTGCGATTGAAAGCGCTGTGAAAACCAGGCCAGGTCCAGCCTGGCTTATGTGTGGCTGGCTTGTTTCTGTTCAGGACTGGTAGGACGGAAGCTAGTCATGCCACTGAAATAGCTGTGAATTGAAATGACATGAAATAATGTCTGATAAATTAAGATAGGTCTTGTCACCTGGACACATCAGTTCCAATGCTTCCAATACTAATCCAGCACAATAAGAGCGGGATAGCCAGTTAGCTCATGGGCTCACAACAACTAGCAGCAGCTTCCATAACATTAATGGTAGCGGTCAGTGGCTAAAGCAGTTACATCCCCACCGGGTCTTGAACCCCGGTCTCCCAGGTGGAAGTCCAATGCTCTGACCACTACTCTACTTGTACAGTGGAGATCGGCGGGTTGGTTTTGGTGTCCTTCTTCCAGTCCCTAGTGTGGGTTGGGATTAGAATAAGGTTTGGGGCTGGGACAGGATCTGACCTATAAGGCAAGGGGTAGGAGTGAAAGGTTTGAGTGAAAGGATTAACATGTGAAGGTTTGGGGTATAGTCCCATAAAATCATCCCCACCGGGTCTTGAACCCCGGTCTCCCGGGTGGGAGTCCAGTGGTCTCACCACTACTGTACTTGTGCAGTGCGGATCGGCGGGGTGATTTTGGTATCCTTCTTGATTTTGGTGTACTGGGACTACTGCCTCTAGTGGTGCCAACAGAGAGATGCAGGCCAACAAGCGAGGGAGGGAGTGATAACCGGACAAACTCTATACTAGATGCACTGGCTTCCAGCCACGCACAAAAAGCATACCAGATAGAGTTGAATCAAGTTGAGCCGGTACTATGCGGTGGAAACCGGGCTTTAGGCTTGATTTCAGTGCTGTTTGTTGTTTGTTTTTATGCTTCTTATAGGGATGTATGTGTTTGTGTTTGTGTGTGCTGGATCATCCGAGTTGTGTTAAGTACCTTCTAGTGTCCTTTGACACCTGCCGGGGGAGCTGAACACATGGATGACGTGTGTGTGTGTGTGTTCACCGTTTTGTCCTTTTCTCTGGCTTATCCTGAACCCTGACTTTGTGGGACCAGGCTTTTCAACACAACAGCTCAGCCTGGTCCGGCCGGTGCCAAGAGTGAGTGGGGTTTCATGTGAAGATGAAGGTTCTGATTAACGCCAGCCCTCCGCCGTCTCTTGAGTCAGGTGTGAAGGGGGCAAGTGTCACACGCCCGCCATGCACACCGAGGACCACGGGGAGAAAGAGGAGAGCCCCCCACCCTCCCAACACACACCTCACAGAAGCCTCAGGGCACCAGGCATACACTCACCCCTGCCCCCTCCCCTTTCACAGTCACAGTAACCTGATAGGCACTCGCACGCCTGCACCTTTCCCGGGGTGAAAAATCTCTCACACCATCATCCAGCTCCCCAGGAAGTTGACCTGGCTGTGCAGGCCATCACTCTGGGACAAAGAGATTCTTATCTCCCCTTCCCTCCCCCCCCCCCCCCCTCCCCGCCTTCTCTCCGTCCTTGGACTGTGAGCGATGGCTTCTCTGAAACTTAATATCAGTGATATCAATCTAGGTGCTTCTTTAGCCTCCTCTCTCAGGGTTGAGAGGGGTGTCGTTAAATATTACCATCAGGGTCTTGGCTGACGCAGGCGGCCCCCCGGGGATCAGCGGCCAGTTTGCTGCCATTACCCCCGCCGTGTAATACAAGACTGAACGACGGAGAGAGAGAGAGAGAGAGTGAGAGAGAGAGAGAAAAAGGAGAGGTGAGAATAGGGAGGCTAATGCTCCTCCACTCATTCTCTGTTTTCCCTGAAGGCATCCATTGGCAGAGAGAAATTACGAGCTCCCCCTCTGCACTATCCATTAAGTTATTTTTTTCCCCTGTATTTTTTCCTGTAAACTGGTTAGCATATTTTCTTAATGTCCTCCGCTCCCCAAAATGAAGGGAAGACAAAGACCAGACACACGGTGCCGCAGATTATAGCCAAACAACTCAAAAGATAGGTATTTTTGTTGATTTGAAATGCCCTCAGATCGTGATTGTTGGACAAACGTGACTGCCTGCTGGCCATAAGAGCTTTGTGAGAAAAGTCCAGGTCTAGATGAAATTGAGCCGGTGTGTCTCTCTCTAGTACTCAGCCAGCATGTCTGTGCTCTGCCTCTGTTTGCACATCTATATTCTCCCCACAGAGCACATCCATAATGTTGTCATGAGGAGCGAATTAACTCGATCCCTTAATGCTTCAGCTATTACGCCCCAGCGCTCTGCGGCTGTCAACATGCATCCAGTGAATGAACAAAGGAGATGTCTGACAACCAAATGGTCTTATTAGCGATAACTGTGAAATCCTAGAAATATAGTCTCTACCGATAAACCTACCGATGCCTTCAACTGTCAGCTCATCACCAGTGACTTGAAAGCTGTTCTGTTGTTGCCTCTTGTTTGTGATTTATCATCCAGTCACCGTTGTATCTTATCCTCTGGCCAATCAGCCAAAGCGTTTTTATCACTCAAGTGTCTGTCCGCTCATCAGCCAATCCGAACTATGCTGCCTTATAATCGAATGATCAATTCACCATTTAACCAGAGTCAATACAGCACCTTCTTCAACTGTCGATCCAACCCACCACTTATCTGACTGTTCAATCAATCCAGTCAATAGAACATCCAATTAAGATATCCAATCTAATCACTTAATCGGACTTGATTATTCCGTGCATACTAACCACATAACGGCATGCCATTACGCCCTTGGTCTGGACTGTAGGGTGTTGTCTGGCAAACGGGACAGTTGTGTAATTGACGGTTTCCTCCGGCGTCTCTGAGGGCCTCGTCTAATGCGCGTGGGCGGCTGGCCGGGCTGGAGGACAGCAGGCTGAGCGGATCAGAGCCAGCAGAGCTGGAGGCAGTGCGTCCCCGCGGCCGTGGGCCCGGGTCATAAACGGAGCAAGACTGCAGGGGCCTCCCCCTTCCAAGGGCCGGACCCGGCTGTCTTTGTGCGTGGCGGGGCTTGACATCAGGGCGCATCCGCTCGCCTCATAACGGAACGAGGCCGCACGCCCTAGTCACGGGCGGGGCGGCGGCCAGCTGAGGCCGTTTCATTAGCCGGCGTGAATAGCCCCGAAATTTCAGACCTCCGGCGTAGCGTGACATGGGGGGGTTATTCTTCTTTCGGCCGATGACTGAGGGTCTGAAGTCTGTGGAACTAAGCTGCTGTCTGTCCAGATGGGGTCCGGCCACGCAGGATTAGCCGCTGGCTCCGCTAGACCGGCTCTGTCTGCCAGAAATTATTCAAGAAGTAAGTGTGTTGTGTAATCCTTCACATCACCATGACACTGGCCGTACATGTGCGCAGCTCTTCCTTTACCACTTCAGCACCTCATTACCTGTAAACAAGCCGCCTGAGGATTGGCCTCTAATGTGGTCTTAAGAGACGGAGAACGGTTTTGATATCGTAGTACTGACATTTAACAATGGCTGAGGAAAAAAGTGTTTTGGGAACACAGTCAGAGACTGCTAATGAGGGATGGTCTTTGAACAATCCTGGGGGGGGGGGGTTGTTGCCTGATACTGTCGGACAGTCCAGATGGGATCCAGTGTTTCCCCAATGATTTTTTTTCAGGGGGGGTGGTAGACCCCCCGAAACTGCTAGTGTCGTGGGGCAGGCATGTCACGGATACATGGTGTCGACAGTGTCGTCATTAGGTGTATCGGTGCATTTCTCTACACTGAGCTGAAATGAAACGAGTGCACATAACTTGGGTAAATAATTATTCATTAAAAAAACAATAGTTATTTACAAAAAATAACTTATTGCTAATAACATTTCCTGCAGAAAATGTGTGTGAATGCTGAACAGCTGAAAATAAATTGCAAAAGCATTGCTGCAAATGCATAGCAAAAAGGGAACTAACCCATTCAGTCCACAACAGCTAATGTTAGCCTACAATGTATGCCCTACATAGTTAGTAACATCAGAAGACAGACTAAACTGTGGTTACATCACTTATGTAGATAGCTATAGCAACAGAAAATGTTTTCATTTCATCATCTCTCACTCCCAGTCAGAAAATGTCTGCTAGCCGCGATGTTAATTTTCGCTATGTTAAACTCCATTGACATATGCTAAAAATGTTAGTGATCTATAAGTCCATTTTTTTGTGGCTTTTTGGGTCTTTCAGGAGGGGCGGGGGGTCCCGTTGGGGGGGGGGGGGGGGGCAATGGTAGGGGAAACGCTGTGATCGGCAGATCTGCCACATATGCGCACAAACAAGCATTTTAGAAGACAAAACATCCATTGTGCCCTTTCCTAAGCAGATTCCTTTATCTTTCTCTAGGTACAACAATGCTATGAAAGGAGCTCCGTCTCAACACTTTGTTCTTCGGA
Source organism: Borostomias antarcticus (assembly GCF_949987555.1). Taxonomy (NCBI): domain Eukaryota; kingdom Metazoa; phylum Chordata; class Actinopteri; order Stomiiformes; family Stomiidae; genus Borostomias; species Borostomias antarcticus. The sequence goes on from NC_140235.1 coordinate 11,969,272, forward strand.
TGCTCACCTCGGTGAAACAGATGGAGCGGATTTCCTGAACTATAGCACTTCAACACCTTACTTAAACTTATTTGCTTTCTCGGGTGCCATAAGTGGTGTTTTGTGTTGCACTAAAAGCAGGCTAAAGGCATATGTGTGTGTGTGTGTGAGTTTGTGAGAATTATTTGCCGTCTTTCCCTTTGGCCATATGGTTGTGAATTGGAGTCTCTGTGTACCAACACCAGGAGACTATGTGTGGGTATTATCCTCTACCGTTGGTAGACACCACCCTCCACCCCAAGTCGAGGTGGACAAAGCATCGACCACTGTCCCCTAGGGATTCAAGGAAATCGTCCTCATCCCTAGGATGATGAGAGGAGTGTGGGGCGCATGGAGGGGTCAGCCTCTCAGAGAGATGGGAGGAGGAGGAGGAGGAGGGATGGGGTGGGGGGGGGGGGTGCTGCTGGTGTACAGGAGAGGTGGAGGGGGGCGTGGAGAGGCTTTTACAGAGCTAGGACTTCATGAAAAGAGCCGAGGGAGCTCCTCTATACTGAGCGGTCCAGTGGCTCTCTCTCCCTCTCTCTCTCTCTCTCTCTCTCTCTCTCTGTCTCAGGCTCCTCCTGTCACTCAGTCACATAGTGGGCCAGGCCGATGGACAGCTGCAGGGTGTGGGCCCTGCCTGGCTGCTGGAGTAGGTGGGGAACGGGAATGGGAGCGTGAAAGAGGTGGAGGGGATGGGGGTGGGGTGAGGGTTTGTCAGCCTCCGCCCATTAAGATGAATTGAAGCCGCAGTCCGTCAATAAGCGCGATTATTGGCCTGACCCCTCGACTAGCAGAGTGACAGGGGCTCGACCTGCTCAACCGAGCCCACGTCGGAGACATTAGCTGCCCCATCCTCCTTTTTGAAGGTGCCATCAACATTGTTTTGGCTTTTATAGAACACTGAGACTCGTCATTAAGTTTAGTGTATAGAAGGGTTTCCGTTAGCCGGTAATTACCGTTTTTTGTCCAGAAAAATCCGGTCCGATATATTAAAATCTCTCCGGTCATAATGTCCGGACAAAATATTTCCCCCTAATTGTATTAGGCCTACAATAGGCTAAAATTAAATTTCCATATATTATGATTCCTTTTGAATATAAAAAAACCGAATAGGCCTATTTATTTTGTTCCGTTAATGTGTAGGCTATTGGCTAGTAGGCCTATGCGATGAAAAAACATCCGTAAGATAAACCTGCCTATAGGCTAGCGGGCCACCATAACAAGCGAGAGGGAGCCTGATCGAGTTACAGAGCTTGAGGCGAAAATGGAAAGGCCTATTAATATCGAATGGAAATTAGCCTATGCACGTTGTAAGTTCTTACACGTTATTTAAGTAGGCTATAGGCTATTTATTTTCAGAGTTTTGTTCTATTTTAGCCTCTCTGATAAAAGGCCGAAATTAGACTATATAGGCCTAGCCTATGAATTCCAATCAGCGCAGCCGTAGGCCTTAAATTAAAATGTTACGAGAAGCCTACATGTTGCCTAACCTCTTGCACTTTTAACTAAAACTTTTATATATCTAGTCATGCATTGTGGCATTTCTTTATTTAGCCCAGCCCGCCTATCAGTTGTTTCTCAACAGTTATGTCCTCTTCATCCTCATAGCCTACTGCATGTCCGTGGTTATAATGAAGCTGTTTTATTGAGAAAAAAGGGTAGGCTAAAACTGGAAAGAGAAATTAGTAAACACATATTAGGCTACTGTCGCGAATCCCAAACCAATTAGCCTACATCCTCATCCGATTCATGCAATTTAAATGTTCTAGCCTACAGTCACAATTCAAAGGTGACTATTTTTGTGGCTGTGCAATTACATATAGCGCATGGAATCATGACAGCCCATCACACATTTAATCATACGGATGCGAAATAAGATAATAAATGGCATATATAAGCTACACAACGGCCAATCACCGTGACAAACACCTATAATAGGCCTAATATTATATTATAATATCATGACCGGAATTTATCCAGTTTGTCCGGAAAAGCCTAATCTTCCCGGACACATTGACCGGTACCGATTTTCTCTAACGGAAACCCTGGTGTATAGATAGACAATCTTTAGTTCGATCATTTATCTGCTTGTCTATGCAGTGTGTGTGTGTGTGTGCACGCGCCCGTGCGTGCATGTTTGTGTGTGCGTGTGTGTGTATGTGCCTAGGGTTTCCCCCCAGTTTCATTATGGTCATCAGTTCTGTCAGTAGACCCCAGATCAGGTTGTGTTCTGTGGACAGGGATCATGTTTCCTTCCCATGAGAGCCATGAGAGTGATGCGCTGAAGTAATCTGTCCAGGAACATACATCATGTCCAATGTAGCCCTGACAAAGAGCTTCCTAGCAGCACCCGAGCAGCAGGAGGAGAAGGTTGTCTGCAAAGGTCTGTGCCCAGTGAATAAAATAAATGTTTCATGAATTTTAAACAGCTTGCTGTTGTCTCCCTGCAGTTTAAAAAGACCAAAGAGAGAGAGGGAGAGAGAGAGGGAGAGAGAGAGAGAGAGAGAGAGAGAGGAGGAGGAGGAGGAGGAGGAGGAGGAGGAATCTGCATACATTTGCATTCATTTTCAAAAAACATTAATTTGCCTCATCTTTCAAAAGTGCATTTACAATGTTGGCGGCTTGTGTTTTTTTCTCTGCCTCTACAGTGTCTGTATGGGAACAAAATGTCAGCATGTCATGTTCCCTTAATCTTAGTGCATAAAAAAAGAATGTACTCTGTGTTTTGTTTGGCCATTTCAAAAAGTTTGGGGTCTCTGTTTTGTGCCAAAGATAAAGCCAGTTTAGAAGATTTTTCCGCTTCCATGACCCCGTGTTGACTAAGAGAATGTCAGTTCCTATCTCACACATGAATGGCCCCCAAGTTCTCTGGCTACACTTTAAAAAAAAATTTTTTTTAATGTGGTATCCAACTTCCAACTGTCCCTCGTCCACTAGAACCTTGGGAAGCTTGACTGAACTCACTGTTCACTCACTTTTTTTTATACCTTATCTTCTCCCAGCTCTCTTGTTCTAGTTGTTTCATCGTATTGCTTTTAAGGAGGGAGTCCCTCCCTGTGGATTTGGATCGGTGCCCTAGTTTAATTTGAAACATGTTTGGATTTATAGTTATGTAATTCTGAGGCACTACTCTTGGATCTTGCGAGAAATGTGAAAGTTAATTTACGGTGAGGAGGTTGTATTTTCAGAAGGTGTTTTTTATTACAGAGGTTTTTACAGGGTATACGCTCTGAAAAACTGTATCTCTCAACCGATCTCGAGCGTTCAGTAAATGGCGTAGGCGGATCCTGATTTTACGGTGGCAGAGGAATATCACATTCTGCTGAAATAGCTTAGTCATTGTGACATCCTCCCATCCTTTAATTCTACTTCTTAAATATGCTGTAAGTGTAAAGATGATGACCTCTTTCAATTGGAACGTTTTTCAAGGATCTTAACAGTGAACTGTGATTCCGTTATTTGAGCGTCTTTGCCCTGCCGGGTGAAATGGAGAGGAGAGCAGTTGTAATTCATTGCAGGTTTTCTCACAGCATTATCATTTATTCTGCTTGTTCATGCAGCATGTCGTCTGGCCAGAAGATAAGTCTGCATCGGGCTACCCGGACCCTGAAACATCCTGCTCTGATTGGGTAATGGCTTGAGACAGGCCTTATTGACCCACCAGACTAATGCGGCTCCAGAGGTTTTCATTGCCGCCTTTTTGCTGCCTCTTAAAAGATTGTTACTATCAGCTTTGACTGTCCCTATTCGACAGGGCACACATTGTTATAACTCAAAACTCATTTGAGTGGAAATCATGTTTGGCCTCATTGAAGCGCAGGTGAACTCAGCTGTGAAATGTTGACAGGCCCTGAAACCTTGACGTGTGCAGGTGACTAGAAGGCCAGATAAATCTGGGATGTCCTAGGGAGGTTTCTACAGAAGACAAACTATTCTCTCTGGTTCCTGTACTTGAAAGCAGTGACCCGGGGGCACATGACCCCACTGTATGGCTTTTGACCCCCTGACCTACTGTGGGCGATGCCCCTTTGGAAACAGATGTCTTCCACTATGTGAGAGCAGAGAGTGATCTCACTATTATTCACTACTACTATATTTCATTTCAGAACCCACATGGATGACATCTGTCGGTGGCGGTGGTCTCGCTAGGTAATGGGAAGGAGAGACAGACAATGGGAAGGAGAGACGGTTAATGAGACACAAATGTGTCTCTCTCATTAGGTTCTCGGTGCAGTACTTGCAGAAGGCCTGCATGTGTACGCTCTGGAGAGGAAAATTGCAGGCACCTTCCGACGCCTGTGCAATCTGATCCTATTATCTGACTCAATGCGAATATCAGGCTCAATCAGCAGGTAGAGCTTTGCACACTCTCCTCGCTCACCTTCATCAGGGTTGCAGAGCCACCCTCAAAATCACAACCTCCATCAATGCACACCGCCAAGTAAGTATACCCTGTAGTGAGCCGACAATTCATCTTTATCATTATGACACAAATAATAGTGTTCACTGTATTGAAAAACCCTAATAGGTTACAGTGATGGTAGTTAAGACCAAACGGCTTAGGTATGACAGATTTTTTTCCTCCCCTGCGTTTTGAAAAGCTACACTTAGATCAAAGGAAAATATGCAAGCGTCTGAAAAACGGAGAGATGGTGATGAATAATTGTAAATGGAAAGCGTTTTTACATTTGTAGTCTTTTTGATTAGATGCTGTGTTTGACTGTTGTGCTCTAAGTGGCTCTGGCTTACTCAGAGAGCGCCTCTAGACGACGGCAGCGGAGAGGCCCGCTGGGACAGTCTTCGGCATGGGTGGCTTAGAGGACAGCTTTCGCTCGTTTTCCCCACAAACTGCCACATTGAATTCGTCAGAATTTGAAGAAAAATAACTACCCTTGTTATGTAAAGCTTACGTAACGTGTGCTGTGGTGTTGTAGAGACTGTGCAGTGAGGTGGGTCTGCTGTGGGATACAGATCTGTTTAAATGTCCCCTATGACTCCTCCAAACCCCCTCTATTATACATGACCAGCCTTTTAAAATATTAAACTTGGATGTGATGCGTTGTGTCAGACCTGAGCGGTCCAGCTTTCCCCTGGCCACTCCCCTCTGTTCCGCGGAGCTTACACAGACACTTCAAGACAAATGGAACAAGAGAGAGGCCAAGTGCTTGATCAGCCATGGGCTTCAGGCTTGAAAGAGTGAACTCTAATTACATTTGACTGGGGCTGGTGAGAAGTTGAAAACCAAGGTTAGCACAAAGAATGGATGTAGTGAAAAAGAGTTTTTCTTTGTCCCCAAACAATTGTATCATCCAAACTGGTGTTTAAACTCATGTCCGAGGTCTTGGTCAGGGCAACTCTGTGTAATTGGCTATTTGATTTCCTGACAGGCAGGCCCCAGTGCCTGTGAGAATAGGTAAAACACACTCATCTACATTAGTTCATAGGATCGGCGCGCCTCAGGGCTGCTGTTTGTCCCCTATTCATTTTACACACAACTCTTGCCAAAAATGACAACAGCATCATAAAATTCACAGATGACACCACTGTGATTGGACTAATAAGAGACAGTGATGAGAAGGCCTATAGGAGGGAAGTGGAAGATATAATGTGGTGCCATGATAACAACCTCTCTCTAAATATCAATGAGACAAAATAAATAGGTAAATACATTGTTGACTAAAGAAAGATCAGATAAAATCACATTCCCATTTCCATCAATGGGTCATCCTGTTGAAAGCGCTGATAGTTTTAAGCAATTGACCAATTGTAGAATTACAATTGCAGCTTATTTCATTTCTGAGTACCTGCACTGTCAACCGCAGCCGACACTCCAAAGAAACACAGGAGAAGTGGTAGATGCATATGTGTAGTTAAAAGCAAGTAAAGTTGGTGAAAACAATTTGAGAGTTAACTAGAAATGGGGCTCGAAGAGCACAGACCTCCACCTATAAATGCATTTCGTGGCTCTGTGCGCTCAGGTGTGTGCGAGCAGGACATGTTTAAGATTGCTGCATTTATTAGGTCGAGAGCTTTATGCCAGTCCAAACCCTCTGTCTCTGTGACCTTCCCATGTCGAGATATGGCTGTTTCAATTCACCCCATTGTGACAGTGAATGGGGGCAATTTTTCACTCCTGAGCCCAAGTCCAAAAAACTCTAAATGGGAAACCCATTTAATGAGGTCTAAGTTGGCCAATGCTACACCCCTCCACTGAGTGTCATGAAAATCGGTCCGGTAGTTTTTGCGTAATCCGGCTCATGGACCCGCCCCGTTATTCGGATCCAATCCAAAATGTAATGGGTTAAAAGTTGGACTATATGCTTCCAACTCGCTCCACGAGTTTCATGAAAATTGGTCAAATCGATTGATTTTGTCTAATCCTGCTAACAAACCAACCAACCAATAAACCAACATGCCACTGAAAACATTACCTCTCACACTGCGCTGTCGCCGGGGCGGAGGTAAAAAACCCTACCCGACTAGCTGAACAGCTGACTCACCCATATGCACCGCACATTGGTGTTGTATGTATATGTACTGTAATGCAATTGTTTTCTCCTGGTATTGAGGCAGAGAGACAGATGCACAGTATTTCATAGTATTTTTAATACACAACAATAAAGTTGAACTTGAACTTGAACAGGGAGAGGGCCTGTAGTGGACTTCATTCATTCAATTATTTGACCAACTACTTGGCTTAGGAGTTACTTACTCTTCAGGTCTGTTAAACTGTGCAAATCATGCCAGGGTAAACTTGAAAGAGTTTAGAAGTGGTCACTGGGAATCAGAGATGAATTAGTTAACGGTTGATGTAGACGTCATAATGTGGTAGATAAATCATTTCAGATACTGTAGTTTGCCTAACCTACAACAAGTACAGTCGGTCGTGGAATAGATTAATTTCTCTTACATCTACATTAGCCTGACTGGCTAGGATAATATGTTATTGGGAAAAGTTTTTCAGATGGGGTGGCTGTGGAAATCTTCTTTTAAGATGTTTCTTTCACTGTACCGAGAGGAGTCAGACTATTAATTTGGTCATTTTTACAGAGAGTGAGGAACAGGAGTGAGCGAGCGAAATCAATAATGATAGTTTTAGAGATAGTCTGCCATATAACTAGGGGTGAAAATTAACTTTTTGGCTCACAGTGAGTCACCTGCCAAGGGGACTGTAGATCAAATCTACCGGCCAAGTATATATTTTTTTCAGATAGCTTTCCGAAATCTAGTCGCCAATTGGAAATTTTACCTGCATTTGGCCGGTGGCAGGTGTTAACCCTTCTGTAGTACTGAGAGTGCTTTGGCCTTTGTTGACGTTTTCCCACCCACACTCTGCTCATGAAAACACTTCTGTCCAGCATGCCTCACATCTAAACACCCCTCACAATGTACGTCAAACAGGCCTGAAACCTTACCTTTGCAGCCTTCCGATCCTCCTGAAATCTTATCTGGTGCGCCCAATCCTTACGTTTGTCTTCAGTCTCTGTTGCGTGTGGTGTCCTTGTTGAGCACCTTAGGAGTAACAGGCTAGTCCCTGGTATGTAAATCAGAGGTATTGGACGGGGGCACCTAAAAGCACTTGAATATGTGATGTTAAATGCTCTGCTTCACATGATCCAACATCTGAAAGGCTGAAATGAGAGGCCTTGAATGTATCACATGCCTTGGGGGGTGGCGGTGGGGGGAATCTTTTTTCATTGCAAGATGGGGCAAGGTTGTTTTGGTGGTTAGCATTTACATGGGTCATAGAGCGGAACAGGAGTCTGTGGTTGACTGTTGAGTCTGAACAGAGACTGGAGGGGGGGGGGGGGGGTGGCCAGCACTAATGTAGCTTCCATGGAACTGAACACAGAGGACAAATGCAGATCAGGCGGTGCAGTCTGTGGCAGGGACTCAAGAGACCTTAGCCACCATATCATAACAAAACAACTGATGTTCCATCTGAGAAGGACAATAGACATACCAAATAGTGATAAAATGCTAGTGAGATTATTTGATTCTATGATTTTCTGTGTACAGTTTATTCCACAATGTTGCCTTCTCCTATTGAGCTTGAAGCATATTGGTAAATGGTAAATGGACAGCACTTGCATAAGACTTTTATCCAAAGCGCTTTACAATGAACTCTCATTCACCCATTCACACACACACACATTCACACACCAATGGGGGCAGCTGCTATGCAAAGTGCTAGCCTGGTCATTGGGAGCAATTTGGGGTTCAGTGTTTTGCCCAAAGACACTTTGACATGTGGACAGGAGGAGCCGGGATTCAAACCGCCGAACCTGTGGTCATTGGACTCTACTCTACTCTACCTAGTTCTAACTCCTGAGCCACAGCAGCCCTAATATTAGATTAGATTTCTTTTTACATGCACAACAGGTCCCCTGTGCTTCAGGCTAGATTTCTGCAAATGGAGGGATTTGAGCTTTTATTGAGAAATAAATGTGTTCTTTTTAACTTTTTCTTCTATTCATGAAATTGCTGTGTTATATATCTCTAGTCTTTATCCTTACAATCGCATACAATCAGCGTTGCCAATGATGTGATCTTTAACCTCTATCTAGCGCGCTACCTCACAATTACAGTGTCAGTTGTATAATTTACCTAATTTCAAGAAAATTTCTATTGTATAGCTTCTATAATGTAGCAGCTCGCTCACAAATGACCCTGTTGAAGAGATCAAGTGGATTCAGTAGGAGGTGATTGGTATTGCGTTCCATGCTCTACATGTGCTCCTCCGAAGCCCCCAGCCCTTCCACTGGCTCCTTTCACCCCGTTGATAAAGCTGCACTTATTAAAACTCTTTTTTTTGTACAGTAGTGGAGGAAATCTCATCAGATGTGCCTGTATATCTGTCTGGAAACCGCTGAATGCAGCTCTTTGGTAAAGCGAGCGCTTCTATTCCAAAGGCTTCGTGGTGCTGCTGTGCTGTTTCAGTGGTGGAGAGGCCCTCCGAGCCAGTATGTCAGAGCGCCGTAGTAATGAATCAAGAGGCTGGAATGAAACGAGTGTGGCGCTGACTACTGCCTATCGCTGAGCGCCAGGCCCAGACTAAAACCCCCTGCCCAGGGGGAAGGTTTGCATGTGTACACAGTGAAGGATCATCTCACTCTCTCTCCGTTCGTTCTTTCTCTTTCTTTCTTTCTTTCTTTCTCTCTCTCTCTCTGTCTCTCCATCTTCTATCCACTGTTTGCTGGAGCTCAGTTAGTCCACAGATTGGGGTCAGAGGGAGCTGACCGGCTGCCTTTAGCAGCTATTAAAGCAGGGTTCACCAGAGAAAGGCCTCCAGGGATGGGTATCCATCAGCAGAGGTAGAGAGGGGGGAGAAGTCGACCTCACACTTTCATTAAGAAAGGTGGTTGTGAAGGGCGGAGCTGGGAAAAGGCAAAGATCGCTCAGTTGGCGGGCTTTTGTCCCCCAGTGTCTCCTGTATTTCCTGCTTCCAATCCCACATTCCTCCGATCCCGGCACCTTCAGCCCACCGGTCTACCCACATGAATGTCATTATGGTCGTCTGATGCAGTGCGCTCCACCTCCCCATCTCCTTGGGGCTGTATTCCTCAGCCAGGGCTCCAGGGGGACGAGTGTCTCCACCCCAGGAGAGAGCGCACTGACTCCCTCTCCCTCTCCTCCAGGCTCCATGTTAACTCAGCCCCTCTATCTGACTAAACCCATTTTTTTCCTCCACCGCCTCAAACTCTATCATCAGAAGGGGGAGTGGTGGAGCCTGGGCTTATTCCCAACGGCCAGATTTACATACGTGGCGCTGTATAGAAATCTACTCTTTGAAAGTGGTTCTGGCTGACTTCAGAGGCCTGGTGTCTCCGCCGCTTTCATTCCAATAAGCTGCCAAGCTACAGTATGCTGCCCCCCCCCCCCCTTCCTACATCCCCAGAATTATCTTAAGGTGCTCATCTGTGTGCACCAGCGTGCTTTTATGAGTGTATGTGTGTATTGAAAGGTAATCCCACAATGCATTGAAGCGGCCACTGTAACAGGAAGGAGATTGGTGGGCAAACACAGCAAAACAGGATGTAAGCCAGTGTGAGTAAATAGTGTTTGCAGGTGACACATTAGACAGAGATTGCCAGCTGGCCCATTGCCTGGGAAAGTCCTAATTAACAGCAATACTGTGCGCTTCAAAAGGTCTTATGCTGATAGGCCGCTTATCAAACAAAGCAATGTGAGGTCACGAATAACAACGCTGTCTCACTTCCTTAGTTACAAAACAGGTTGAGAACAAACAGCCCACAAGGACGAACATACACTATATGGACATAAGTATTGGGACACCTACACATTACACCTACAGGAGCTTTTATGACATCCCATTCTAAATTCATAGGCATTAATATGGAGTTGGTCCCTCCTTTGCAGCTATAAAAAATTCCCACAGACACTCCAAAATCTAATAGAAAGCCTTCCCAGAAGAGTAGAAACTGTTATAGCTGCAAAGAGGGACCAACTCCATATTAATGCCTATGAATTTAGAATGGGATGTCATAAAAGCTCCTGTAGGTGTAATGTGTAGCTAGCTAGACAACTTGTTTTACCACCATGTATACCAAAGGAATTTTTGACTTACAATTTTTGACTTTCATCAGGAATATTCAAAAAGCCAAGCCTTACATGAAAAACAATGACGAGTTCATGTCAGAGATTCAGTTCCAGCCGTTTTCGGTCCCCACAGATCAGTCTATCTTCCCTTCTCTTCTAATGTGCAAGGATGTGTAAACGAACTAGGAGTCGTACTTGAGACAGATCAGTTTGGATCCTCTGGGGAAGTGTTGAGTGTCCAGCTAGTCCTTGAGCCCAGCCTGTAGACTCCACACTCTGGACGCCAAATCTGTTTATTATAGAGGGAGGGACAGGATATGGGGATGGTAGCAATGGGATCACTGTCTCAGAACACGCACACAATACCTTCCACATGGGTGGCAGTCCCAGCACCCTCGTATTTTTACAGCTGGGCCCGGGGCCCGGGGGCCTCTTGGGATATTCGAAGGCATCCCTTTAAACGCCTTTTCTGCTCAGAACAAGGAGATTCTGTAGTTCTCCAAAAAATGTCCCTTGTGCTAAAGCAACACTAAAAACTGTGTTGATCCCTAGGACTCCTCTGATATACTGACAAACTGCCAATACTGTCATCTCTCAAAACCCTATTGTTCAGTCTCTCTCTAAGACCTTTCAGTAAGAAGAAAAAGTTTTTTTTTTTTTACATTTCACATTGACAGATTAAAAGCCACAGAGAAACCGTGCATGACTGAACTGTCTCTGGTGCTAAATTAAAAAGCATTTTGCTGAAGAATGTAGTTGTAAGTCACAGTGTGTGTGTGCGTGTGTGTGTGTGTGCGTGTGTATTTATTTACTGGTTTTGGTGCGATTAAGTCTGGGTTCATGCATCCTGTTGTGTTTTAAGGAACTCTCATGCCTCATGGCGTGATTGGGCGCGCGGGGCAGAGGAGACCAAGAGATGAGCTCATGTGGGATTAAAGTTTAGTATGTATTATTGTGTCCCTGGTGCAGCGAGCTCCTCGCCATGGGCCCGGCCAGACGAGCCCACTTTAGAATTAGCCGGGGGGGGGGGCTAATCCCAGGATATTGAGCAGGATTCCTGGGATGCGGCTGCGCTCCTTTGCTCTCCCAACTGTGACGGAGGGGAGGGAGGAGGGGCGGTTTGGGGGTCTCTTTCTCTCCTCTGTCTCCTTTTGTGGGGGAGTTTTCACAGTTAAGGTGCACAGTGCTTGGGGACCATGTGCCCAGTGGAGTGAGTCTTTTTTTGGATGGAGGTCGGGCGGGGGGGCAGTTACAGCGCGCCGGCCTCAGAGGATTAGGCACACCGGGATAATCAGGGGATCAGCTCACAGCGCCCGGGAAGGGGGTCGTAGTCTTATGTCCAGCAGAGTAGGAGGAGCAGGGACTCCGCTGGCCTCTGGGACAACAGGCTCCCCCAACTTCCCTTCAGTATCCAGTCTGCTTCTCTCTCTCCCAGAACGGACCTCCGTCCTGTCGCCCGCACCAAGACCAGACTATCACAGACACACACGGCATCAGCCACTGAATCACATAGATCAAGACTGTCTTCCTTATCCCGCAATTATATATATATATAAAAAAAACTCTAATGCATGACTGCGTGATTACTTATGGAATGAAAGACCGGTTGTCTGAATGTCCAGGCGAAGATCATTTTTGGAGTAAAGGAAGGAGTGGACTTCCTGCCTTCCTGTTGACTCTAAATCTATAGCAATTGTCTGCTTTGTATGTCTCTCTCTCTCTCTCTCTCTCTCTCTCTCTCTCTCTCTCTTCCTGATTAGAAGGGTTTGCCATCCATAGTTTCCCTAAACTATAAGCGGGAAGAAGGAGGAGATGGTGGACAGAGGCGGCCATATTTGTGCCAGGCACATCTGCTCCTCTCGTTAAGTGGCACCCTTTTCATGTCTTCAGTGGCCGGCCAAGGCCAAAAACAAAGGCGTGTTAAAGGTCTGGGAGTCAGCTGGACGGACGGTGGCCGAGCTCCCACAATGACGGGAACTGGAACATGGGATGGAAGCCCAGGTGGTGCGACGGTGGTTCGGCGCTCACCCCGCCCGTTTACAGCGCACACCCAGAGACCTGGCACCAAAATTACCTTCGTTTTTTGTATAGAGCCATTGTTTGCTGTTATAACCTTTCCAGCAGATGTCTGTTACAGGGCTGTATATTAACTTTTTTAGCACATAGCACTGGTGCTACAGGGGTTGATAGTTCTGTAGCACAGAGCCAGAAAGTTGTAGCACAGGTATAACATGTCCATTATCACCTCTACTGAACACAAGTTATGCAGTTCATCACTTAAAACCACCCGGAAAGGGATGTTACTGTACATATACAATATGAAATGTTAACAAATGTTTTCAGACAAGCATCTTTAAGTTTTCCTGGCTTTTGATTTTGCGGTGTCTTCATGATTTGGGTTATCTTCTTTTTGTGTGTTGGCTGTAAGCTGACACCAAGGAGAGGGAATCCTTTTTGTCCGTGCTTCTTGCGTCTTGTGTCGTGTTGTTGACCTGCAATTCCATTGCTGCTACCACAAGAGGCAGTAGTCCCAGAACATCAAAACCAAAAGACTCCACTGACCCCTACATGCCTAGTTTCTCTCCCTATCTGTGTGTGTGTACGGGGTGTGCAGGGGGGGGGGGGGGGGGGGGCATTGGGAGTAATAACAATGTCGGAGAAGACCCTGTGCAAGACCCCACGGTACGCTACTGCATTATAAACAGACAGTCCTCATTACAATAGGAGTAGGACACTTCAAATCCTATAGTAATTAATTTTTGTATAGGATGTGATGCACCAGTCGCTCTACGCCTATGTGGTTTATTTTCAGTGATTAGACTGACTGTTGACTGGCACAGCTTTAGGTGGTGATGGAGAAATTAGCTTAATGTATTGATGCTTTTTTGTGCGTGACTGTAAGCCAGCGCACCTAGTATAGCGTTCGTCCGGTCATCACTCCCTCCCTCCCTCCCCTCCGTTACTGCGGACAATGTTGGCCTGCATTTCTCTGTTGGCACCACAAGAGGCAGTAGTCCCAGCACACCAAAATCAAGAAGGACACCAAAATCAACCCGCCGATCTACACTGCATAAGTAGAGTAGTGGTGAGAGCATTGGACTCCCACCCTGGAGACTGGGGTTGAAGACCCGGTGGGGATGACTTTATGGGACTATACCCCAAACCTCCACATGTTCATCCTTTCACTCCAACCTTTACCCCTTGCCTTATAGATCAGATCCTGTCCCAACCCCAACCCTTATTCTAACCCCAACCCACACTAGGGACTGGAAGAAGGACACCAAAACCCACCCGCCGATTTCCACTGCACAAGTAGAGTAGTGGTGAGAGCATTGGACTCCCACCCAGGAGACCGGGGTTCCTGGTGGGGATGACTTTATGTTATCATCCGTGTAACTGCTTTAGCCACTGACCGCTACCATTAATGTTATGGAAGCTGCTGCTAGTTGTTGTGAGCCCATGAGCTAACTGGCTATCCCGCTATTATTGTGCTGGATTAGCATTGGAAGCATTGGAACTGATGTGTCCAGGTGACAAGACCTATCTTTATTTATCAAACATTACCGTCCTACCAGTCCCGCACAGAAACAAGCCAGCCAACACACATAAGCCAGGCTTGACCTGGCCTGGTTCATTAATAATTTCAACATCTTTTTCCTTTGCTCGTTTGTTTGGGTTTTTCTCTATGATCTGAACAAGGAACTAGTGTTTCCTGTGGAATTGATCTCTTGGTGTGGTGGTGCCAAGCTGAAGACAGCCAAAATAAGGAGGATTTCTATACCAAAGTGGGGGTCTGGGCGTCCTCCCCCAAATTTCAGAGACCTAGTTTCCTGTATTCTGGTGACTTTTAAAGAATGAAAATAACAAAATCGTCGTGAGACATATATAATTGAAAAGTATACTGAAACAGCATGTTTAGCCTACATGAAATATGCTTTCTTTAATTTTGAATTATGGGGTGAGAATAATAGATAGAATGTTTTATTTAATAAAAAAAAGTTATGTTTGATGCCCATTGATGCTTAACTGCATACTCATTCCTTCAAAATCATCACTCTTTCTAATCTCTCATCCTGCCCTGTCCCCTTCCTTCTCCTCTCTCTTCTCCTGCTCTCCTCTCAACAACCTCTATCCTCTCCTCTCTCACCTGTCCCTCAACTCTGTGCTGGTCCTGTCTTCTACCACAATCACTGCCTTTTTTACATAGATTAGGTTAGATAGGCTAGATTAGGCTACGCTTAACTGATATTTCGTTGCATTTGTTGTTGCTTTGACAGGCACTTTTAGGTGGCTGGAGGAACATTAACGCAAGCTAGCGTCGTTAAACATTCGGTTCAGCCAGCCAAAAAGACGGTCGCTCAATCAGTCAGTCAGGGCAGCGTCTCTGATTCGCATGTTGTAGGTGACTCGCGCTTGTGGTGTGGGCCGTCTCCTTTAAAATTATGCCTGGTGACTGACAGACTTAGCTACGTAGATGGAGGCTCCGCTTCGGCTCAAAAATAGGCTAGGCTACTGGGTGTAGCTCCACATTGTGTTTCTACACTATTTTTTAGATAACGTTACATATTTATCACACTTCAGCTATAGGCTATTTTTTACTTGTCCAATCAGACAACTGCATGAGGCACTTGCCCGAACAGAGTTTACTGGTCCGGGGGAAGCTATAGGCTAGCCTACCTGACTGCTCTCACTTCATCGACTTTGTCGACCTTAGAGTTAACGCCCTTAAGCCAGACATCCAGAGAAGCAGTATAGAACTGTATATTTCTCCTTTCCCTCTGTGACTGACGGCATATTCTTCCCGGTTGTGTATATCCATATTAAGTTTTCTCAGCCGGTTTCCCAGCCTGCACTGGGCTGCCTGCCTCTACAGTAAAGACCCTGTGCAGCTGTTTCGCCGTCTAGTTACTAAGATACCCGGGCCAACAAGGACAAGTATGCGGGTGAGCTGTCGTGCAACTGCAGCACGCGCACTATAAGGAGGACCTCACTGCACAATGCTCAACAAATGAGCGCTTTCATATTTGCCCCCCCCCCCCCCTGTGGGACTGTCTGGGGATGGGGGGGAATGTGGGGGCGAGAGGGACTGGAGAGAGTTGAAAAACGAGTTGAGAAATAGCCTAAGGGAGGAATGGAGGCCAAGCCAGTCTGGTCATGTGTTCCGATGTGTCGTAATTCCATCCTGGTATTAATATCGAAATTCAATCGATGTCGATCAATCTTAAACCGTAAGGAGGGACAGTAAAGAAAAAACAACAACGCTTTTGTTTAAAACGTAGCTGCAGTTCATGAAGAGCAGGTGCGTTTTTGTGTGTTGCACTTGTTGCAGCGTAAGGGTTGCCGTTAGTGTTGTTTTGTAGGGAGTCAAAGTGTAAATGCAGCATATCTTGCGGTATAATTTATTAGGATACGGCTGCGAGGCCCTCCTCTGGGCCAGGTGTACTGTAACGGTATAAGCTGAAATGGTGCTGTGCTATTAGTCTTTTGTTGGCCTGGCAGGCACTCTGTCTCAATAGATTCCTCCGCTGCAGTCAGGCTGCGGTCTGTGCAGGCTGGAGGACTAGAGCGAGGTGCAGGTAGACACTTCATACCAGAACAAGACCATTTGCTGGCAGTAGATCTCACAGCCCTGTCCAGGAGAGACCTCAGCGCTGAGACTTATGGGAAGTCGCTAGCCCAGGTCCAGACGTTCAAATCCGGCAACTGCGAAGTTGACTGATTCTTGGTCTGGCGTTGCTACGTGGGACTGCTGATTGTCAGAGTAAAAAAAATCGACGGATGAGCGCCGCAGGTTCTAAGGGTTAGCCAATCAGCGCCAGGGGCGGGACTAACAATGCGACTTGCGAGGTGCCGCGGCGAGATCTTCTGGGAACTCGTTAGAATCAAATCTCTCCCCTATGGAAATCTGTTAGAGTGGACCCAATGTCAGACTGAAGCTCTCAACGGAGTATAACGAGTCAACAATTCTGTCTGATATCAGGCTAGGAAGTCACAGTTCATCTCTACGAAACTGGCCGGTCTATGCTCACTCTCTCTCTCTCACACACACACACACACACACACACACACACACACACACACACACACACACACACACACACACACACACACACACACACACACACACACACACACACACACACACACACACACACACTGTATGAACCCATGACACACACACACTGTATGAACCCATGAAGCACAGAGCTCGTTACACGGACACACTCTAGCTCTCTCCCACACTCCCTCGATATTTTTTAACTCACAGGCAGGGGTATGGAGATTTCATACCACAAACTCTGTCTTAATAAACTTTCTTTAATCAAAGTTTGATAAGTGCATCGGCGACTCAGTTTACATTTACATAAACATCCTTCACTCATTTACATAATCATCCTTCACTGATAATTTGTATTATTGTGGCATGTTACGGCTGCATACAATTTACACTGTGTAGAAGTAGTTTCTGTTTTGCTGTTGTCGTGTTCTCTGCACCCCCCCCCCCCCTCTCTGGCGTCCTCAGACAGTCCCAGATCCTGCCGTGCCTGTCCCCGTGCGCGTCTGCCGTAGCCCGCTTTTATTAATGGGATTCCAGAGCTCATCTGCGGGTTTCCGATAATGGAACAACACGACGTGCCCACTTTGACAATCCCTCATCTCTGAGACTCTGCGATTGATCACCGATCCAATTGCTAACTGGAGAAAATTGAATTTCTAGCCCTAACATTGTTCGTTAACCATGGTGCCGATGAGATGGCCGTCCAGATGAATGATAATGGGGGACTGAGATGGCTTCTGAGACGGCCGGGGAATCTGATTACCTCCAGACGACCGAGGGGGAGAGGAGGAGAGCAGCCAGTCCAGGCGCAGAGTGTCTTATGGGGAAGTACTTAATGAAAACCCTACCCGGAAGATAATTGGGGAAATGTTTGTCTGGGTGCCTTGCTTCTCAGCTTACTGTAAGCAGTCGACCTTTACACACACACACACACACACACACACACACACACACACACACACACACACACTCTAGCATGCACAGGCACGCACGTATATGCTCTTTCACCCAAGTACGAACACACACTCACTCTCTCTCTCTCCCTCTTTCTCTCCCTCTCTCTCACTCTCCTCTCTCATTCTCTCTCTCTCCCTCTCTCTCTCCTACTCTCTCTCTCCCTCTCTCTCTCTCTCTCTTATGTTCTTAATCTCTGGCTAACTGTGGCTTTGAAGGTTAGTCCTTTGGGAATCAGAACCACCGTGTCCATGATAACGATGTGAAACTGAGTTAGCGCACAATTAACTATTTTTATGTGTGCATTGTGTGTCTCTGTGTATGTGTTCACTATGTGAGTGTGAGAAGATTGTGTCTGCGTGTCCGTGTGTGCGCGCACACATTCTGCCTGGTTATTGTGCACGGTGTGCCATCCTTGCACATGCGTACATGACCTGATGACTCATCCCTTGCCAGGCACATCACTACGCAAGCACACACACACAGACACACACACACACACACACACACACACACACACCTCGTGGTGCCTGCTGGTCAAACACAGCTCTGGGCCGATTACCCAGAGGGCAAATGCAGGCCACATGACCCTCCCTCTCCCAGTCTAGTGCCTGGACACTTCAGGAACAGAGAATAGCTGGGAGTGTGTGAACGCCAGGCCCTGTGAGACTGGAGAGCCGGGACCTGGCACGGCCCCCAGTCCCGTAATCCGCCGCGCAGTATCTCTCGGGACGGCCCGTGGAACCAAGCGATCTGGCGGGAAGCATCTGTTTTCGGAGAGCGCAGTCGCTCTCCAGATTTTGACACATTATACAGTGTTGTAAACAGTTCCTAAGTCACTCATCTCGCAGTTCTGACACTCTCCGGCGCCGGGGCCAAGCGGGGTTTGGACGGGGCTCAGTCATTTCTGTCATCTTAAATATGCTGATGAATGTCGGTGTTTACCACCGCCTGCCGGGTTTGAACACGTTGATGAATGGCCGTGTTTTCCTGCTGCGAAACGCCGCCTTGCAGTTCCTACGCCGTTCTTCGCCGCGCGTCGTCCCGCGCCGGGTTTTTGAACATCGAGGCCTTGTTACAGTACACACTTTGTTTAGTTACACAAATCCTTCCCGTTCCAACGACACACACGATCTGTGACATTGAGCGTACCGCAGCGGGATAAACAGGTTCACGGCGCTGGCTGTTGGCGTGACCCCTCGACCCCTGACGACTCCCAGACGTGGGGTTCTCTGGTTGGATATTAATTGTCCTGTTTAATTACGCCTAAGCGATTAGAGGATGGAGGAACTGAGACCCCTGTTGCTGAATGGATTATTAATGTATGCAGCCTC
This sequence comes from Borostomias antarcticus, assembly GCF_949987555.1. Classification (NCBI taxonomy): domain Eukaryota; kingdom Metazoa; phylum Chordata; class Actinopteri; order Stomiiformes; family Stomiidae; genus Borostomias; species Borostomias antarcticus. The sequence continues at coordinate 11,988,199 of NC_140235.1, forward strand.
AAAGTCAGAGCGTGTGTTTTCAAGGGTACGGCCCCCCCGAATTGCTGGTTAATGGCCAGAGACGAGGCTGGAGTCAGCACCTCTGAGGAGCGTGTGTGCATTTTACGTGTTTGTGTGTGTGTGTGTGTTTGTTTTTGTGTATGTGTGTGTGTGTGCGTTTTATGTCGTTGTGGTGAATCCATATGCGCATGGTGGTATGTGTGTGTGTGTGTGCGTGTGTGCTTGCTGACAGTGCAAATGGGCTCCGCAGAGTGTCGGGGGTGGGGTGGGGTGGGGGGGGGGGGGGTGCACCTCTCAGAAAAGCCCCCCATTGATAATGAACACCAGAAGATAGATGGGTCCTCTCCTTGGGTCCCTCCTGCATTCAGTAGCCCAAGTCACTACAAGATCACCATTTAACACCTATACTGTCCCACCAATGCCTTAACACCTATCCTGTCCCACCAAGGCCTTAACACCTATACTCTCTTACCAAGGCCTTAACACCTATACTCTCTTACCAAGGCCTTAACACCTATACTCTCTTACCAAGGCCTTAACACCTATACTCTCCCCTCTCCCACCAAGGCATTAACACAACTGGCCAAACAGGCTATTGGATGGAGTACCAGACAACAACAGAGCACTTCATCCTCTGGTCCCATCTCCCACCTTTTACCCGCTATGCTCTCCCACCAAGGTCTTAACACAACACCCCCTCGCCACCAGATACACTCCCCACAGCTTTCACCACTTACACTACATCCTACTGTACTAGCAAGAAACTGTGTTTAGAACTTGAATCAACAGTTATTGGCAGATACTTGTTATTCTCCAGTCTACATCTGCATTAATTTGCCTATAAGCATAATGTATTATTCTGTTTGCTGGGATTTCAGCATCAGGCCGTTCATATGGCAGGATTAGCCTAGCTTCACTGGACATCCTGAGGGATTATGGGGGATGTGTGCGTTGAGGTTGTGAGATAACATGCCGACCGCGGGGTTATCAAAGCACCACTCATTGTTCTCCGTCTGAAACCGATTTTTGTTTGTGGAGAGGAACCCTGTTAAACTGAGGGTGCTTAAGGCAAACAAGGTTAATTTCATGAATGGGAAGGGAGCCATGTATTCAATACAGGTCTTTCTCTTGGTATCTTCAGTACCTTATCATAGTTAATTACAAACGGCTGTGAACACCCTGGGATCAGATGTCGGCTTTTCTTTCATGTTGACCAAAACAATAGCAGCAAAAATATGTTTGCACTGTCAATTTGCGCCCACAGTGCATTTCTGAGGGGGGAGTTCTTCACACTAGCTTTTGAGAATACTTGAGATAATGATCATTTCCTAGTGGAGTCGTAGCGAGCACTGCTGTGTGAGGTGAACACAATGGACTGCTCAATGTGGCTCCTCGTTGAGAGCACATTTAAATTGGGAAGGAGTTTATGAAGGGAGACCTATTAAAGGAGTAGTAAAGGGAAAATACATGTTTAGCCCTGTTTTAAGGTTACTTATGATCAGGGCTGAAAATTAACACCCGCCACCTGCCAATGGCGGGTAAAATCTCCATTTGGCGACTAAATTTCGGAGGCTATCCGCCACGCTGACGAGTAAATATTTGTACCAGTAGAGTCATGTAATAAATTATGCGTGCGATGTCGCCACATCCATGCCATAGACCGGCGTTCTGTTTGTTCTGTGTTGCACTTAAATAGCTCCCCCACTGCACCACATAAAGTTTTCAGTCACATGACTGTTGCGGAGCCTCGCGCACTAGGAGAGACTGGTGACGCGAGGCTACTCGCGCGCAGAAAATCGTTCCCATTTACCTCAGAGGACGCGCGCTACTACAGTCGACACCTGCGGAGAAGGCGAAGTCAAATGAAACTAATTTATTTTACATTTTATTTTGGCCTCTTCCTTAAGCATGTATAGCTCAGGAGGTAGAGCGGGTCGTTCAAATTGCTCCCAATGAGCAGGCAAGCACCTTGCATGGCAGCTGCCGCCATTGGTGTGTGAATGGCTCTCCGGGCCAGTGTAACAATTGGATGGGGAGCGCGTTACAAATGCAGTACCTATACCTACCTATACCTATTCAACATAATACTATTATCTGAATGAAAAGTACTGAAACAAATGTATAATGTGACAAAAAAGGCAATTTATTATTTTGGCTGGTAAAAAATATACTTGGCCGGTGGATTTACCAGTCCCCTTGGCAGGTGAGCCAAAAAGTTAATTTTCAGCCCTGCTTATGATCATATACAATGGTTCAGATCAAAACGTTGACAAAACTAGTGAACATAACTAAACATGTTAAACTCTCAATTTCAAAGACAAGAAACTCACCGAGGTGTTAGTTGGCGTTCTGACATATAATTCGCCATAAAGTAAGATTCTAGTTCATCTGGAAAGGCTTTTTAAAAATATTTATCATAGAACTATTTAGTCGCAGCACATACTTGTGTAAACGTCCGCAAACTAGGTAGCCTAGCAACATAAACAATAACAATAGCTACCGTAAGTAGTTCCGCTTCCTGAATCCCCTCTGCGGATTGATCTACACATCTACAGTACAACGGTCGCTTCAATACAAGTCAATGGATTTCATAAAATGATAAATAAAACCCTACAGGATTCATACTTTGCGCCGAATTTGATGTCAGAACACCAACGGACACCTATTACCCCCTCGGTGAGCTTCTTGTCTTTGAAATCGAGAGTTTAACATGTTTTTGAAAGATTTTTCAAGTTGCCCACCCACATCCATTGTATGACCAAAACGGTGGTAGAGCAATTATCAGACTTTCTCAAAAGTGCTGGTTTTGTCAACGTTTTGATCTGAACCATTGTATATGATCATAAGTAACCTTAAAACTGGGCTAAACATGCATTTTGCCTTTACTACTCCTTTAAACTACTAAAATTACTGAGGACTGAGGAGTCTAAGTTGGTTTTCTTCAGAATGGGGTTTTACCAGGGTATCAGGTAATCAGTCCTCTTCATCGTTTGGGTTAGTTGGTGCGGTCCTCTCCCCGCAGACTCGGGGCCGAGGGGCTATCCTTTTACCACCCCGAGCCTGGGTGAGGGGGGTCACCAGGGCTGTATATCTGGGCACACCTCCAGGAGCCACTTCGACGTTTCGTCATCCACGACCGTCAGTCCGTGCATTCCGTTGGCTGCCAGATCCCAGCCCAGAATTCTGCAGCTGAACGCCGAAGGGCTCACCCCCAGCAAGATGGACGTCATTAAACCAGTCTGAATAGAGCAGACATGGTGATGAGTAGATGAAGCAGGCTCTGTGCTGGAGAAAGGTTAATTACTCTAAAGCAGACCAGATGGTGTCTCTCACTGCACCTCAGGTGCGCCTGCCTATATGTTAGATTTTTTTTTTACATTATTTTTGTGAAACCAGACTGACGTCGGTCCAGATTATAACATACAGTATGTCCTGTGTGTGATTCATTATGCTTGTAGCTATTTTCGTTTTGTACCACATCAGTCTCTTGTCCAGCTTGACAAACAGCCCGAGCAGATGCCCAAAAGGAAACATGCAAGTGAGCCTCTCACCGACAAATATAACCACTCCAGCTAACGGCTAACTTGTCAGCCGGAAACGGCCTGTGTTGCAAATTGTGATGAATGTCGCTGCTGCTGAAGCGTCTTCCACTTCTGAAAGCGTTAGGCCTGCATACGGGATGGCGATGTGGGAAAAAAATGAATGTTTGAGGAAAAACAAAACCCAATGATTAAAAGTGTTTGAAAAGCCCAGGGGAGGTTTTGATTTAATGCGGCATACGAACGCCGGGCCCTTTGAGCGATATTTTCCGCTCCTCGATTCCCTCTTGGGATTTGCGGTGTCCCAGAGGGTGGGATGTGCGGGGGAAGACAAAAAAAAAAAACACCTTCAAACGCTTGCCAGATAAATCCACCGCTGCTTTGACGCCGTAAACCACCGCCTTGCTTCCAGGATCTCTGCCGTAGGACCGGAGACGTCTCGGTCTAGTCGGCGTGGCGCCCGTGGCGTTCTCAGCCTCTGTATGACCTGCCCTAGCCCGGTAAGAACCTGCGCATAAATATTCACAGAGCGCGCAGAGGTGTGCGTGAAGGGTGTTCAGTGACAGGACTTGGAGCTGGCGACTGTTAGCCATCCTATTTTAGTGGCGGGGGCGGGGGGGGTGTTCCCTCCCCAGCACCCAATTCCCCTGACACCACATCAACTCCGCCTTGCCTGTCGCATGGCAAAACAGCGGTGTTCTTTTATAATGAATGCCCCCTGACAAAAGTTTACTCGCGTGCCTCTACCACGCTTCTCCAAAGTCACGGCCGTTGCTTTTAATTGCGCCTTATTTAGAGATGGAATTCAACCTGAGAACATCGAGGAAATGTTCAGCGTCAAACTGTTTAATGGAGCCACAGTATGGTAGTGCCTGGAAAGTGTGAAAACTAGGGTAGACCTGCCAAAAGCATAATGTGCTATATTGCACTGTTTGATAAGGGATGGAAGAACAAAGCTGCAGCAGTATGTTCTCCTCAGCTCTGTTGTATTCTAAGTAGCTGGAATCATTTGAATAGGACCCAGTGCAGTTGCATGTTTCAGGTGGTTGAACAGAACCTTGTGCTCCCAGTGCCAGCTAGATAGGAAGACCATTGCCGTGCATCCGTGCACGCAAGTCAGCCAGTCTGGGGATGGGCAACGTTTTATTTTATTCATTGTTTTACCCCGGTTAACAAGCCAAACAAAGCCTTCACAAATATCAGCACAGGACATTCCTACCCATCCTCATAATCTCTCAACGAGAGACTGGCGTGGCTTTTCAGAAAATGCTTTGTATCTTATCTCCAAATCCCCCCAGGATTTAATCCAGATGAAGAATTCCTGTGACCAAATGGGAGTTTATTTCACTCTGACGTGGTCTCAATCTTTCGCAGTTTGTCTGCATATCATATTGGCTTTGTCATTTACGCTTGGAGCACAGCTGTTACATGTGAAGCTTAATTGGTAAATGGAAGGTAAATTGACTGCACTTACAGTATTATATATATATAGCGCTTTTATCCAAAGTGCTTTAAAATGGCTTCTCATTCACCCATTCACTTTCACATTGGCTGCCATGCAAGGTGCTAGTCTGCTCACTGGGAGAAATTTGGGGTTCAGTGTCCCGCCAAAGGACACGTGGACAGGAGGAGCCGGGATTCGAACCGCCGACCCTGCGATCATTGGATGGCCCGCTCTACCTGCTGAGCCACGGCCGCCCCAGTTAATGAGGAAAATGCGAGAAGCTTGCTAAGGAGGATATAAAGTGACCCTCTCCACTGTGCAAGGCTGCAGTTCCTCAGTGAACACCTGTACAGCGTTGCCCTGGATCCTGCTGGCTGCTGATCCTGTCCCCTGCTGGCTGTCCTAGATGCGCTGGCTTGCTCCAGACACGGTCTCACCCACAGGTGCTGCCCTACTGGGAGCCCCCCTCCCCGCCCTCTCCTTCCTCCATTAGGAGAAAACTCTCATCTGATACCCCCTTCCCAGGCCTCTTGCCTCCGGGGGTGGGGGGGAGGGGGGCTCCTCTCATCCTCATCAACCCCGGGACGACTCTCAAAACAGGCCCGGTAATTCATCCCCTCTAACCGGCAAAAGAATGTAAATAATGAAAGAAAAGCGGCCTGTTCCACATGTGTCCGAGGAGAGCGGCCCGTCTGGGGACCGGAGCCCGTACGGCCGGCCTGACCCTGACTGGTCACCTCTCTGTGCTCTGTGCTCCGTTTTCTAAAGCAACAGTAGAGGGCAGAGCGCCATGCCCCCCCGCCCCCCTCCCGCTGAGACCAGCTTCATCTAGCAGTGGCAGACACTACAGTACGGTACGATATGTCTCCCAGCAGTGTGCAGATCAGCCTGGCGCCTAGCTCCTCTGGCCTGGCTCTGACCTACTCATTTACATTGCTACCCCCCCCCCTTCCTGCCCCTCAAACTAATTGACTTTAATTCGTCTTTTGCTCTCCTCTACCACGGTGTACCTTTTGAATTTGTCAGTCGTAGCAAGTGTCAATTAAAAAGGCATCACCCAATAAAATTTGTGGGCGACGGATGTTAATTAATATCAGAGCTTTATGGTGCGTGATACGGATCCCAGCGTGGCCCCTTGGCACTTGACGACCATTAAACAAAGCGGGTTGAGCGCCATTTTGCAGTCCTACGCTAATGAACCTCTTCGCTGAAATGAAGCCAGACGGCGAAATGGCCTCGTCGTCAGGCACATTATCTCAATCAGACGTTTCACACCCTCATACTACCGCTTCTCCTCACACAAATTCCTCCAAAATCACAATTGAGAAGGGAAGTTCTCTTTTGTCACTTGCATCAATTTGAATTTGTACTCGCATGAAATAATAAAATCAAAAAGCTCTTTCTACCCCGGTCACGAAAGGAAGAGAGCTTTTCCAAAGCTGAAGTAGAATCAGTACCATAGCTTCATCTTCTGTAATGACCCATAGAGACGGCTGCTTCTCTCACTGCTTCAGGAACCATCAAGGTTGTTTTTGGAGTGCGCCTTCGTATCATGTGATAATCCTCTTGGAGTATGAGCTCCTCATTCTTTACTTAGTAATATCAGACCTTTTTTTTGAGCATTTCCATGGAGGCTCTGCATTTTTCTGTCAGCAGGACGTAGCAGATGTTATCTCAATGAATAGTCCAAGCGAAAGAACAGAACGCACAGGCGAGCTTGACTGATCATCTGTTTTTGAACCCCACCGGTAGTCTGTGTGTTATTGTTAATAATTTTTACCCTACTTCATCCTTCCATATTTCCTGACTGTTTTCCTCGTTTATTGGATACTCTTATCTACGTTGTGGAACCAACCAAGCCGTCTTTCTGCAGGCATGCGGTGCGTCTGTTTGCCACAGGCATCTGAGATGGAGAACAAGAGTTCCTCAGAGAGCACTGTTCTATCGCTTTCTATTCTAGTGTGTTGCTCACTCTGGAGTGCTGGACCCTGGGGGTAAAGAACCACACTTGACCTTCGCGGACATCAACAACACCACAGCCTGACATGGTCCATGCGTTGCTGCTGTTGATTAGGAGAGCTTAGCGGTTCACAGTTCCTCTCACTACCACGAGACACGCATTCATGTAGCTATAGTTCATACTGTGAATAACTAGTGTCAGAAACAGTCTGCAGCTAACAGTTCAGATGTAGCGTTGGCTCTCGCGTGTGAGACCACGAGAGAACACGGGGACGTGTGCAGGACATGACTTACAATCGCCCGCTTTATTAATGCTGCGCTATACAGTTCAATGCTTTAAGCGCTGGCATGTTGGCCTTTCACCTTTTCCGAGATTTCACAGATTTGACGAGACATTAACAAGCCTCATCGTACTTTGTTTCAAGTCAGTATTTATCTCGACTTTGCTCCAGCGCGGTGTTGCTGTAGTTTCTGTGTCTATTCTCAACCTGTAACATCTGTTGTCAGCCTCTCACCCCAGCTGAGCGTGTTCTTGCATGCCTGTTTGGCTTAATGAAGCATTCTTTTAAAGAGCCCACGCACAGCCCTGCTAGGAGTCTTTCACCCTGTCAGGTGGAGTCAAGATGGGAGGCTGCAGATGGCACCGGTGGTTAAAACATGTACTGTACTAGTGATCAGACTCTCTCTTTCTCTCTCTCTCTGTCTCTGCCCCCCTCTTTCTCTCTCTCTCTCGTCTTTCTATGAAGGCTGTGGTAAGATGTGACTTGGCCAGACATTTACAGCATTGAATGTCCTTCACACGTCTCCTGGCTCTCCAGGAAAACATTTCTCTTCACCATCTCCGGAGTCGGCCCTCGGCATATGATCCATTAACAACAGCGAGGAGTGCTCTTCCTTTCCAGGAGGCCTCTGTTATCTCTTCTAGCATTTGCTAATTGCTGTCACTTAATGAAAGGCATCCAATGAAGTCCATTCTCTCGCTAGACTGTTCAGTCAATAGCAGAGCCATTTCTGGCAGCCATTGGCCGGCGGTGGTGATGCGTTACTCCGTGCTCGGCAATGCTGAGTATTCCCTCCACGCTGCTGTGCTCATCCTCACTACCACAGTCTCTTTAGTGGATTTCAATCAAGCACCTTTTGTGTACAGTCCATCTCCGGGTAGTAGAGCTAGCAAGCTTACTGCTGGCAGAACACGCAGACAATAAAAGCGCAGAAGAGCCGTGCTATAGCGCCTGTTTTTCATCTGAGGATGGTCAGGGCCGTTCAGCTCCACAGTGTCTAGTGTGCGGCGTGTACATGGACCAGCGCGTTCACAGGCTTTACTGCCGCCGCCGCCTGTGGGCCGGCCACCCGACCACACTCAGGCGTGTAGAACAACGGGCCGGCAGAATGAAGCCCCCCCCCCCCCAATTTAAGGTTTCAGTTAATCTCAATCAAAGGAAATGTCTGGTTCTCAAGGATTCCGTCATATGGTCTCAATGTAGAGAATAACCCACTTTATATTCAAATTTCACTTGGGTGGGAAATGCATGCTGAAATGGTCATTGAAATGACCGATTTTACAAAGCGGAGAATGCTTCAGTGAATATACATACATTCTCTACGCTCTGTCAAATACACGTTAAAACTGCTGAAATTAACTGCACCTCAGGAGCAAGTCCACGGTTCAGCATGTAGCATTTCTACTAGTGAGTACTGGAAAGCTAAAAATAGCGGTTTTAAAATAGTCCAAAGCTGGTAAATGGTGAAGGTTAATGTGTGTATATTTCTCATTCAGCGCATTGTGTTGCCTCTGTGTATGAAATGCGCTACACAAATAACATTTGATTTTATTTGATTCAGAATGCACTGACAATGGAGACAACTATGGCCATGTGTTTGCCAGCTTCTGGTCATTCTGCTGTGTTCTGTGGTGACAGACGGTAGCTTTGTGTGGTCAGGGAGTCAGCGGGTGACCCCAGAAGAGCGCCTGTCCAAAAGTAGGCCTGCTGCTCACTGTCTCAGGCCTTTGGGTGAGTTGGGCATTACAACCCTTGCCCCCCCCCCCTCCGCCCCCTTCTCCAACACCCCCTCCCAACACACATACACATGCCAGCTCCACTCTGTCATCACAGAAGTAATTAAAATTATACACAGTCTAGGCACTGGCGTCTTCAGGGTTTGGAGATGGACACACACACACACACACACACACACCTGGTTGACCCACCACCAGGGCTGTGTTATGTCACCCCTGGGGACATCTAACCAAATGAGCCCCACCAGTGATGGATGGACAGATCTCAACTCAGAGTTGTGCTCTATGTTCTTTATCTCCCGTTATCTAATAATGGACTGGCCATGCTTATAATGGGAGCTATTACTTATGCTAGACTAAGTGAATTTGTGCAAAACCATGACCATCTGGCTTATGATGATGATTTGCATTTGAATTTGCATTTGAATTTGAACAAAAGTTCCTAACTAACTACATGCATAGCTGTGTAATTCACGCTACGTCCATAAGGTTCCCTATTTATATTGGGGGCGATTCAGATATTCCAGATAAAAGGGGTCAGGTTTTTGTCCCAGACCCCACTGATGTCCTGGCAGGTCCATAATAAGGGTGAGGGTGACTAAATGAATTCTGTTGTGCTTTGCACTATCCTTGGCTATCAACATAATTTGATTAGTGACCTGGCAACTATGAATGTGTGGGACCTCTTCATTCAAGTCCGTTGGGGCCTCCTGAGGTGAGAGTCCGTGTTACAGAGACCTGCCCCCTCCCATTGCTACCCTGCCCCAGTGTCATGTTTGCACACAAGCGGGCGACTAAGTGATTAATGACCCAACTCGTGGTGCCCATTGTGTGCTTCTGGTGACTCTACACAAAAGCCATCGCCCTTGTCGCATTAACGCTAGTCTGGGAGGCCTTGGCAGGGACGAGGGTGCATGTTGTTCACCACAGGTCCGGGACTGGAGATTTGAGCATTATCCAGACAGAAGCACCCATAAAACGAAATTGAACTGCAAAATGCTGTTGCTTCCCACGATTATTATATATATATATATATATATATATAAGGAGGGATACAGATGAACGTCCCGGAACACGGCTAGCCATCTCTCCCGCTGACGGAGAAGCTGGTAGGACTGTGCTTCGTGTGGAATCCATCTTGAAACGGTGTCATCAGCATAGCATGCCTTCTGTAATTTCATTAGCACACTATTGCCATCGACACAGGTCTTTTTCTTCTGTTATCTCCCCCTGATAATAATAATGCTTCCTATTAATAGAATATGAAGAATGACCCTTCAAACATACCCAGCAAGGTTTTGTGAAATAGTTTGTCTTAGTTTGTGTTTAAATGAAATCTCTGCATATATAAGTGGGGAAATAATTAGTAGGCCTAAAAGCTTGTGGTAACATAAAATTTTCATTTGATTCCTGATGAGTTTTAATTCAGGAGTTGCTCATGTTCTTAGGTTTTGTATCAGACAAGGAGCAATCTCCTCCCAAGTGAAAAAAGATGTTATTAATCATTATCTCCAAAAACTAATCATCTCATTGCCATTCCAGGTAAGGAGCAAAATTAATCAGCTGAATCATGTACAAAACTACATTATTTAGCATTCAGTAATGATAGAGTATATCCTCTTACAGAAAGATCTGTAACATAGTTCACTGAATACCTGATAAATAAGCATCATCCCTCCCTGCTACAGCTCCCGTTCCTCTCACCAAAGCTGTCACCTTTAACGAAGAATCACTCCCAGTCACATTTGAAACAGTGGTGACACCATTCACACCCAGACCTTGCGGCAGTTTCACCCCGAACCCACAGCTCTCTAAGGGTCTAGTCAGTTACTGAAGAGCTTATATTTAACTTCCCCCATGAGATAGCCTTTGCTTTGGCTTTTGTGCTTTGCTTTGTGGAGAGAATATTACTCCTTAATTATTGATATGAAATGTGAAATCTGTCTTTTCAAGATAATTGTTTTAAGACCATTTTTGGACAGTTTTTAGGAAACAAAGGCAGGCCTGCATGCCGTCAATCTACTATCACAGAATGCCACAGAAGAAGAAGAAGAAAGTGAAAACAGCCCAGAGGCTGGACAGATGTCTGTTTAATCTCTGCCTGTGTGTGTCGTGTCGGGGACCACACACTTCCCCCAATGAGGAGCTTCTCCTCTGAGCCCAGCAAACACCAGCAGCTTTCTAAGCAGCTGAGAGCCGGATTACAGTGGTTTATGTCTCAAGTGCATCATTGGATTGAAATTGACTTTTTATTTAAAAAGAAAAGGAGAATCCTCTCTCCACCCCCCACCCCCCCGCACCTTTGCTTCAGTCCCGTTTCAAACATCTCCTCCAAATGAAAAAATGAATGACTTTGTGTGACAGACGGTTTGTCCTTTGTGCCTCCCTGGATGTGCAGGAAATGAGAAGTGGGAGTTGCCTTCTCTCAAACAGAGATCTCAGTTATCGGAAAGGCTTCTGCGTGCCGCCAGCCGCCACACTGACAGCAGCTTTTAATTAATCCCCCACTCCACCACCCTCACCTGACCACTGGAGCCTTCTCCTCCAAACTTTCTCTTCTTCTCTCACTGTGTGTGTGTGTGTGTGTGTGTTATTTTTCTGAGCACTGTCACTCACCACACTTAAACTATTGTAAATTGTTCCCTGAGTACAGGAGTTTTTCCATCAGCACTTAACTGCCCTGGTAAAACCCCATTCTGAAGAAAACCAACTTAGACTCCTCAGTCCTCAGTAATTTTAGTAGTTTAAAGGAGTAGTAAAGGCAAAATGCATGTTTAGCCCTGTTTGAAGGTTACTTATGATCATATACAATGGTTCAGATCAAAACGTTGACAAAACTAGCACTTTTGAGAAAGTCTGATAATTGCTCTACCACCGTTTTGGTCATACAATGGATGTGGGTGGGCACCTTGAAAAATCATTCAAAAAACATGTTAAACTCTCAATTTCAAAGACGAGAAACTCACGAGGTGTTAGTTGGCGTTCTGACATATAATTCGCCATAAAGTAAGATTCTAGTTCATCTGGAAAGGCTTTTTAAAATATTTAGCATAGAACTATTTAGTCGCAGCACATACGTGTGTAAACTTCCACAAACTAGGTAGCCTAGCAACATAAATAATAACAATAGCTACCGTAAGTAGTTCTGCTTCCTGAATCCCCTCTGCGGATTGATCTACACATCTACAACGGTCGCTTCAAAACAAGTCAATGGATTTCATAAAATTATCAATAAAACTCTACAGGATTCATACTTTGCGGCGAATTTAATGTCAAAACACCAACGGACACCTATTACCCCCTCGGTGAGCTTCTTGTCTTTGAAATCGAGAGTTTAACATGTTTTTGAAAGATTTTTCAAGGTGCCCACCCACTTCCATTGTATGACCAAAACGGTGGTAGAGCAATTATCAGACTTTCTCAAAAGTGCTAGTTTTGTCAATGTTTTGATCTGAACCATTGTATATGATCATAAGTAACCTTAAAACTGGGCTAAACATGCATTTTCCCTTTACTACTCCTTTAAGTAAAATTATAGAAAAAAATTGTATTCAAACACCTAAAGGATTTCCTAGCTGCAAATTGTGTATCCTGGGCATTTTTCAGTAAGGTTTTCACCTGCATCATAGCACAGAGACAGCGCTGGTCAAGGTTGTTAACGACCTCAGAATCAATGCTGACTCAAAGCTCTATGTCCTTGTCCTCCTGGACCTGAGTGCAGCGTTTGACACGGTAGATCATAATATCCTTGTTAGAAGACTTGAGAACTGGGTCGGTCTCTGCAGTCCAGTCCTTGACTTGTTCAGGACTTATTTAACTGGCCGAGAGTTTTTCGTCACCCTCTGTGACCACAGCTCAGAAATCACTGAGATGATGTGGGGTCCCACAGGGAATTCTAGGACCCTTATCAGTCTGTGTTACCCCTACACAATGTCATGAGAAGGAACAACATTACCATAGCTATGCTGATGACACCTAGCTCTATATTTCTGTGACACCACCCGACTACAGCTCAATTGACAATTTGATAGAATGTATTGCTGACATAAATGTATGGATGTCACAGAACTTCCTCCAGTTAAACCAGGGCATAACTTAAGTATTGATCATTGGTGAAAAGGGTGAAGAGAGAGAGACTATCAGTGCACTTAAAAACACTGAAACTGAATACCAAAGAAACTTAGGTATTGTTCTGGACTCCTATTGTTACTCTAGCTTTGAGGCCCATATAAAGAATGTGACAAGGACCTCATTTTATCACCTAAGAAACATTGCCAAGGTGAAACCTTTCCTCTCCCAGATTGATACTGAAAGACTTATACATGCCTTTATTACTAGCAGGTTGGACTATTGTAACGCTCTCCTGTCTGGCCTACCAAAAAAAGCAACTAGCCAACTCCAACTGATTCAAAATGCTGCAGCACATGTTCTTACAAAGACCAGAAGGAGGGTTCACATCACACCACTTTTAAAATCACTGCACTGGTTACCTGTCATTTTTAGAATCGAGTTAAATATTATTTTATTAGTCTATAAATCCATAATCAAGCACCTTAATATATCAGACATGCTTTTAATATACACCTAGTAGGTCCCTCAGGTCCTCTGGCACTGAGCTTTTAATAGTTCCTAGAGTCAGGACTAAGAGGCCTGGGGAGGCAGCCTTCAGTTCTTATGCCTCCAGCCTTTGGAACACCCTGCCAGAGGACCTGAGAATGTCTAAGACCATGGTCACTTTTAAGCATGATCTTAAAACATACCTTTTCAACATTGCTTTTACCACGCAGCTTTACTTGTGTTAATATTTTAAAGTGTTCTTAATTCGTATTCTCTGTTTGTTTTTTACTCTAGTTAAATTATATTTTTATTTTTATTTTATTGTTTCTTTTAAATTTGTTCTCACTTTGTTCACATAATTTTGTTTTCATCCATCTCTTTTTATGTAAACACTATGTGCTACATTGATTTGCATGAATGGTGCTATATAAATCAAATTACATTGACATTGACTCTAACACAGGGGTCTCAAACTCAAATTGGCTTGGAGCCACTGCTGGTATCGTCAACTCATAGGAGGGCCACTTCAATGTCAACTTCAACTACTACTAACTATAAGAAAGTGCAATATTTCGGAAAATGTCATATGTTTCGGAAAATGTTCCATTACTAAAATGTTCATCATACAAATTCAAACCGGCTTCTATACATTTTAACAGTTAACAGTTAGTTACTTTTATTTTTTTATCTTGAATAGCCTACATTTGTACTTTATTCTGTTTTAGCTGCAAGATGCATCACTACTGTAAGCCTGCCCTGGACCTGTACTTGCATTTATTAAAGTTCAAGTTTGTTTCCATTTCTTACCAGACACTTGAATACATTTGTAGGCTATTCTATTTCTGGCTAGACACTTATCTTGAAAGACTGAGACGTTAGCCCTCTCAGCTGTGTGGCTCGTTTTTTCCTCTCGTCTCCCTATGACACTGTTCTCCATGTTTAGTAATGAATAGCTCTTGACATTATATTCCCTTAGAACGGCGACTTTGTTCTTGCATATCAGGCAGGTAGCATTTCCATTGAACTCCACAAAAAATACTGCAATGCCCATATTTCTTGAAACCGTCTGTGTTCCTAACGTTAGTTAACCATGAAAACAACCTATATGGTGGCTAGCTGCATTCCGTTCATTGTTCATAGTTGCGTGCAGATTGATTGCACCTGTGACATTGGCACTGCCGGTGCCGTTTACAATAAATTATTTTGCGGCCGGATTACAGTATATATTTCTTACATCATGTCGCGGGCAGTGCCCTGCTCTAACAGTATTAGTGTGCGCTAACTTCCTTTTAATAAATTGCAGTGTGGCTGTTCTGTCACTTCTCACAGTGGTGTAATCTCCATCAACTCTGTCCCAACTCTGGAAACTCCATATGTAACTAGAAAGTACATTTCCTGGAGAAAATGTGAGGTGGGCTAGCTGCTGCAGCTGTATGTAACAGCTACTGCTAGAACTACTATGGACCAGGCAATCTCCATGCACCCACCAGCGAAGACCGTGCATCTCTACCCCACTCAGGGGCTGAGTTGTGGGGTCTGTGGCGTGAATAGTGGCATGGTGGTGAGACTCTGCCCCCTCAGGTCAGAGCTGGTTGAGGACAGTGTACCCCTCTCCGGGCCACCTACCCGCCCTGAAGACCATGTGTCTCTAGCCCAATCAGGGGCTGAGTTGTGGGGCCCGTGGCGTAGATAGTGGCGTGGTGACGAGACTCCGCCCCCTCGGGTCAGAGCCAGTCTAGGACAGCGTACTGCTCCCCGGACCATTCACATGCACCCAACCGTGAAAACTGCGTCTTTAGCCAACTCAGGGTCTGAGATGTGGGGACGGTGGTGTGGATAGTGGCGTGGTGGCGAGAATCCGCCCCCTCAGGTCAGAGGTTGTGGGGGGCAGGTCAGTGATTGCCAGGCCATCCCCATGCACCCCTCATTGAGACCATGTGTCTATAGCCCACCCCGGGCAGAGCAGCAGCTGTGGAGGTGTTGCAGTAGGTGTTTGTTATAAGTACTGCTAGTACTACACTCAAAAATAGATAAGACCACTCATCATAACTCATAGTTTTATTGAGTTCAATAGCTGAAAGAGGAGAAAATATATTAATGAGTTTGCAGCCTGAAAAAGAGTGTCATTCTGAATATTTCTTTGAATATATGGAAGGAAGAAAGAAAGAAAGAAAGAAAGGAAGGAAGAAAGAAAGGATGGAAGGAAGGATGGAAGGATGGAAGGAAAGGAAGGAAGGAAGGAAGGAAAGGAAGGAATGGAAGGATGGAAGGAAGGAAGGAAGGAAGGAAGGAAGGAAAGGAAGGAATGGAAGGAAGGAAAGAAAGAAGGAAGGGAAGGGAAGGGAAGGGAAGGGAAGGGAAGGGAAGGGAAGGGAAGGGAAGGGAAGGGAAGGAAGGATGGAAGGAAGGAAAGGAAGGAAGGAAGGAAAGAAAGAAAGAAGGAAGGGAAGGATGAAAGGAAGGAAAGGAAGGAAGGATGAAAGGAAGGAAGGAAGGAAAGGAAGGATGAAAGGAAGGAAAGGAAAGGAAAGGAAAGGAAAGGAAAGGAAGGAAGGAAAGAAAGAAGGAAGGAAGGGAAGGATGGAAAGGAAGGAAAGGAAGGAAGGATGAAAGGAAGGAAGGATGGAAGGAAGGAAAGGAAGGAAGGATGAAAGGAAGGAAGGAAGGAAGGGAAGGAAGGATGGAAGGAAGGAAAGGAAGGATGAAAGGAAGGAAGGATGGAAGGAAAGGAAGGAAAGGAAGGAAGGATGAAAGGATGGAAGGAAGGAAGGAAGGAAGGGAAGGAAGGAAAGGAAGGATGGAAGGAAGGATGGAAGAATGGAAGGAAAGGAAGGATGGAAGGAAGGAAGGAAGGAAAGGAAGGATTGAAGGAAGGATGGAAGGAAGGAAGGAAGGAAGGAAGGAAGGAAGGAATGGAAGGAAGGAAGGATGGAAGGAAGGAAAGGAAGGAATGGAAGGAAGGAAAGAAGGAAGGAAGGAAAGGAAGGAAAGGAAGGAAAGGAAGGAAAGGAAGGGAGGAAGGATGAAAGGAAGGAAGGATGGAAGGAAAGAAAGGAAGGAAGGAAGAATGAAAGGAAGGAAAGAAAGAAGGAAGGATGGAAGGAAGGAAAGAAAGGAGGAAGGATGGAAGGAAGGAAGGAAAGAAAGAAGGATGGAAGGAAGGGAAGGAAGGAAGGATGGAAGGAAGGATGGAAGGAAGAAAGGAAAGGAAGGAAGGTTGGAAGGAAGGAAAGGAAGGAAGGATGAAAGGAAGGAAAGAAAGAAGGAAGGAAGGAAAGAAAGAAGGATGGAAGGAAGGGAAGGAAGGAAGGATGGATGGATGGATGGATGGAAGGAAGGAAAGAAAGGAAAGGAAGGATGAAAGGAAAGAAAGAAGGAAGGAAGGATGGAAGGAAGGAAAGAAAGGAGGAAGGAAGGATGGAAGGAAAGAAAGAAGGATGGAAGGAAGGAAGGAAGGATGGAAGGAAGGAAGAAAGGAAGGATGAAAGGAAGAAAGGAAAGGATGGAAGGAAGGAAAGGAAGGAAGGATGAAAGAAGGAAGGAAGGATGGAAGGAAGGAAAGAAAGGAGGAAGGAAGGATGGAAGGAAGGAAGGAAAGAAAGAAGGATGGAAGGAAGGGAAGAGAGGAAGTATGGATGGAAGGAAGGATGGAAGGAAGGAAAGAAAGGAAAGGAAGGAAGGAAGGATGAAAGGAAGGAAAGAAAGAAGGAAGGATGGAAGGAAGGAAAGAAAGGAGGAAGGAAGGATGGAAGGAAGGAAGTTAGGAAAGAAAGAAGGATGGAAGGAAGGAAGGAAGGAAGGAAGGATGGAAGGAAGGAAGGATGGAAGGAAGGATGGAAGGAAGGATGGAAGGAAGGATGGAAGGAAAGAAGGATGGAAGGAAGGGATGGGAGGAAGGAACGATGGAAGGAAGGAAGGAAGGGAAGGAAGGAAGGAAAGAAAGAAAGAAGGAAGGGAAGGATGGAAGGAAGGAAAGCAAGGAAAGAAAGAAAGCAAGAAGGAAGGAAGGAATGGAAGGATGGAAGGAAGGATGGAAGGAAGGAAGGAAGGAAGGAAAGAAGGAAGGAAGGAAGGAAAGAAAGGATGGAAGGAAAGATGGAAGGAAGGAAGAAAAGGAAGGAAGGATGGAAGGAAGGAAAGAAAGAAGGAAGGGAAGGATGGAAGGAAGGATGGAAGGATGGAAGGAAGGAAAGGAAGGAAAGGAAGGAAGGAAGGAAAGAAAGAAGGAAGGAAGGATGGAAGTAAGGGAAGGAAGGAAGGAAGGATGGAAGGAAGGATGGAAGGAAGGAAGGAAGGAAAGGAAAGGAATGAAGGATCGAAGGAAAGGAAGAAGGAAGGATGGATGGAAGGATGGATGGAAGGAAGGAAAGAAAGGAGGAAGGAAGGAAAGAAAGGAGGAAGGAAGGATGGAAGGAAGGAAAGAAAGAAGGATGGAAGGAAGGGAAGGATGGATGGATGGATGGATGGATGGAAGGAAGGATGGATGGATGGATGGATGGAAGGAAGGAAGGAAGGATGGAAGGAAGGAAGGAAGGAAGGAAGGAAGGAAGGAAGGAAGGAAAGAAAGAAGGAAGGAAGGAAGGGAAGGATGGAAGGAAGGATGGAAGGAAGGAGAGAAGGAAGGATGGAAGGAAGGGAAGGATGGAAGGAAGGAAGGATGGAAGGAAGGAAGGAAGGAAAGAAAGAAGGAAGGGAAGGAAGGATGGAAGGAAGGAAAGAAAGCAAGAAGGAAGGAAGTAATGGAAGGAAGGATGGAAGGATGGAAGGAAGGAAGGAAGGAAGGATGGAAGGAAGGAAAGAAAGAAGGAAGGAAGGAAGGATGGATGGATGGATGGATGGAAGGAAGGAAGGAATGAATGAATATGAATGCTACCACAGTAGTCAATAAAGGGTGCCTGTACAGAGAGCATGCACGTGTCCCCAAATTCAAATCCCAACTGACACTGAGCATCCTCTCATTCACTTCAATGGAAAGGCATGTTGGCTTCAGACAGCTCTCTCTCAAAAAGTATAAAGGTGCCAGCCTAGATTTTGACACCGTATGAATCCTGAGAAAATGCTGAACATTTAAGGCTATTATATGTCCGTGTAGCTTAAAAACTGTAGGCATGGCGACGAGTTAGAAAAAGGGTAAAAATGCAAAATTAGCAGCTCAAAAGGTAGAGTGTGGGCCCATACGTTTCAATGGAGAGCGCAGTTGCCAAACAAATCGTCATACAGCGAAAATTATAAGTCACACGGCTTAGATACTTACGTTGTACGAATCAGCACAGTTGTGTGAAAGTTTTGATGTATAATACGTGTGTGAGCTTTCAAAACTGTAGGAGTGCCAGCAGTTTACAAAATGTGTAAATATTTTAAAAGCAACAGCTGCCACCACTCTAAAAACATAATGATACTGAACATTCCACCAGCAGTTTCAATGGCACAAAAATGACTATTAAAAGTTAAATGACTAAAAAACTATCAAAAATATCAAAAATCTGAATACATCCGTTAAAGAGCTAAACATCGTGAACATTTTAAAGTTTGAATGAAGTTTCTAGCACAAAGTATGAAGAAGTTATAAAGGAGACAAAAAAGGGGGAGAATAATAAAGAAAGAAATAGTGGGAATATCACAAGTTGGGCTAGCTTTTGCAAGCTAGCCCACCTAATGATATTGCATTAAGTAAAGTTAGCCGTATGTGGAAGTACATCACCTCCTAAGCATGGGATGCAATCCCTCCTGACCTGCAGTAACCTTATGGTCAGATGGCAAGGCCCCCAAGCTTCAGGACAAGGCTGTGATGGAAGGCCTTGAAATGTCTGGACTTGGCCTCCCCTGGCTTGATGGATAATGACAGTCCATATTTACAGTCCTGAAAGGTGCTGACGCCATTGAATGCACGGCACAGTGTCCTTAGAGAGCGCATTAGAGAGAAGTCAGAGAACACCGCTAGTCTTGGGCTGTGGAGGATGAGTGTGTGCATGCGTGTGTGCTTGGTTCATTCAAGGTGTGGGGGTGTCAGGTCTCTGGGAGTGAAGGGCTGTAGTGGTGTCCCTGAGGGAAGCAGGCCGAGGTCTTGCCTGAAGGTCATTCTGTCAATGGGGTAATGTCAGACCTGCCGACCGGGGCTTTATCCCTCCCCTCCCCATCATCAGGCCCATCCACGTCCTAATCCCAGAGGCACGCGGGGCGAGGAATGTCAGATCCCGCTGCATGGAAATCTGAAATGCAGCTTGTAATTGATATAATTCATATAATCCCCCTCAGCCTTCTACTTCCTCCGTCAGTGTTACTTTCTGACCCACAACAACACGTGAGAGGGAGGGATGTCTGCCGTCTTACCCGGTGATCCAGGTTCCTACTGTTTTTTAATCTTTTTTACCGTGTCTTTCTCTGAGAGAAAGCTACAGCGGATAAGAAAGACAGCTGTAAACAAACAGCTCAAGGCTGACCCTGGCCCAGTGTCCTCGGGAGGAATCCTGCGCTGCTCTGGCGTCAGGTTCGCTGGGCGGCCAGTGCTCGTATGTAATTAGGCTGTCAACAGCGGGAAATAATGAGCCAGAGAGGGAGCCCCATTGGCATGCAAATACTGTACTGACATTTAAAGCTGGCTTTACACAAATGAGAGCGAAAGTGCGGATCGAAGAGGAGCCGCGCGCCTCCCGGCCTCTAGACCGGCCGGTCGACTGGAGGGGTGAGAGGCGGGCGGGGACACTCAGGACCTTTAGAAATGAAATAATTATTCCCCGCATAGGACTTCCCAGACAAAAACGGTGCTGAGGGTCGATTAAGTTCGGAAAAAGAGGGACGTGCAGTTGATCACATAAAGGGCATCGGGAGATGTATGGCCTCTGACCACATCATTTAAACCACTTAATGGATGACATAAATTACTGTCCACTGTAGAGGAGAGTCAATTATCGAGATATTTTCACAACACATTATGTGTAATTCATGGAGTAATGGCACAAATACTGTTGACTCTGCTTTTGTTTTTGGTTCTGGACTTATTTTTAATGGGTTTATCGAACCCGAGGATTTTTTGGGGGTCTCCAAAGCCTCCATTTCCTCCACAGTGATACAGATGTGTTGTCATCGTGTGCCACTGCAGATTGGCGCAGCCGGGACGGCGCTGCGTCTTGTTAATTTGTATTAATGTCAGGTAATTTAGAGCCGCGATGGATGTATGTGCATGCTCTGTGCTCTCAGGCAAAAAATTGGATTCATTAAGAAGATGGAGGAGCTGGTTAGGTTCGGGGGCCCTGTGGTTTCAGGTCACTGACTAATGTGAGGAGGAGACAGAGAGGGTCCAGGGCGGGGGTCTGAGGGGGTAGAGGACTGCACCCCCCCACAGACACCCATCACTCACCCTGACACATCTCCCACTACCCTGGATTGATCTCCCTCCATTTCTCTCCTCTCTTTCTCTGATCACAGTTGTACAGTGGTGTGTTTTGAACTGAGAAAGTTCACAGTCACAGGATGATCTCGGTACTAAGTGAACCTCGGTCTACTTTCGGATATAAATAAAGGTTGAATTGAACGGGTGAAAGGGATAACGTCTGCGTGATTCTGTCTGCGTGAATGTCAATGAGTGTGATTGTTTGGCACTGGATGATACCCATGTGATGCGCGAACCTCCGAGTCGTCATTTTCTCGTCCCCCACGTGATAAGTGAAGAGTAAGGGGAAATTGCAGTCTTCTTGGCTCACACTGCATGGGGCTTGGTTAAGAGGCAATTCTTGTTTAAGTGAAGTGGGTTTCAGCTGCAGATGGCCAACACTATCATTGAACACACACGCATGCTCGTGTGGCAGTACAGACCAACATGGATCCACTTCGAGGCTTCGGTTGTCAAATGGATGCGTAGATGAGTGATGTTGTGGGTGCCCTTTTTAAGACGGCCGTGGTCTATGAACTGAAAACATCCTAAGCTCGTCATCAAGGCTTAGTCTTGTAGTTGGTATGTGTTTCCTGTACACAGCAGCAGATGGATGTGCTTGGAGTGGAGAGGTGGTGTTGTGGAGGAGGCCTTTACACACCTCCACTCACAAACGCATACTCTCACATGCATATCATTTCATGCAGACCACAAACATGCACACTCGCACGCACACAAGCACGCACACACACACACACACACACACACGCACACACACACACACACACACACACACACACACACACACACACACACACACACATGTATAAACCTTGGCTGGAGTGCAATCGTTGTGGGAGGCCTTGCAAAGAGCCTGGGCTTGGCTTCTGACCTCAGTTTCACTTCAGGCCGTTAAATGAGAGGCCTGCGTTTGATGTGCAAGATGTTTGGGACGCGATACAAGGAAACAGGGAAAGCAAACGCCTCATCAAGAGAACCTTTTTATTTTAGGTTTTTCAAAGTAGGAGTTGTTTGCAGGCAAAAGGGACAACAGAAAAAAACAAAAAACTTTTTTGCCGAGAAGAAATATTTCCTCAGAAGGGTTACGCATGAACAGGCCATTTGTTTTTCTACACTTTTTATAAAATTATATTTATTCAAGTAAAACATTGTAAAACATATTTTTAATCCGGAAGCACTGCCAAGATGCTTTGGAGAATAAAACTATAGATTGATCAGAAAAGTAATATTGTTAAGAACCTCTGCAATCTCTCAATATTATTTATGGAATATTTTGTTCGCTTTGCTTTTCTAGTTTCCTAATGCCCAAGAAAGCTATGCAAATATGTTTAAGGAAGCTGGCAAACCATCATGCTGCAAAGTTGGATAGCATTGTAAGAACCAAACATCCCACAGAGCGCCACTGTGGAGCTCAGCACTCGGCCTGAAGCCTCTCTGTCTCGGGGGCCAGAGAATGCTGTTAGCCACATCTAACCTTTTCTCTTCTCACATTTTTCTTCTCGTCTTTCACTTGCGTGTCTCTCTCCGTCCCGCAGAGGTTGTCTAATGAAACCCAGGCCATTTCTCCCAGAGTATCCTTTCTGTGGACAGGTTGCCTATCGGATTCCCCCGATGACACAGGCGTGCTGACCTGCTCTTAGACCATACCATTTTTCACCTAGTCTACTCCATGAACTGAGCGTGACCTGACCTCGGCGACCTGTAATCACTCATGGGGTCACATGGGGCTGGTCTAGTTCGATCCGTCTAATGGTTCCGATTGAGAGTGACCGTGGTCAGCTACTGGCCGAGCCTGAGGTCACGACGAGGGGCTTTGATACTGGCATTGGAATGTAAATGCAACCGTCTGTGCCTGGGTAATGCATTACATTACAATGGGCTCTCCGGCATTCAGCGAACATACGCTGCACCTGTCCTCATGTGCTACGGTGGCTTTTTAGAAAGGAATGCATTAACTCAGAAAAATGTTTTTTCGGTGCATTGTGCCCAGAGAATGGTGTACGTGGCACCTCGTCTTCATGATAGCTTTCCTGACCTGACCCCGGGGAGACCTGGTGAGTGATTGCTGAGGGGAGAGCTGGGAGCGGGGTCACGGGGGGTCAGCAGGGGCCACTGCGAAACCGAGGCTCCGGGCTCCTCACCTTCATCTCACACATCCAACCGCACTGAGAGAACAGGCATCGGGTGACGTCATGTAGAACTCCTCATCACCATAAATCTACTCACCAGTTATTTATTGAGAATCAAACATTTTTGCTGACGTCTAAAAGAAGAGAGAACTGCCAGTTTTTTGAGCCTCCTGGTTTAATACCTTTTGTTTCCAGGAATCTACTATAATTCTATCAACACAATGTTCCTTTCAGCTGATTGAGTCAGTGTTCAGAGCAGACTGTACGTAATGGATCAGATTTTCCGAAGTGTCAATGTTTTCCCCCCCCTGACTTTAAGTGGTCTAAATACTTCAGTCGTTAAGAGAACATGGGGGTAATTTATTTAACCCAGAACCCCATCAATAACACATATTTTGGAGAAAAGACCGTAGAAGATTGCATTCCTAGCTAATGAAATTGAGGTGATGTCATCTGCTGAATGATTATGGAGTGTTTCAGGTCTGTATAGCGTGCCCCTGAGTGATTGGAGAAGGTTCTTATCCTAACTACTGATGGACCCATTGCTCAGATATTCAATCTTACGCCCATTTCTTTGTTATAGAACAACACTCTATTTATCAGAATTAGAGATGAGTTGAGATAATAAAACAATCTAATGCATAGTTTTGTAGTCGATCATTTCCATTTAAAAGCTGAAAACAATGAGAGGTGTCAGTAGCTCAGGAGGTAGAGTAGCCGTCTGGGAATCGGAAGGTTCCCAGTTTGATTCCAGCTCCTCCCTGGCAACATGTCAAAGTGTCCCTGGGCAAGACACTGAACCCCAAATTGCTCCCAATGAGCAGGCTAGCACCTTGCATGGCAGCTGCCGCCACTGGTGTGTGTGTACTGTGAGTATGAATGGATGTATGGACGACCAATTGTCATTCTCCGCACATATCACATCCGTCACACGCTCTTGCAGATTCATGCTCTACAACATCAGGAGGATTTGCCCTTTCCTCCCTGACGAAACAGTGCAGGTGCTCATCCAGGCCCTGGTCATCTCCTTCCTGGACTAATGCAACTCCTTCCTTGCTGGGGCCCCGGCGTCAGCCATTAAACCTCTGGAACTTGTCCAGAAAGCTGCTGCTCACCTGGTGTTCAACCACCCCAAGTTCTCCCACACAACTTCCCTTTTCCGTTCTCTACACTGGCTCCCTGTAGCAGCTTGCATCCAGTTTAAAACGCTGTAGCCTACAGGGCAGTGAAACAAACAGCTCCCTCCTACCTCCAGGCCACTGTCAAACCCTACATCCCATCCCAACCGCTACGCACTGCTACTTGGGGCGACTGGTTGCCCCACTCCGTGACCCCTGTGGTCAATCGACACAGTCACGGCCCTTCTCTGTCTTGGCCCCGCCGTGGTGGAATGAACTGCCCACCGACGTCAGGACAGCAGAGTCACTGCCCATCTTTCGCTGCAGGCTTAAAACTCATCTCTTCAAGAAGTACTACCAGGATCCTCCCTCTTAAGCACCTATTGTATTTTTAGATTGCTATTCTTGCACTTTGCCTTCAGCACTACAGTATGCTCTTAGTCACTGGTTTTAGAAACGAGATGCACTTGTGAGTTCTGGAGTAGTACATTTGCTTTTCGACTTTAAATGCAGTTATTGTCGCTTTGAATAAAAGCATCGGCTAAATGACTGTGATGTGAATGAGAGAGGCAATTGTAAACGCCATGGACAAAAGTGTTATATAAATGCTCACAGCACACCACACCAGGCTGCTTTAGCGGGACCTGCCTTAGCTTTCTGCATTCTCTTTGCGGTACTTTGCATAACCATATCTGTCAATTGTGATCTTTAATATTTATTTCACTTTTCACTACATTCTTCAACATTAATGGCATTCAATCCCACCTCCTCCACACTAGCTCACCCTGTCAGTTCTCTGATATTGTTTTCAGTGTACAGTGGGATAAGGCTGACTAGCCAGAGCAGACCAATATTGATCAATATGGCTTCATTCAGCTCTGAAATGAATATCCTCTTTATCTGGCTGTAGGAAGTGGGCTCGCGGAACTGAATATGAATGACGTGGAAAACAAGTATGGTTTTATTACCCAGACTCTCTCTCTCTCATTCTTTCTCTCTCTCCAATGTTTCAGCACACACACAGATACACACAAACACGTACACATGCACACACACACACTCACACAGAGACACAGAACCCAGTCAAATGACAGAGCGAGAGTAAAGTGGTGAAATATTGACAACATTCACATGTGTGGAACCTGACCCGAGGCATTTCGCCATTCTAAAAGCAGAACATCTGCTTACTTTAATTCCAAGTTGATCTGATATATTTAGTACACGTGTATACTTAAGGTTTGGATCACTCGTGCAGCTCTCAGTGGCTCGTCTGGCCGTAATTAAAGCCTTGACTGTGTTAGGAGAACGTGGGTGTGTGAGTGTGGGTATATGATATGGCTGTGCGGATGTGTGCGCGCGCCCAAGCCTTTCAGTCTACACGTAGGAGTCGTGTGTCCTGTGTTACTGTCTGGGTGAACAAGCTGTGTGTCGCTGAATGCATTTGCATAAATGCCTACCTAATGCGCTGTTTGCGCGCATTGTGTGGGTTGCAAGGCTCTCTATTTCTATCTGTGTGTGTGTGTGTGTGTGTGTGTACCTATTTTGCGAGGCCCCGCTTCCTGAGCGAACAGCAGCCGTGTTATTAAGTGTGCCTGGAGCCTGGAGCTGTGTGTCGTAGTCTACGCCTGGGCCTCTGCTGTGGCTGGCATCACAAGCTGGGGGGGTTGGCGCGCTGCCTATGCCCTCCTCCCATATGGTGGCTTCTCATGCGGGTCCCCTCCCCCCTGCGTGTCTGGGAGGCTCTTCAGACTCCAGCGCTCCCAGTGTCTCCGCAGGCCTAATGTTACCGCACGGCGATTCCCAGTGATATTTACCTCTACAGCCAATCGGATATGGCTGCACCACACGAAAGACCAGCGGCTGCCTGAAGCAGCTGTTGCTCCCTGGAGTGCCCATGGAGAGGAACACACAATTTCAAGAACAATACGAGAACCTTTTCTTAGTACTTTTTGGAGATTCAGTCAGGCGCTTTACTGTTCTGTTCGCTGTGGGTGTGGTGGAGGTGGTTGTAATTCTGTGTGGGGAAACGTGAGACCAATCCGTAACATTTTTATCCACTTTTTATTCTGCAATATGACCGATATTTTTTCATATTCAAGTGTGTATGAAAAAAAGTCACTGGTTTCTTAAAAAGCTAAATACAATAAGCATTGGATCAAGGCACATACAAGACTGGCCAAAGGGCATACAATGCACTTTGGTTTTTAGTTGTAAAGAACAATTAACTTGAAATTGTGGCAACATAAAATGTTCTTCAATTGGAAAAAAACAAAATAATAATCGTAAGGAGTTGCTGACACTTTGAATTCCCAAGAAAGCCAACAATGTCCTTTTTTCGGCCCGGTGTATTTTTATATTCAAGGGTAACATTAGAATGATGTATGGTACACTGTACTGAAAAATGTCACCATTGTAGTCAGCTATTGTTGGCTCGGACAAATAGAGATAGTGGGGGGTCCTCTGTGTCAGCCTGTCCACTCTGGTTTTATCTGAGGAGAGGATATCTCCTAAAGGTCTGTGTGCTTAATCTGCCCTGTGCTGTGGCCCGCGGGTCCAATAGACACACAGGAACCCTGCATGGGTGTCTGTGCTGTGTTTCTGCTTCTTCCAAACAGAAAAGAAAGAATGCACACACTGAACAAAGCAGAGAGGTAAAGCCTGGCACTTCATTTCTACTGGTTTCTATCCATGCCAACGGAATACCAGAGCCGCCCTCTGGGGTCTCTGGAACATGGGGGCGACTGCGGCCTGCTGATCCTCAGAAAGGGCAGCACGGGTGCCTTGTTTGCCTCTTAGTTAATCAGCTGTGCCCTACTTAAGTCATGTCATTTTTTTCCTTTTTGTTTTTTCCGACAGCCACAAAGTTAAAAGAATGACCTGTGCTTATACTACAAGGTTCTCTAAAGTCTGATTGTTCAACACAGCAATGAAAACCCACTTTCACAGTCGACAAGTCATCATATCTCAGTAGAACACAGAGTTTTTATAATTGGTCGGTAACCTTAAGCAAAGGAAATACGATACAAATGACTACAAATCCCTAAAATATAGAATTGCAGCTCAAGTTACAACACCCACTGACGACTCAGTGTTGGCCTGCAATTGGAACTTTCCTCCTCTTCATAAAATGTCCTTAAATATAAATTATATGGCAAATGTACAGAACATTGCTTCCTCAGTCTTATAGATCCAGTGTTTTGTAAAAGTCTAGCCGCTTTCAAGTCAGGCGTTCACCGAGAAATGCTCCACGCTCAATATCATGAGTGGGAGTGGTCTGAATCTGGTATTCCACTGTCTCTGTAGCTCCTGCTGCTGATACTGTTGTCGCTGTGCGGGCTTTTGTACAGACTCAAGCCATTGGGCGGGAAAATTGTGTGTATCACAAACTCCTCCTTGGACACCGGCATATGGTTTATGGGTATCATTTGAAAAGAGGTCTCTCTTATCTCCAGGATGGAGGTGTCCTTCTTGGTTCCGGCCTCAGCGTAGTCGTCCTTCCTCCGACGGCCCTTGTTGTAGGTGCAGTTCCTGGAAAAGAGGGACCCATTCCTGTGGACGTACCAGCACACTAGCGCCAGCAGAATTATTGCCAGAAGAGCCACAGCCCCTCCGATAATAGCGGCCAAAGGCAGACTGGAATTTTTGTAAGGCTCCTTCTCCTGCTCCCTGTTCAGCGTCGTAGTGGGGTTGTACGCCTTCAGAGAGCCGGTCTCCGTCTCTATGCAAACGGGTGTCTCGTCTGACAGGTAAATGTTGCTGGTCTCCATGGGGACCATGCATATCCGATAGGAGGACTCGGGCTCCAGGGCGGTGAGCAGGTAGTCCGTCCGCTCGCCCTGCACTATGGTCTCGGTGATGGAGCCGTAGGCGGAGCTGTGGCCTAGCTTCAGCCAGCTGAGGCGCAGTGCGGTCATGGGCTGCAGCACCCGCCAGGAGATGTGCACGGTCTCGGCGCTGCTGGACCTCACACTGATGGTGATGATCTTCCTGCCCGACGGCGCGGCTGTGGTGCTCCGGTAGCTCTTGCCCAGGTCGGGCCCTTTCACCGCCGGCCGCTTGGTCACGAACGAGGGCCACTGGGGCCGAGACGGCGGCAGGGTGTTGGAGACCGTGCTGGTCTCGTACGTGGGGGCCACGTCCGACTCGGGGCAGTCGAACAGGTCCGTGGACAGCTCCTTGATGGCCATGCCCTTGACCTTGTCGGGACCCTGGCACATGAAGCCCCGCACATTCACCCTGGACGGCAGCGAGCGCAGCCAGTCGCGGACCCACTTCATCCTGCAGGTGCACTGCCAGGGGTTGTTGCGCAGCAGGAGCTGCGTCAGGTTGTCCAGGTCGTCGAACACGCCCTGCGGCAGGCTGCTCAGGTTGTTGCCCGACAGGTCGAGGCGGTACAGCTGCCGGAGGAAGGCAAAGGCGCCGACGGGCACGCGGTTGATGTGGTTGTCCTGCAGCTGCAGCTTCTCCAGACTGGTGCCTGGCAGGTTGGCCGGGGGCGACGTCAGGGAGTTCCTCACCAGTGACAGCTCCGTCAGGTTGATCAGGTTGAGGAAGGCCATCTCCCCGATCCCCCGGTTGTTGAGCAGGTTGCCGTCCAGCACCAAGCGCTTCAGGTTGACGAGGTCCTGGAGGGACTGCTCCGAGATGGAGGAGATGCGGTTGTCGTCGAAGCGCAGCTCCTCGATGGTCATTGGCAGGCCGGACGGGATGGTGCTCAGGTGGTTGCGCGAGAGGAAGAGCAGCCGGAGGTGGTTGCTGTCTCTGAAGGCCCCCTCCTCGATGCTCACCGCCGACACCGAGTTGTCGTCCAGGTGGAGCTCCTCGATGTAGGGGATCTGTCCCAGCGAGGCGTGGGTGATCATCCTGATGTTGTTCTCCTGCAGGTGGAGCTCTTTCACCCCCAGGGGGAGGTTGGTTGGGAACTCGTCCAGATTGTTGCAGTACAGGTAGATCTTCTCCACGCTGGTGAGCCGGCGCAACTCGGTGGGGATGCCTGCACTCTTGATGCGGTTGTTCTGCAGGAAGAGGATGGTAGCGTCCAGGGGGATTCCGGTAGGTATGGAGGTGAGGCCACGGTCGTTGCAGTAGATGAAGGTCCCATCGCAGCGGCAGGCGGAGGGGCAGGAGGCGGAGGTCACCAGGGGGTTAGCCAGGCCCAGCAGCAGGCCCACCCTGATGATGAAGAGCACGAAGGTCTTGCATTGGCCCACCATCTTGAGGCTGTGCTGTCTGGCAGTCTAATCACTCAGGAACCCCTGGGGAGGAGATAGAGGCCAGAGTACATTTAATGCACAAAGCCTTTAGAGGGGAGCCAAAACCCTGCTCAAATAATTGCTGTTTGTTTGAAAGTGCTGCCTAGAGCACATTCCACTTTAAATAAATGCTGCATTATCAAACATGTGCCCCCTATTGAATTTCTATATGTTAACATTGCTAACCATAGAAGCAAATGAAAACAAATTGGAAGTAAGTGATAAATGCTCTCAAAGAATATTCAGGAACCACAAAAATCCCACATGAAATGAAAATTAAGATTAAAACTTGGAACACTAGAACGTGACCACTAGACCACTAGAATGTACTGATGTAGATAAGTAGAGCGGCCTTCTCTCTGTCTCTATCTTGAGAAATCCTACAACTTGTGGGCTCTGTGAATTGAATCCCTGTGCTTGAGCGTTTGGCTTGTGAAACATAATAGCAGCCCTGAGCTGTTTTACACATTTCTGTATCTCAAGGCTGCCTTTCATGGCTGCAGACTGCGACGGCGAACAAAGTCGGGCCTTGTTGATGAACTGTTGTGGAAACAACATGCTCTTTAGCCCTGTTAGATGATCGCCTATCTCTCTCTCTCTCTCCACACATTCTTAGATGTATCTACCCTCAAACAAGGTGTGGAAGAAACGTCTCTCCTTAAGGAATAGGGGAGAGTTGATAAAATTCCTCAATAAATAAAATCCGGGCAGAACAAGTCTTCTGAGGAGATTCTTCACATTTTTAACTAATTCCTGGTGGCATTTGCAGTAATTTGCACACTCAATGCCATATGCGCGGGCTGTGAGCTCCACTCAGTCATCCATCACTACACAGCTCTGTTACAGTATATGCTTGGTTGGAACTTTGGGCAGTTTCAGTGTAAACAAAAGCCAGATCGGAAACGTATGAAAAATTACATTCAGTCA
Organism: Borostomias antarcticus; assembly: GCF_949987555.1. NCBI lineage: Eukaryota > Metazoa > Chordata > Actinopteri > Stomiiformes > Stomiidae > Borostomias > Borostomias antarcticus. Next base: position 12,018,531 of record NC_140235.1, read on the forward strand.
CATTTCATTTGTAGAAGTTGCCACATTTTTAAAGCAATTGTAGAAAACGGCAAACTGCTCCTCAGCTACGCATGCACCCATAAATGAATCCCTGCCTTGAAATGAATAGTGGCAAACAGGAGGTGCTGAGTATTTGTTTTTTCTGTGACTACTGAAGTGTGGTTTCCTTTTTAATTAGTCTAATACTGATTTATTACTCTAATTATGCATTCCTGTCGTGACCTCTCTTCCCGCTCATCTCATTAGAAATTGCGTTTTGGTCAGTGGAGCGTAAATAGACTCAGCCTGCCATCCATATTTGTCATACCTGATTTAAGAGAAGCGGTAATTCCTCTCCAGCCACCAGAGATCCAATCAAGATTTAGTGCTTGATTTTCCTATTATCCTTGCCGAAAAGAAAAGTTTGTCAGAGGGGGCCTTTGGTGATATCCTGACCCCGGTTCAGTGTTTGCCGAGCTGATCTCTGTTTGGACGATGACCTCTTCTGTGTTGTCAGCCGCTCATGCCGTCAAAGGCTTTGCCATGGCAGATAAGCCCATAGAAGAAGCATCTCCACTCATACACAAAGCTTAGGCTTGCCTTACTGGCGCGCACATGCGATTTCTGGCAATATCACAGATCCCAGTAGTTGTAGAGCCCCTTTCTATTGTCCAGCTCAGCACCAGTAACCGCAAATTAGATCTTTTCATGGAGGGTCCGCCGAGGAAGGGGGTAAATAGCTGCAGCTCTGTGGCCGGGCAGACCAGTCATGATGAGGAGACCCCAAAGCTGGACTGAGCCATGTCAATCCTCCTCACTACCACCGGCTCAATCCAGGAACGTTCACTTGTGTACTCCAGTCATGCAGGTAGCGCTAGAATCCTCTGCTCCCTCGCGGGGCCTGTCCATACATTAATCCAGGGCTCTGGATGTCCCTCTTTCATGCAGCGGGGCTCCGGACAGGACAGGGTGGACGTCCTCCTACAGGCCCAGCCTCTTTCACAAGGCCGCTCGCTGCCGGCTCATGCTGGAACCTCGTACTCCTGAGCTGGTGGCCCTCTGAAAAACACATTAAGAATACATTTAGAGATGAGAGAAAGCACAGAAGGTTAATGGAAAGACATGTCCGCAGTGAAAATAAAGGCTAGTGTCCTGCCCTCCATTATGAGCGACTCGCAGGGAGCAGGGGTAAAAACTAGACTGAATTTGACCGTCTCGAACAGAGTTAATGTTACATACTGAAGTTTCATTCTCTGTGTCCTACTTTTTTACAAAGGGCGCAGAGCACATGCACACATTCAAGCCAGGTTCCAATTCAGCCATTTTTTTTGTTATTTTTATGGTATGGTGTAATGATATGAAACCCAGGGGGTGAGATGGGTCCGCTTTTGGGGTAGAGAAAACCCCTAAAGCTGATTACGTTTCTGTGTACCGGGGGGATTTCTCTCGTTTTGCCCAAATGACCGCTTTGAAAAGCCCTGGCTGGCTGTCTTTGATAGTGGATGTGGTTTGCGAGACCTATAGATTAACCAGATCGCTGTGGATCTTTTTTCTAAAACCCCCTTCCCCTCCTACGAGCCTGCTCGGCTATGATTGTGTGCATTGCCCTTCTGCACCCCCTAACCCTAATAGCACCCCCCTCCTTCTTTTCTATGGTGATGGTAGAAAAGAATGTCTTTGCATACGAAAAGCTACAGTGATCTAGGCTTCGATACAATGGCAGAGGGTGGGTCCCTGCTGCCTTGCTCAGTTCACTGCCCAGCCGGGCCTATGGCCTTCCTCCACCAGAGCTCGTTCTTGAGAGCCCTGCTTGGGTTCTCTGTCTAAGATTAAAGAAATGCAATCTGGTCCGCTCTGTTCTCAAAACAAGGATTCTCCGGGAACGAGGTGTGGGGGGACATGATGGCACAGAGGCCTCCCCCCCTCCCCCGACTGCCTCCCTCTGGCTGCTCTCTGAGTGGACGAGCCTAGGGTAGGATAGGATAGGCATTGATGGGAGACGGTGCTCATTTGTAATGCTTATGAATAGTGGGGCCGGGCCGTCCCACCCGCGTGTAGCCCCCCATCCTCACCCCTTAGCTCTTCACCTTAAACCCCACCCCCTCCCACTCCCCTGTAATGACCTGCTATGAATACAGCCTCTATAATGTCAGCCGGCTGTTAAAAATAGAATTCCTTCTGCCAAAGAAAATGTTATGTTTCCCCTGACAACACAATGGCTGTTGTGTCCTACGCCTGCCTGTGTGTGTGTGTGTGTATGTGTGTGTGTGTGTGCGCGCGCCCCCGACGGCTGCCACCATGTGCTGTAAAACATGTGAAGGTAAATGAGGAACAAGAACCCTTCCATTTAACAGTTGTAGCCCATGACAAGGAGAAGATTAGGGAATTGAGAGGCTTGTAACTCGATTACAGCTCCTGAGACGCCATCTAATAATAACACCCCCCCACCACCACCACCACCACCTTCCTTCTGCTCTTGTCTAAACACGTCCCTGTGTCCAGTATTGCGTTAGTATTAGATTAGAGTCCTGGAAAGAAACAGCAGATGTGACCTCTGCTAACTTCAGGAACACCAGGGCCTGACCAGGGGAAATAGCTGACGTGCAGCCCAGAAGATGGCAGGATAATTGAGCGACAGCCAGGTGTGTGTGTGTGTGTGTGTTTGTTGGATGGGGCTCAGCACATCACTTGACCATTGGCTACTCCAATTTGAAATTTGCCACTTAACCTCTCCTTTCATGCTGTTCTCCGTCTGAATACAATTGAGTCTGGATACTAAAGCTTGTGGTTATGGAAAAGGAAGTGGTTGTCTATGTTTACATTTTGCCATCTAAACCCTGCTAGGATACAGCAATATGAATAACGGGTTTGGTGGCTTTTAAACAATCGTCTGCATAAACGTGTTAATATCTTGGGTTCTGCCTGGGTACACAGCCCACTGCTGCGGTGCTCGGCGTGGCCTTAGCTGGAGCAGGACGCCGGATCTCTCACCTCTGAGGTGATGGATTCTGACTTGGGTCTCCAGTAGACGGAGGAACAGAACCAGGCATACGGGTTACTCACTCAAGACTTGCTCAAAGCAACGCAAAGCCCCAAAGAATATCTGTCTGCACCAGACCTGATGAGGCCCCTTAAAAAAAAAGTTGATTTTATTCAGTCAGTGCTGAGGATTCACTGAGGATGAATGTGGGATGGATGGTGATGTGTGCTGGTGTTAAATTTGTTTTATTAGGCGGTGTTAGCAGTGGCCCTGTCTTAACAGTGCTGCCCTCACAGGCCTGACTGGGTGCCTTTTCCACGCTCATCGGGTTTCAGAAGAGAGGCCCCTTCGCTATTGTTCATTACAAGGCAAGCATGAGGGCTTTGAAAATGGCGCACTGAAGGGGGGGGGGGGGGGGGGGCTAGGTGTTCAGATGTTGTAGTCAATCGGTGTAAAGGTTTTGATAATTTAAGGCACTTCGTTTTGTTCACTTTCTCCATTTAATTTGGCCATATGCACTTGATTTGGACCCCATCTGTGCACGCACACACACACACACACACACTTATTAGAGAGGAAGATGAGGTAAATGCTTATTTAATTTAGTGATGGATGCCTCCCTCCATCGGTCTAATAAGCTCCCCTTGCCATCAGGAGCCGGCTTCTGTTCCATTTAATCTTAACTAGCAGTTCAATTGAGCATCCTGGTAAATATGAGTTGTTAACCACCGCTAGTAGTTACCTTTTTAGAGGAGAGTGAGTGGCTCACACAAAGCCGGGCAGCGATGGCCACAGCGAGCTCTGCACACATAAGTGGACGTTAGTCTGCAGTAGTCGCAGATTCAGAGAGAAATTAATGTGGAAAACAAAGGGAAATAATTTCATGCCTGTCAAAATTATTTCAGATTATGATTTAGTCCTTTTTAGTTGTTTTTTTCTCAGATAAGGATATTATTACATGGGTTGTATTTTGAAAAAAAAAAAGAGAAAGATTACTTGCTGTTAAATTATTCATGAGTCTTAAAATGAATTTCAATCATTGTATAACTCTCCATAGGGAAATCAATTGTGCTTATACATTTGTTTTATTTATTCTAAATCACAATAGGTTTCAACAAGAAAATTGACTTACTGCTAATGGTGAAAGGCCTTTGATGTGCTTGATTTCCATATTTTCTGCAGTTTTATCTTTCATATATTGAGTTATCCAGAGAAAAACACCCAACTATGAATGGTCACTGTAGTTTGCATTTTGCTATTGCTTTTTGACGGCTTGTTTTCTTTCTCCTTGTGTTGTTTTTCAGAGGAGCAGATTTTGAATCCTATCAGTAAATAATAGATCTGTTACCCGAGGCAGCCCAGTCGACTGGGCTCGTCGTCACGTTTTGTGAGTCGTGTGTGAGAAACCCAAGCAGTGCTGGGGCCTACTGTGGCGCAGAGACACAAAAGAACATTCATGGTCACATCTGAAATCACAGGGACACAGAGCCCGCTTCATTCCAGGGGGGAGAAAGAGGGGAATCTGTCTGAGTTTCACGGATTTGGTATGTAGCCTCCTGCCGTTGTCCTCGGACGGGCTGAACAGATGATACTTCAGCCAGCCCTTTTAGGCCAGAGAGGGGCCTGCGACTGACAGGGCGTCTATCTCTTTTGTAACACTCTGAAAGGGGAGATCTACGGCAGCTGCATGGTTTTTCCCCACATGGGGGTGGTAGTCACTGTGAGATGAGACGTGTCTGTGTGTGTGTGCGTGATGCTGGTACACACCAACACACACGGCCCAGCCAAACCTGGTGCTTCACTGGCAGGCCTGTGTTGAGACTGCACACCAGCCCTGCTGGCCAACAGAGGTCCCGCTGTCTCAGATCAGGCTAGGCTAGGCCCGCTGTCTTAGATCAGGCTAGGCTAGGCTCGCTGTCTCACATCAGGCTAGGCTAGACTCGCTGTCTCAGATCAGGCTAGGCTAGGCCCGCTGTCTCAGATCAGGCTAGGCTCGCTGTCTCAGATCAGGCTAGGCTAGACTCGCTGTCTCAGATCAGGCTAGGCTAGGCCCGCTGTCTCAGATCAGGCTAGGCTAGACTCGCTGTCTCAGATCAGGCTAGGCTAGGCCCGCTGTCTCAGATCAGGCTAGGCTAGGCCCGCTGTCTCAGATCAGGCTAGGTTGTGAGGTATCTCAGCACAGGCCAGTTCAGCATGTTCACTTTCACCACTTGACACCTACAGTACAGTAAAATGGCCTGGTCCTTAATTTGTCCTAAATGTGCTTCCCTCTCTACCTCTGCCTCCTGTGTTGTAATGAGTACCTCTTTTAGAGCTGTGGCATTGGTGATTTAGAAATCAATGTTTCATAAATTCATTGCATTTAGTCTTGATATAATTTTGGAATGTAGGCCTAATCTCCATAGGGCTACATTTGGAATGGTTAGTCATAAATGTTTCAGGCTAAAAGGCTGAATTGGGGTGTTTTATTCCGTTTTTTTTATTTTTATATAAGTATCAAATCGTGTCTCTGGTGACCTGGTTAGTGGCTAATCATGTACTGCACATTCCCTCAGAAAGCAATTGACTGTTGACTTCTGCCTCAGGCATTTAACACTGAGGACAATGGAGTCTGTCCCCATGCCGTCTATGTAAACAAGCCATTTATTCCTTTGTCTCTTAGCCGTCTAATGACATTAGCTAACATTTAGCCTGAATCGATTGGTGTTAAAAAGTTACCTTTCAAGACTTGTGTATTGGAGTCAGACTGTTTCTGTATCATGGTCATTGTTTGTCATGTTGATTGTAATGAAAGAGAGGACGGCCTTTCTCAACAATCTATGAAGATCAATGAGATAAGATCAATGTAGACCTACATGATGTGTGTGTATTGTCCTCGTTGTTCTTAGGCCTACTGAATAATCATAGCTAAAAACATCTAAAAACACACACACACAAATATAGCCTAACTAAGGTTGAATTAATTAGTTCGATTTTGGAAATTAATCTAGTTTACGTTGGGCTTGTGTCCCCTTCTAATGGAAAACGTCTTATCAAATTGAGAGTTAGACAACAGCGGTGGGATCAGGTTTATTTAGATCTAAGAACCGATGTAATCGCCGCCTTCAGATAAAGCTGGTTTTACCATCTAAGCCGTGTTCTTTTTTCGCCAGTCGCTTATTAGGACTCTTAGTGGGATATCATGATCATCACAAAGCTGTGACTGCAAACCTGTGATATTGCGCTGCCACAAGCGTATCGCCTGATTATGCTTTGCCTAGGCTACGTGAGTTAATTGCTTTATGAACGTGTGAGGCTGGTGCGGTAGAGATCCAGTGCGCTGTGTGATGCGTGCTGCGGCTGTGCCGTCTGAGAGAACCCTGTGGGCTGCGCGCCTCGAACGCAACGCACACAAAAAACACTGCTGGCTGGGTACTTTTTGTCGTGCAAACGCATATGACACACCTGGCGACTACACAAAACATGGGTAGAAGGTAGGCTAAAAAAGGGAGCTCTGATCCGTGTCTATGCGCTTGTTTCGGCGGAGAATGGAGACACAAACGCCCACCGGTGGCGAGAGCCGCATCTAACGGAGTTTTCCCAGCAGAGTAGCTGCCCTCGGAGGCAAACTCCGCTCTCCCGGATCAGCATCGTAATTTCAGACATACACCGGGGAGTCTTCCTCTGCTGGGAAAAGAGGGGGCTTATAGATTCCCATTTCTCAGTTGACTATACCTACGCCACTATCGCCATGAGTCATTGACATTAGGGCATTAGAATCCATGTGGAATGCCAGGGAAATTGTAGGGAAGGAAGGGGTGGGGGGGGTAAGAAGTTCCCGGGGTCCCTGTCTGTCGCCCCTCAATGTAGGCCCTACTGATTACGCGCGGTGCTTTGTATACCTGGGTATAAAACGAGCGTCACTGTTTTAATGGTAACGTTTAATGTTAGGCTACGTTGTGATAGTTGGAATGTAGGGAGAGGGAACACTGCAATGCCGAGGTAAACGAAGCTGGGTCTCCGTTTGAGATGGACTGCACGGTAGAGTATGGGCGCACGTATAGCGGTCAGAGCCTATAACATTGAACACGGATGGGCAGGTTAACGGACGTATAACTTGTTTAAATCGAGTTGATTTAGATCTTTCGATGTGCTTAATGAATAACTGACAGGTAAACCCAGAAAAGCGTTTTCTATTGTTGTGATAAAGTGTGTCTCGACCCTCCCAATTCAAACTCAGAAAGCCATTCATCGGCTTAAAATACTTGATTTCTGAGAACGCCTGCGATAACGTTGAAACCCTTAGCGGCAGAATCTCTGAGGATGAAATATGGGCAGCTGTACTCATTTGAAATAACCGAATAGATTATTTTGGATCTGGTGGCTTGTATTTCCTTTTTAAGAAAAAGGTGATGGATGAGAAGGAATACATCCTCCAAAACATAAAACAGATCAACATAAGACACACTTACCTGTGAAATATACAATCAAAAGGGAAATAAGTAGGAAATGAATATCCTCTGCAAGTGCAGGTAGTGAATAAAAAGATAATCCAATCCAAGGAAGGCAGATTTCATCAAAATCCCCCCAAAAACCTTAGTACTGCTAGTTTGGTCTGGGCTATAGCAGCACTAGCGTGTTTACTGGTGTGTCCGCGCACACACACACACACATACACACACACTCCGTTGGCTGTGGTAAGGAGCGAGGAGCAGCAGCAGGACAGGTCGCTTGGGCAGAGCGAACTACAAGTGTGGAGTTACATCTGCCTCCTAGCTCTGCTTCAATAGAGCGCTGATGTCATATGGAGGAGGGGCTTCGCTCAGGCTCGCTTTACCGCCCCCCGCCCCCCCCTACACACACACACACACACTCTCTCTCTCTCTCTCTCTCTCTCTCTCTCTGTGTGTGTGCGAGATTTGCTGAGGGGATGCAGTGTTGTATAAGTGCACTAGGGGGCGCGGAAGAAAGGGAGATGGCATTCGAAACCACCTGTGTTTGTGCAATAAACAGCAATGGATAGACGGTGGTCAGAAAACTGTTCATTGGCAGTGACGGAGAAGAGTACAGTACATCCGGAAAGTAGTCACACCCCTTTACTTTTTCAACACTTTTGTTATGTTACATCCTTATTCCAAAATTGATAAAATATTTTTTCTCTTCAATCTACACACAATACCCCAATGATGACAAAGTGACATTTTTGAGGGAAATATGTTTTTTTTTTTTTTTACTGAAATATCACATGTACATAGGTATTCACACCGTTTACACAGTACTTTATTGAGACACATTTGGCAGTGATTAGATTAGTGATCTAAATCTGCAGCATTGAAGCCCCGAAGAGCACATTGGTCTCCATCATTCTTAAATGGAAGAAGTTTGGAACCACCAGTACCCTTCTTAGAGCTGGCCGCCTGGCGAAACTGAGTAATCGGGGGAGAAGGGCCTTGATCAGGGAGGTGACTAAGAACGTAATGGTCACTCTGACAGAGCCCTAGCATTCCTCTGTGAGGATGAGAGAACCTTCCAAATGGACAACCATCTCTGCAGCACTCCACCAATCAGGCTCTAATGGTAGAGTGGCCAGATGGAAGCCACTCATCAGTAAAAGGCACATGACAGCCCGCTTGAAGTTTGATGAGGGAAAAAACTTTTTATTTTTTATTTTTTTATCCATTTTGGAATGAGGCTGTAACATAACAGAATAAGGAAAAAGGGAAGGGGTGTGAGCAGGCCTACTTTCTGGATGCACTGTATATATGTGGTTTTTGAAGAGAGAGAAGGGGATGAGGGGTATTGAAAAAACCCTGGAAAAAAACAGGCATATATTTCCTGTTTTGGTGTCAATAATGTGTTATAAGCACTGTCAGGTAGACAGGGAGGGCAGTTTTGGGTTGTATTCTGTGTGAGTGTGTGTGTGTGTGCACGCGCCTCACACCTGAGCCTCTGACGTCATCTGCTCTGCCCCTTGATTTGGCCCTGCTTAGTGTTGCGTTTCATGTTTAAATGAATCCAAACGGCGGGTGTGCTCTCCCCCTAGCCCTCCAGCAGCCATGAGTCACCCTGTTAGCGAAGGGGTTATACTGCAGCGCTGCCCCCACCGACATCATCTCTTGCCCCCGCATCATCCCCCAGTCCCGGGTGGCCCTCCGGCTCTCTGACTAGGCAGATCAACCCAGCCCACAGAGCGTCACGCTGGGCTGGATCCCTTCGTTCACCTTGCCGTGCTCTGCTCTGGCCAACCAAGCTAGCTAGCTCCCGCTAGCTCCCATAGCGTACTGCTGTCTTTCTCTCACCACAGCTGCATGGCATCTGAGAGTGCTCCTCTGACACCAGACTGTTGTGATTCTCCCCGCACTCATCACTCAGTGATGTCATTAGGATTTCTTCCTTCTAACTACCTCTGTGCCGCATCCCAGTTCCTTTGATATCCCATCCTTCCGTCTATTCATCGGCCGATGCGGGCCGAGCTCCTCACTGCTGTCCAGGCCTGATCAGGTGGGACAGGAGTGAGCATATTAGCGAACGACCTTCATCCGCCTTCCGCATCCGCTTAAGTCTCTAGGACGGCCCTGCTCTGGCCTTGTCAGGCTAGCAGAAAGCTGCTGTTGTCATCTTAACCAGAAAGGCTACCTGAGCAGGCTCTAGAGCTGGTAGACTAAACGCTTCGCTCAACTAGAGACTGGGGGCTTTCATTCAGATTTCGTCGCTTGAAGTGGGTGGAAACAATTTAAGAGTTTAATAAATAAAAACTGCATTGCAGAATCAATTCAAAGTAGGGGTGCAAACAATTAATCGAAAATTGATTCATTGATCGTTAAGGATTTGTTTGAGCACTTGAAATTTACTTGATCTACTATCAAACAACGTGGTAGCGAAGCAGCCATCTCGGGAGAAATGTAGAGAAATCAACAGCGGCATATTTTGAAAAATGAAGCGGGCCAAGCAAAGCATTGTGTGGGACCACTTGGGAAAGAAAGGACAAGAAGCCACTTGCAAATATTGTGATGCCGTGTAAACGAATAACACAACAACAGCAATGCTCTATCATTTGAAGAACGTTGACTCGGATTAGTTGGCTCTCCTCCTTGTCTCACCTGCAGTAAACCCACCATTGGCGCAGTGTTTGCGAGGAGGAGCTGTGACGTGCAGCAGGCAGAAAAAAAATCAGTCTGTCTGTAATAAAGCTTTGATTAAGAAAAAAACGCTTTTGAATTTGGGGTAATTTAATTACAATTAATCGATTTTTTGATCGTTAACATTACCAATGATCGATTCAGGGACATGTCTACAATCTGCAACCTTGTAGATTTTAGGGCATAGTTTTGTTGAAGTTTGAACCAATCCAAAGCAGTTGGCGTAGTTACTGTCCATTCTCGCCTCCGTTCTAGTGACTATTTCAAAGTAGAAATCCCCAGAGATATCCGATAGTCTAGTATCATGAGACTATCAAGCTGGAAGTATCTACCAAGATCTACTCAACACAAATCATACCTCTTCACTTTGTTTTGTTTTGTTGTGCAGCTGCCATCTGAAGTGGGTGTCACCTCTTTAGTTTCACACTGTTGGAGCTCTTTACAATGTGACTCACCTAACTAGTTAGTTGGAAGGGAATCATCATGTTATGCTAATAATTCTCCCATAGCAGACAGCCATTTCCTGATCAGCGCTGAGCTGTGTTTTAGTAGTAGTAGTAGTAGTAGCAGTGTACTTTATTGATCCCTGGGGGGAAATTGCCAAATGAGATCCACATTTATAGTAGATATAAAATATCGGATACAAATTTGCAGTAGATGCAAATTATACAGAAATCCAAATATACAAGAGTGCGAATTTAAAAAAGTTTATAACAGTAGGCATGTTCCCAGCATGGCTAGATCGTGTGAAACACGTATAGGGGTGTAGTACAAGACTTTATGCGCTAATCATATTGGGCCAGGCGTTGCTTGCGGGCCAAAGGTTCGTGGCCGGTGCAGGAAGGTGAGTGAAGGTCAGTCCTGGACATCCTGGCCTGATCCCGCTGAGCAGCCCCCTCATGTCTGACCTCACTGCAGCTTCCCCTCCTAAATCACCCCCCCCCCCCCCGGTCGGTCTGTCCGTCTGCCTGTCTGTCAGCAGCTGCTGATTGAGCCACTCTCAGGCGTACAAAGAGCCCCACTGGAGGACGGCGGTGTCTGGTTTCTGTTATCTCAAGACCAGGGGAAGTCTGCCCTGCTGCCCTCTTCTGCTCAGCTCTTGTTTGAGGGGGGGGGGAGAGGTCCTCCTCTTTCCCAAGGATGCAATTTACTTTATCTGACCCATCTCAATGTGTTTTGACAACAGATGTGTCTTTGAAGGCTTGTGATGACCCTTCTCCCCTCACCCTTCTCTCTGAGTTAGGGGAGGGGGACAGCATAGCTAAGTTTATTAAACCACTTGATTTTGTTAAGTGGGGGCTCAAGTGCTTTTTGGCTGAGTTGAAGTGATAGCTCAGTGGACATCGTTCATCGGATTGCTCTGACCATCTTCTTTCTTGGGCCGCATGCATCCAGACAGTTGATTAGATGTTTTGCTGTCGCCATGGACAATTTAGGCTGTTGCTGTCATGCCATGGTGTGTCCTACTTTCGGTATTCCCCCAGCTAGAAAAAGCAAACTTGCTTCGTCCCATCTGATTTGTGGAGTCGGCGCTCAGAGTTCTATCTGTCATTTCCATATATCTTTCATCCTTCTGTGTGTGTCGAAAGAGAGGGATTCTATGAAATGCAAAGACCCAGAAAATGCTCAGGGGCTCCGTGGGAGAATCCTTTTTTTTCTTTTCTTCGCGCTCGCTCATGCCTCCCTCTTTCCCTCTGACTGGAATCCATTATTGATAGGCTCTCTTGGTTCTGAGCCTGTGCCAAATGAAAGGGAACACATAGAAGCTTCCTGCCAAAAACATGCCTCGTTTTTGTTTCACCTTCAGCTTCAGCATTTGTATCTTCATATTCACTATGGGCAGATTCTTAGTACGCCACTAGTACGGCACGGTACTGATCCAGTCTAGATCCAGGTACTGGATGAGCACTTCAAAGGGGCTCTACATTATAATGTATCTGCAAGCCAATGTACTGAGATCTTTGAATGGGAGATTGGGCCAGTTTCCTGTCTAAATTAGATGAAGGTCTATGGATGTGAGAGGGCTAGTAGGAAACAGAATGTGAGCTGGTTTATGTGTAAGCGAGTGTGAATGAGTCAGTCAGGGAATCAGTGAGTGAGTCAGTATAAGAATGTATGTTAGAGTACATTGAAAAGTGGGTGTCAGCGTATTTCCCAATATGGTCAACCTGAAGAGGCTTTGTCCAGAGAGCAGCTTGTCGGCGTTGGGGTCGCATATGAATACAGAGGGCGGCGGCATGGGACAGTGCCTCCCTATGGATGGACGAGGGGGGAGGGGGGGGGGGCGTCTTCCTGCTGCTGAGTCGTGCAGGAAGACGCTCCGATCTTTTCTAATGCAGATCCCAGATGTTGGCTGTTGTTAACCCCTTCGTCCCCGGAGACGAGCCGGGCAGAGATCAGAGAAGAAAGAGCCAACAACAACAAGCCCCACCAGAGGCTAACATCCTGCTGCTCTCTCCTGCCCAGGGGCTCTGGTCAGCAGTCACTGGCACTGTGGGTCTGTGGACGACACAGACAGCCCTCACAAATAGCCCTCTCGGCTGTTTTTCTCTTCTTTTCGTTTTCTTTGGTTGTTTTTCTTGGTTTCCACTTGTGGTGTCCGCAGGGAGGGCTAGCAGAGAGGTGGTGGGGGGTGGGGGGACTTCAACTCCGAGGTAACCCCAGGACCCCCCCAGGGGTTAATGGCCTCCAGAACAATGCCCTGGAATCAGATTAGATGGAGCGCTCTTCCCCTTGGGCCAGTCCACACAACACATAGATAAAAGATGGGATCAGCATACAATGCCCTCATAGACCACTATGCGGCTCTAATGTGACTCATTGAGGCGCCTCGCTCTGCCTTTGTGGCTAGTTTACTGTTCCAGCACTAAATCTATAATTAGCCAACTTACCATCTTTTCACCACACTTCAGTTATATTGTAGCATTTACGTCAACAATGGACGAAATATGCTTGGTTGAATGCCAGAGGTAAGTGTCGCGATGCAACCCTTATTTTGGTTTACTGATCTTTGCTTTCTCTTGCCCTTTGCAATTATGTCAGAGCTGTCACCATGTCAGATTAGTTTGTTCCGTCTAAGTGTTTGTGCTTTGTTTTTGCTGAGCTCGGAGGAGAGGAAGTGTGTGATAATGCTATCTGGGGCTCGGTGAAACAAACCAGCTCTCTAGATAAGATAAGAACGATCATACAGTACCTCTAGTGCCTGATTGGCCCTATTGATTGATTGCAGCACGCACAGGAAATGAGGACATTACAGCATTTAGCGAGATGTGCTCTAAAGAGGGGAGACTGTCACACTGGGCTGTCACAGTGCCATCAAAGGCTTCACTTATCTGTGCTAAGCATTAACCCAGACTGGTCCCAGCGTTCGTTCTACTTTGTTTATTCTGGTGACCCATTGTATCCAAGTGATAGTTCCCTTGGGACAGAATTGTCACCAACATTTGTACCCTTTCATTTTTTGGGTGTCCCGTTAATTCATGTACAGTAGGCTTATTCTTGATGGCGTCGTCTTGAAAAGCAAGGTCCTAGTGGGGTGGGGGGTACTTAGCTTTAAGCAGGTATGAAAGAGAGAGTAACCGGAGCCACTTAATTCGCACAAGAGCGAACCTGATGGTGTTTTTTTGTGTGGCGCCCCCAGACCGCCCCGACCGCGTGAAGGTGTCTCTTCCCCCCGCTGTCAGACACCATTCCGCGGCACCTCTCATCCCCAGCTCAGGGGATATCGCATGTTCCTCTTCTCGCCTCCCACAGACGACCCCCCCTCCCCCACACACACACACACACATTCAAAGGCAACGTGAGGAGACCGATGACAGAGGAATAAAAGGGCCCGGTTGAGCTGAGGGGATGTTTGCAGCCAGGCTGAAAGGAGTGCACTCAGGCTGCCCGCCCACCCATTAGCGAGTGAGTGCCGCGGCTAGCTGTGAATGACACAGGGAGGACGGCTGTGGAAACCAGAGTAGAACGCTCTCTCTGACGCTCGTGTCACCAGGGTGTGTTTGTGGTCACCCCAGTGGGAGGAGAGAGGGGGTGTTAAGAGTCTACATGGTGTCATGTTACAACACCGGCGCACTCCAACTCCCCCCCTGCCACATAGACCTTATGAACAGGTAGTGTGCTCTCTGTGTATGGTCTTGTTTGTCCACGATCCATCAGCACAGAGAAAAATCTCAATATGGCTGAGAGAGAGGGCGAGAGAGAGAGAGAGAGAGAGAGAGAGAGAGAGAGAGAGAGGGAGAGAGAGAGAGAGAGGGAGAGAGAGAGAGAGAGAGAGAGAGGGAGAGAGAGAGAGAGAGAGAGAGGGAGGGAGAGAGAGAGAGACAGGGAGAGCGAGAGAGAGAGGGAGAGAGAGGGAGAGAGAGAGGGAGAGAGAGGGAGAGAGAGGGAGAGAGAGAGAGGGCAAGAGAGAGAGGGAGAGAGAGAGAGAGGGTGACTTTCCCTCGGGTCTTGGCAGCCTGCTTAGACTAGAAATGTAAATCACACTTCCAGGGGCGGACATCACTGGCGAACGGCACCTCGTTGATTGAGAGGCAGCTACTTCACACCCAAGGTGTCTCCACAGGCCTGCAGAAAGCTCTCAGAAAGCATTCATTTGGAAAGGTCATCCCAGTTTCCTCAATCTGGATGTATTTATCACCGTATTGTACAGTAAAATGTATTTTTTTGTCTTCCTTTGCTTACTGTAACCCATCATGGCTTTTGAAACCCTCTGCTTTGCCATGCCTTTTGATGAAATCTTAACCTACATTTTTGGGAGTTGTATTTTAGTTGAGTGCATTTTCAAAGTAGCTTGTAAGTTTAGCTAAAGTTCTAGCCTGGCGTCGCCATCCTGATCACATCAGCTCATATTCTGCTCTCCACGGATTCGTCTGGACTTCTCCCCATTCACATCGATTTCCATAAATTACATTTTTATCGGGCCAATCAGGGACTGCGTTTGAAATGCTTCCCTGCCCCCCAGCGGGGACCCAGTCCCTCATTGGTTCACGTACTTGATGCGTGAAAATGAAATACAGGCCGTTGGCAAAACAGTCTCCCGCAGCTACGAGCAGTAACGCTAGAACTTCAAGAGTTCAGAGCTCAGAGTTAAAGACGTTTTTGCCGTCTGTCAAGGTAAGTAGGCTACTCCCGCACACAATAATCGTTCTGGGCGGCTAGAAGTCCAGACTGTATCACAGAGGGGATTTTTTTTGTGAGGAAGCCTGGCTTCCGGGCTACTTAAGTTCTGTCAAGTATACTAAAGTTACGTGTGCGCGTGCATGCGTGTGCATGTGAATTTGTGTGTACGTGCGCAGTGTGAGCCGCCCCCTAGCTCTCCCAGGAAAGGGAAAGGAGAGGAGGAGGCTCCCTTTAACCCCTGAGGATTAGCACTCATGGCTGCTTCAGCAGGGAAGCAGGGGAAACGTCCCAGCACATTGAATCAGGGGAGGCTCTGCCGCGGTCGGCTGGCTTCTCACAGAAAACCACTGTTAGGGAGGAAAGGGGGGAATAAAAGGTGACTTGAGCACAGCTCAAGAAGTTAACCCAGTTGCCCCCCCCACCCCACCCCCCGTCCGTCCGTCAGTCAAACCACAGTAACAGAACACCACAGACTCAAGTACTTATCTCAGCGATATAATATTCAAAGCCTGTACCGGTGGCTTGGCATGAATATTCACAATACTAATTACAACAGCAGGTAACCTTGGACCACATTCTTTTATCTGTTCATATCAGGAGAGAAGTAGCAGGGGTTTTGTTTGTTAGTGGTAGTGGTAGGTACTTGATCCCTGTGGATAATTTGCACAGTTAGGGGCACCAAAGTAACACGAGGACACAAGTTTACAACGGATTAAAAAAAAAAAAATCATACATAATTGTATTATCCAGTATACTATATGTAGTGTGGTGTTTGGACAGAGTTTACCCAGGGTCTAGTATACTCCTTCATGCTCAACTGAGCTGACTCCAATAAAAAGAGAAAACAGCTTGGCAGCATTTCTTTATGGGCTGGTACGCTCGCCCGCACAAAACACAAACACATAATTCACATTCTGCTCATGCCGCTAGTGTACTATCTGAGGGTCGTTGTGCTGTTGTTATTCCTGTAGGAGCCTCCTGTAGGAGCTGCACCTCCGGTTGCCTCCGTTCTGGGGAGCTGGTGTGCAGAGGGGTCCGGCCCAGGTCAGTGTCTTCCCCGTGGGCCTCTGGCAGCGGAGACTCCGTCTGTTGACTCGCGTCCCCTCTGTTGACATTCTCCTGTGTTTGTCTTGGCTTTCATCATGGCTCCGTTCAAATAAGCGCCCCCGACAACTGACAAAACACACGCCCCCACCTCCCCATCCGTAACTCCCGCGGTCGCTCTCACGGTCACGGGCGGGCCAGTGCAGCAACAGGTGACCGGGCCACGCGATCCAACCTCCTCCTGGGTAAGGAGCGGGCCCCTCTCTGTGTTCCTCTCGAAATCAGACTCCATCCGAGTGCAGCGGACGTCCGTGTTGGGCTTGGTTCAGAATTATATTCGTCTCCCGCACGCCCTCTGTCCCGCTGCAACACGACGCTCGGCTCTGGAGTAGATGGATGGTTATCGTGTTTATTTTGGAGACTGAATGTGGTGAAATATGTGGGGACAAGTTGTGCTTTCCAGACACCAGGAGAGCATGGGCAAACGGCTGTGTTTGGCCATTCTTGCACACATATTTGTGCACCCTCTTCATTTTCCTACTATGATGAGTGGACTCACAGCTATTCAACAGGAAAATGCCAACCAGCCAGTTACCCGACCAGCCAGCCAACAAACCAACCAATCAGGCAGTCAAAACGCCTTGGCAGCCACCCGGCCACGCAGCCAGCTAGCCTGCCAGTTAGTCAGCCAGCCAGCCAATCGGTGAGCTAGCTAGCCAGTCCGGTGTTGACTCTGTCTGGGTTATATGTGTGTGTAGAAACCTCCCTGACTCTGCTGAGTCGCGAACTCTCTCGCCAACACGGCGGCAAACAGCATGGAGGCGGGGCTTGTTCTGCAGAAGGGACGGGGGAGGAGGGGGTGAGCAGTGGGGGATATCACACGCAGGAAGACAGGAGGCATTTTTAATCCAGTTGCAACCGGACTGGAGGAGTTTGGAGTTTTGGAGAACAGGTGCGGCCCACACCTGCTCGTGTTCCTTCACCTCAGCTGATTGGAGTGCAGGATCCCCCTAATGAATATTCTCTCTCCGAGTCAAACTGTGTGCGTGTGTGGGGGAGTGGAGGTGCTCTGTGGGGAATTACCTCATCTTCCTCCAGAGAGTTGAGCTTTCTCCTCCTCCTACTCTGCTCACAAGAACACACTCTCCCCTAGTTGGTTTGCAATACTGCCTCAAGAGCCTTTTATTGATTCCCTGATTCACCATTTGTGTGTGTGTGTGTGTGTGTGCGCGTGTGTATTGCTTGTTGTTGGTGAGTGTTCATTTATAGGGCAATTTTATCTTACTGTAGCTTTCTAGATATAGCGTTATTGGAACACTCTGTGTCTGCCAGCGAATAATATGCCTATTTCCTCATTCCTTCCTTCCTCATTCCTTCCTTATTGTCATAATTGTTCATAATTGTTCATTATCCCCTGTGCCTGTGAAGAGTGGTATCTCTTACAATGTCTATATCCTCACAGTACAACAGTACATTTATAAAAGCAGGGAACAGGGAAACAGACCTAGCCTGTCAGTGTTCTACCAGTGGGACCCGGGATCAGTCCGTTCACTGTCAGGCATGACGGTGGATGTGTCAGCTGAATGGTACAGAGTTTGTCTCTGCCTTGGCATGACGGAGCTCTCTGTGATCCCACCCCACTTACCGAGCTGTAATTGGGGCTACAGCGCCTGGCGGCCAGACCCCTGCCTGCCTGCCTCTCTGGACCGCATCCACGGAGAGAGAGAGACCCTCTGAGAGAGACCCTCGCACTGAGTGTCGTCTCACAGAATGACAGGCAGGCGGTACTAGCAGAAGCAGCATGTTGTGTGCTGTCAGTCACCGACACAGTTTGTGTGTGTGTGTGTGCGTGTGTGAGTGTGTGTGTGTGTGCATGTGTGTGTGTTTGTGTTTGTGTGCGTGTGTGTGTGTGCTTGCGTGCGCGGGCGTGTGTGTGAGCCTGTCGGTGTTGTGGTGTCAACCCAGGCACATCCATCTCACCCCATATGGTGTGGGAGTCACTCCGCTCGTGATATTTATGTTGTGCCGCTGAACTGCTGGGGTACAAAACCGGCATTGTGACAGAGGCCCTGCAGCTCGTCTGATAGCAGGACCAGAGGGGCGGCCGCGTCTGACCGAGGGTCACCGTCACTGGCCTCATTCCGCGAGCCCCCCGCCCCCCCCCCCTTGACCACCGAAACCGCCCATGTCACATGACCAGCCGCCCTTTCCCCCTCCGTGTTTAGCAAACTGTCCGTCTTTGTTCAGTCAGTGTTTCCATGGTGACCCCTTGGGTGGCCCCAAACAGTCCCAGAGGGCCCGGTGGGCTCAGCAGTGGGGCGCTCCTGGGCTGTGGCACGGCTACTGTGGTGAAGATCAAAAGCATCAAAGTTTCACAGTACAGGGTAAGGGTGCCAGACTCACTCTTTGAGATGCCGGGGGGAGGGGGGCACCCATATTTGGGTTATGTATTTCAGTGAAGGAGCGGAGACAAAGAGCCTGTGTCGGTGTACGCTAGCTACGGTTTACCTACCGAGCAAAAGCCTTTGCTTTCCACTAAGCATGTAACGGTAACCGCGGTATTACGGTAACCGCAGTATTTTTTGGTCACGCGGTAACCTTGGGACTGGCTCGGTAAAACCGTAGGCTAAACTCACTGTTCTGGTCAGATGTCTTAGTTATATCAAGATAACTATTGGCATCAGATGTCTTAGCTATATCAAGCTAACTATTGGCATCAGATGTCTTAGTTATATCAAGCTAACTATTGGCATCGGTGTGCTTATCGGTGTCATATTTATTAAGTTTGAGTAATTTACGATCGAGCTAGCTAACCACCTTTAGCTCAATTGGCTCAGTTGCTGGTTAGCGATGAGAGGCGGAGTCCCAGCCCAGCTGATAACCCTCCGTTGCGGGTTGGGAGGACGCAACGGTCGGCTGGGATCCTGCCTCTCATAGCTAACCAGCAACTGGTCACGTAGGGCGCATGTTCAATCCACACTAGTCACATAGCTTTCCGTTGCCCTGGAGGTCCACCCGTCTGTGAGCGCAACAGAGGATGCCTGGGATAATTCACTGACAACTTTTGCCTTTTCCTGCTCATAAAGATTTGGCACGATCTTCTCAGCAAAGTGGGTGCGCGACGTGATCTCGTAACGTGGCTCAAGCACATCCAGCATATGTTTAAACCCCTCGTTTTGCACAACAGAATATGGCCTCATGTCTGCAGCTATAAACACCCCAATAATACCTTTTGTAATAGCTTTAGCCCGGTTGGAATCTTTAGCTAAGGGCTGCTTAAATGCTGTGGTGATGAGCGGTTGTTGAGCAGGAGGTTTTTTAAGCTCTTCAGCTCCTCCGCTATCCATGTCTACCGCTGGCAGCGGCTGACTAGTGTGGATTGAACATGCGCCCTACGTGACCACGTCGCCTACTTCCTTTTTTGTTTTATTATTTTTTATAAACCTATCCGCGGACCACGTGCGAACCGTAGAGAGATTTTCTGTAACTAGATGTCAGAACCATCTAGCCTAGATCTGCACCCCCCCCCCCCTCTTGTCCTCCCATCGTTTCTTTCCATTCTCTCCTTCCTCATCTCTTCTTTCTCTTCCTCTTCTGTCGTTTTTTATTTATTTATTTATTTATTTTATTATTATTATTATTATTATTTTTAGACCTGTCACTTCTTTCATCCAGTCTCCTGCTGTAGAAGTGCAGCATCAGAGATCAGACCTGGGCTCTCTGCTCAGCCTCTTTCCCTCTTCTTCTCACTGCTCAACACACCATCTATACCCACAGACCTCCTCTATCACTGCTCAACACACCATCTATACCCACAGACCTCCTCTATCACTGCTCAACACACCATCTATACCCACAGACCTCCTCTATCACTGCTCAACACACCGTCTATACCCACAGACCTCCTCTATCACTGCTCAACACACCATCTATACCCACAGACCTCCTCTATCACTGCTCAACACACCATCTATACCCACAGACCTCCTCTATTACTGCTCAACACACCATCTATACCCACAGACCTCCTCTATCACTGCTCAACACACCATCTATACCCACAGACCTTCTCTATCACTTCTCAACACATCATCTATACCCACAGACCTCCTCTATCACTGCTCAACACACCATCTATACCCACAGACCTCCTCTATCACTGCTCAACACACCGTCTATACCCACAGACCTCCTCTATCACTGCTCAACACACCGTCTATACCCACAGACCTCCTCTATCACTGCTCAACACACCATCTATACCCACAGACCTCCTCTATCACTGCTCAACACATCATCTATACCCACAGACCTCCTCTATCACTACTGAATAGTGGTGCAACGGATCATCGTTGATCCATGATTGTAAGGAAAGCAGAAGCACCTTAAATTAAAAGAAAAAAAACTGTACACATCAGAAATGTGTTTAATAAATTCTATGGTGTTTTTTCCAAAGTACAAATCTTCTTCCTCTTTAAATTTTGTGTTTTAAAACTGTGTTTAATACCGTGATATACCGTACCGTGGACCTTGATACCGTGATATTACCGTACCATGAGTTTTTGATACCGTTACATGCTTACTTGCCACTCAACTGGTTTGAGGTTGGCGTGGAGCAGATGTGGTTTGGAGTGAGAGACTCAGCCGATACTACGTTTGCCCCGGTGCCATTGACCCCTCCCCCTCTGAGCTGCTGGAACAGACGCAGGCCGTGCTTCACCTGAGCTGCAGCTCCCAGCACCAAGCCAGCTGCTACTGTAGCTTCTGGGCTTCTGGGCTTCTGGCCTGGCCTCTCCGGGGGAGACCGCCGACTCAAGGGGATTACAATTAGCCTGCAGAGTGAGGGGGATCACTCAGACATGGCATGGATACTAACAACTGGATCAGTTGCACCCCCCCCCCCCCCCTACACACACACACACACACACACAGACATGCTCAGTATTCTCTCTGAAGTGCACACACATGCAAACACAAGGACGCGTGCACATACACACACACACACATGCTCAGTACTCTCTCTGAAGTGCCCGCATACACGCAAACACAAGGACATGCTGACACACACACATCTGTGCAAAATTAGAATAAAAGCAGGCGCTCTGTTCAGAGCATATTTGTTTATGTACACATACCTCTCAAAACATTTAGCAGCTGTGAAAGTGTTGGAAGGCTCACCACAAGGTTTCACTTTGAAATTGCATTATGCCATCTGAGCTGGCACACCACATAACAAGCTATCTGTTTGTGCCGCGTATGCAGGTGTGTCTTTGGGATTCGCAGTCGACCGGGTGAGATTGGCTGCGTGGCTGTAATTAGTAATTTAGCCAAAGTGCAGTGAAAACAAACCAAAGGGAATAGCTGGAGTGATAGACGACAGCACTCCTCCAGCTGTCTCCCACTCTGCTCAGGTAATTCCTCTTCACCCCATCGATTCAACAAACGAGATAGAATTTCATCTTCTTCTTTTTTTGTTTAACTAGGGCTGTCAAATGAATAAAAAAAAATTGAATTCATTACATGATCTGTAATTAATTAATCGCGATGGTTCACAAATTGATCCTATATCCATGTTTTGCTGGCAAAGGCCCCAAATGAAGATATTTCAATAGACCTTTCTGACCTGTCAATCACGCGGAGAATAATAACCAATAAGGTTGCTTGATTTCTTAAGACCGCGTCTCTGATCCACTTGTCCTGCGTTGTGTTCATAGATTAGACATTCGTTTGAAGAAAATGGTTCTTTAAAACATACAGAAAACCGGCCTGCTGGCTGCTCTATGATAATGTTATAAGAAAACAAGCTGCATGATACTCCACCCCCCCCTCCACACATCAGTTTACAGCAACGCAGACGCAAAAAGCTACGAAGCTAGCAACGTTATGTACTTGATGTACAGTAGCTAATTAGCCCATAGCTAGTAGTTAACAGATCATTCGCACAGGCTTATTTTCTAAGAATGGATGCCACTAACTTACTCACCCTGCTTTACATGCACAGCTAGACTCCACGGTTTTGTCCTGATGAATTTCAATCTGGAGTTTGTGAGCCGTTTGTGCCTTCCGCATAAAGCGCCAACACCTAGTGCTATCATCAACTCGTATTTTGTCACTTCTCCATCCAAAATCAAAATCTCATGGATATATCCGAAAATAGTTCAGGCCTTTGCTACTGGCGCTGACAGCTGTTAACATGTTTAGCACTGAGATGATTAGAAGGAATTAGTCTAAAACTGCTTCGATGGTATGTAAACGACCACACTCTTATTAACTGTCCCATCTGGTTTTTTGAAAGTAAACTTTCCGTTTAGAGTGCAAAGCAAAGTCTGATTATCCGCCTCCTCGAGTTTGTTTGAAGTTTGTCACTTCAATAGTGTTAAATCAGGCAATGATGTGGCAACTGTGTCACCTACAGCTGCACAAAATCGATGAATTCGATTAATTTGCATTTATTTTTATTGATGCATTGTTTGCATAATTAATCTAATTAACATGTTAAATTGACAACCCTAAAAAAAAACTCCTCAGAGCACTCACGTGGATTGGCAAACAGATGCTCGGTCAAAGTGGCATGCCATAAGTGCTTTGAACAGCTTCAAGTGATTTCCTTTATGCATGTTTAGCTTTCTGTAGGTTCGCTGTCATTAGGACGCCCATCTGTCATTTTGCTCCGTGGCTGAAACCTTGTTTCTCTCCGTCCTGCCTTCGCAGGCAGGTAAGAGCCTGTGACCTTTCAGACTGAGCTCTTCTTATTCATTCTCTAAATGAGTCATCAGCTGCTGGCTTCACTCCGGTATATAGAGATACAGTACTGTAGGTACTTCCATACCAGGACCCTCATGTGCGCCCTGAATCATTGTCTGTGGGCGGCTTGGCATTTGAACCCCCCCCCATGCAGAATGTAAAGTAAGCTACTGTCGGTACTGTGCAACGATTTCAAAGTGCAAAATACTCAATATAACTAATGCATTGGACAGTTTTATGCGAGTTGTCATGTCAACATGAGTCAATAGCTGTAGCACACCCCTTCCTCCCTGTCCGACTCAGAAATTGCAGCCTAATTCGTGGATTCCCAGACCTGTATTTATTGTGTGGAGTAGATGGAGCCGTCTATCATGAGCAGTGGTACAGCTTTACGGCCAGTGCTTACATGTTCCACACTCGGCCCTGGGATTATGGTCGGAAACATGCAGCTTCTTTTTTTTTATTCTCACAGCCACCGCTTCATCCTTTTATTAGGATACAGAGCACCTGCCAAGTTTAACACCTCTTTGGGTGCGGGCCGTTCCCTCATGTTGGCGAAACTGCGGTCAGACGAGATGAGGCTTGGCGTGGAAAATGCGGCGAGCAGGGGGGGAGAGTAACGGCCGCACGCCGTCCTGCACTTCAGAGGCTCTCCGGGCGTCGTCTCGGTGCTGTAGTCTCCCCGTCTGTGTTCCCAGCTCCCGCCAAATTGATGCATTTCAAATGAACGTCGCTTTAAAAGAAGCCTCGGTTTGAAATGTATGTGATCACCTGCACCCTCTTTCTCTCTCTCTCTCTCTCTCTCTCTCTCTCTCTCTCTCTCTCTCTCTCTCTCTCTCTCTCTCTCTCTTTCTCTCTCTGTCACACTTAACAGTAGGCGATGCGGCACATGCAGAGCTGCTTAAGACGATTTGGCCGGTGTTTAGCCCTGACGGTGTTTAGCTCTGCCGTGCACAGCAATGTGAAGCTCCCCTAATTGGCGTCCGCGGCGGAGCCTCTGTGAGCGCCGCCCGAGGGCTGCCCCCGCCGCCATTGCGTCCAGGTCAGAGGTCAGCCGGGAGATTTGCATGAGGTGCCACGCTGAGGGAGCGTTTAAAGCCAATTGGGATTCGTTCGGAAGCGGTCGGAATGCAGTCTTAGCCTGGCGCGCGCCAGATGGTTTCACACAGCCATCTGGTAAAGCTTTGTTGGAAACTGTTTGGAAAAGGGCGGGCACTTTCAAACCTGATTGGATGATCAATCAAAAATCAAAATCAAATTCTTACGGAAGCCAGTCAGGAGTGTGTGTCTGTTTATGGTAAATGGACTGCACATATAGAGCTTTTATCCAAATTGCTTTACAATGGCCTCTCATTCAACCATTGACACACACATGGGGGTTCAGTGTCTTGCCCAAGGACACTTCGACATGTTAACAGGATGAACCAGGATTCGAACCGCCGACCTTACAATCATTGGACGACCCGCTCTACCTCCTGAGCCTAATTCCTCTTAGAACGCTGATTGGCCGATTGTGCACAAACAGATCTGTATGGAGCTTTGACAGACTGTGGTGCGGAGTGAAACAATGTGAGCTCGCGAGATCAGGATGGTCTCACGAGGCTACCGATCTCGAAACAACCGCAACCCATCTTAGCGTTGCGCTCCAACTGATCTCGATACATACCAATCAGTTAATGGCCATCTTCTGGAGCTGTGATCCTGCTCTAGTGACTGATAGTGATCACAACCGCTGGGTTTGAGGATCAGAGGGACTCAGCCTTTTGTCTCTCAGGACAAAGTGGTGGAGATTAGGAGAAAGCTCGGTCTTCTTCTCTCTGCTCCCACCCCCCTCCCCCCCTCCAGGAGTCGAGTCTCTCCAATCCGGGAGTCTCTAATCCCCTTTTTCCTGGGCTAACGCACGCCTGCCCCCATCACACCAGCTGGGCCCCTCCGTCCACCCGCCCTGTGGAGTCTCAGGCTAGCATAGCATCATTAGCTAAGGCTCATCCCCACCCATCCTTCAGCTCCCAATGATGCCCCTGTTGCTCTTTTTAGGGCCGGAGACCATTTCCAATAGCATTAGCTGTGCGGTTACTGGACTGTGGAATGCTAATGCCGCCAACTTAAGGACTTTATAATCCTCTTGGGTAAAGACCCTGAACAGCACCATCTGATAGGAAGGTCCACACATATGGTAGTTAAATACTTAGGCTACAGTTAGGCTACTCCACAAAGAGATTACACTAACAGAAGCTGTCATACTGTATGTTTTTTTTGGGGGGGTGAACCCATTTGAATTGTGTGTGTGAAGTGTTCTTGTTTGATTATCACTCTTGTTCTGAGATGAAATAAGACCCACTGATGGGCAGAGGAAGATTACTGTAGATGAGACAGGATAGAAAGTACACTTGGAGCTGGCGTCTCCACCCCGGTCGACAGACTGAGACTCTATCCTTTTGCAGGTAATTTTTTGGCACTGTGGCGCATGGCAGCTGAGCCTCTGCAGCAAGGGTTCTTTAAAGAGCTCAGTAAGGTGCGCCAGAACGATGGGAGGTTAAGGACGGCACACTCGGCTTGTTCACTACTTCTAAATTCGTCCTTTGAGCTGGTCTTGGATCATTTAATCAGTCTGTTTGATGTTCTGTTTTGGGCACAAGCTATCTGAAGTTCTTCCATCCAAAACTAAAAACCGTGCCCTGTTGTTTCAACTACACGTTGTTTAAAAAAAAAAAAAAAGGTTCTGTTGGAAGATAAGCCCACAGAACATACATTTGAGTCATTCAGCTTTCAACACTTTCATCCAAAGACTTGCATTAACCATGAGTCAGGTGATGGCTGTAAACAGAAGGCGAATCGATAGGAGAATCAAAGGTAATGAGACTGATTGGGTCAATTATAGATACCAATGTACAAAGGAAGGCGCACATGAATAATGCATGATAGAATGAATGGACAATAACATTACCTTACACATACGGGGGGGGGGGGGGGGGCTGATCTGAGCTGGGTTTGACTGTGGCAGACAGTGATGTGATCAACGGCAGAAATGCAGTAGCTCTCGAAGGACCTTAGTGCTAAATGAAAATCGGATTGATGTTCTATCTGGGTTATTAGGGCCGCAGCCAAGCGCGGTGTCCCTTCCACACTTCAGTGTCAGACAAAAGCCTCACATGGAACCTGCAAACACTCTACTCTTACTTACCCATTCATTACTTTCCTGAGGGCTAGAGTTCATTATGAAATACATTTGCCATTTAAAAAAGATGAACAGTGTGTAACACGCACATGTGCCATGGCTCTTAAGAGTTCAACTTGAATTAAATTATGAAACATGCCCAGTGCTCTTTGCAAAATGATACCCTTAAAAGCAAAGCAGAGAGGGGAAAGAGGCACACCTTCTTTTGCTGCATGCTACAAAGTACTGTAGCCATTAAGTTATAAGTGCGTAATCTAGACTACTATTAAATTTGATGAGTTGCATCAGACAGTTAAGTGCACTTTTGGAGTCCTCCTCAGACTACCTTTGTTAAAAATGTCTGACTTTCCTTAGCTTATACGTACACTGTAACTGTGCAGTCATGGTTCCACCACTGCTAATGCTACAGTGCTATTTCTGCCTCTGATCATGTCAGATAGAACAGGGATAATGCCAATAGTACTTCTTATCCATAGATTTGAATGCTATGCTAGATGCGAGCGTTGTCTTTCTGGAATTGGATGTGTTGAGAGCATACGGTTAAGGGACATTTTTTACTAGCCTAATTCACAATCTGTCCTACAGAGTGTTTATGTAACGCAGTCAGCTGGGAAATCCGGAGGTGCGGCACACAGGTGGCTGACTGCAGAACCGATGTCTGCTACGCACACAAATGATTTAAAAAAACAAAAAAAAAAACATGGCAGCACTTACTGTTCATTCCACTGGCAGATTTCAAACATAGAGCAATTAACGCTATAATGCCAAACTGTCTGCATAAGGGGGTGGTAGGTCGGTAGGCACGCAGGCAGGCAGGCCGCCCACCCATTGGTTAGAGCATAAGGGGGCGGGCGGCAGGGACGTGAACAGATAGACACGAGGTGGTGCTAGAGCACCTGCCCTTTGCCCTCTGGACAAGGCAAGTGCCCTACTTTATTTGACCAATTCTGGATTAAAAGCGTGTAATAAAAATGCCTCAAAATGCATTGTAATTTTGCCAGCACCCCCCCCCCCCCCCGTGGCACACCCGTGCCCCTCCCCTCCCTCTCTTCCTTTGTCAACGGTAAATGCGAAAAGCGGACACAAACGGAGGTGCGCTACTCCTACACTGCCCTTTCCCCATCCAGAGTGCCGGAGTGATGACAGCTAACCAGCTAATCTATAACTTGCATTTATTTGTCTCTGTTCTGAAGTAAGTCTCCAGCTGAGCCTAAATTAGCCGACTGCCCACCTGCTTTAACAAACTAGACGCTAGTCATAATCAATTAATGGATTTAACGTAATGATGACCACCACACGACCAATGTCGGTAGAATTTGTTGTTGGTACAGCACAGGGGCGTTTTTAGGATCCAAGGACATCAGGGGCTTAGCCCCACATGGAGTCAAATGAATGCGTTCGCCGAAAATGTTAAGTATGCTGTAACTAAGTTAATAAACAAAATAGGCAAAGTTATCTACAAGCCATAAATAGCTGCCTACATACCTAGCTGCTTATCCCAAGAAATCTTTAGATTTTCACCCAATAACTGCACCATTTTCAAGTTATTTCAGAGTAAAATGAATTTTAAGATGTTGGGATAATGTGCTCTACCAAAAGGTTCCAGTCGTGTGTAGGCTGGCTTTCCCAACATGAAATCAAAATAAACAAAATAAGTGCAATCTGAGTTCTCATTCAACGTCATTATTATTATTATTATTTTCAGCAGCAGGAGTCTGAAAGAAAAAATAAGGGCCTTACATTGATGGTACAGTCATGCTAGATTGCACTGTATGTTGTAATGCTTTGTTCAATTTTGAAAATGTACTAACCTTGATCTGAGCTTTACTACTTTAAATGTACTAACCCCTGAGCTTCTATTGTGTGACACAGGCTCCTTTTAAATTATGACAAATTTGAACTGTGACAAACTGTGTTAACTCTGTCTTATCTATTTGATACTCAACTCTTCCTCACCTCTCCAGTAGCTCTCATGTCTCTCCACTTATCTCCTCTCTCCTCCTGTTCTCTTCTCCTCTCTCCTGTCCTGGTCATAAAAGGACGCTATTAGCATATGCCATCCAAAATCGAACTAAATATCCTCTCTGCTCTATCCTCATCTCTGCTCTCTCCTCATCTCCTCTGCTCCAAGGTTATAATAGTTAAGCTTTTTTCATTATTTTTTTATTTTTATATCGTTTTAACTTTTTGTTTTCAATTTCAGTTTAGTTTTGATTAGTTTTAAAGCAGGTTTGCTAGTTTAGTTTATTTATTATTTTTTGAAAATGCTTAGTTTTAGTTTAGTTTTTATTAGTTTCAGTATTAGTTTTTTTTTTTTTTCTTCTGCGCTAGCCTCGTGAGACCATCCTTTCTCACATTGTTTCACTCCGTGTGAAACAAACCATCTTGCGCATGTCAGGTTACTTCTGCGCAGGGGCACAGCAAAAAAAATGGAGGATAGATTTCATATCCACCCAAAATACTAGGCTTATGTATGAAATGAAAAAGACTAAGACTAAGGACATTATCTCAATAATTTTAGTTTATTTTATTTAGTTTTGTAAACACACAATACAGTTATAGTTAGTAATCGTTTTTTTGTAAAGTCTAGTTTTTATTTTTATTTCAGTTAACTAAAATGTTTTTCCACAGCTAGTTTTCGTTTTTTAGTTAGTTTTCGTTAACTATAATAACCTTGCTCTGCTCTCTCATCTCCTCTGCTCTCTTCTTATTTTCTCTGCTCTCTTCGAATCTCCTCTGCTCTCTCTTCATCTCCTTTTATCTCTCCCCATCTCATCTCCTCTGCGCTCTTCTCGTCTCCTCTGCTCTCTTCTCATCTGCTATTTTCTCATCTCATCTCTCCTCATCTCCTCTACTCTCTCATGTCCTCTGATCTCATCTCCTCTGCTCTTCTCTGCAGCTTTCCACTCCACATCACTCCTTTGTTATCTCTTGGTGTGTCTGCTCTTTCCCTCCCTAAAATCTTTATTCTTCTAGTTTATCAGTTAACATTGTTGCTCTGCTCTCTTCTGCATCTTTCCACTCCATATAGGGTGCTATATACGGGTGTGGACTAGGTGAGCTATATACTGTAGTAGACAGGGGTGTGGACTAGGGGGCTATACTGTAGTAGAAAGGGGTGTGGAGTAGGGGGCTATACTGTAAAGGGGTGTGGACTAGGGGGCTATACTGTAGTAGAAAGGGGTGTGGAGTAGGGGGCTATACTGTAGTAGTAGAAAGGGGTGTGGACTAGGGGGCTATACTGTAGTAGTAGACGGGGGTGGAGTAGGGGGCTATACTGTAGTAGTAGACAGGTGTGTGGACTAGGGGGCTATACTGTAGTAGTAGACAGGTGTGTGGACTAGGGGGCTATACTGTGGTAGTAGACAGGGGTGTGGGCTAGGGGGATATATACTGTAGTAGTAGACAGCGGTGGGCTAGGGGGATATATACTGTAGTAGTAGACAGTGGTGTGGACTAGAGGGCTATACTGTTGACCAGGGTCCACAACACCTGGGGTCTGTCCCAATTCAAGCTGCTGCTGCCAATCAATCTGTGCGCTGGAGCAAGTGGGGAAGCTATATTTCGTTTCTAAAGACGTTTCTAAAGATCGAATTACAGAGGCATGTGAAAACCACGACAAGCCTAAGCTCTATGGAAGCACAACTAGCGACTCATGAAAACAGATTGTTGAAAACAACCGTTTCGCAGCAGAAAAATATATTTTTTTGAAGCTGCATTCTCAGTGCCCCGTCCGCCGCCATTACATGGATATACTTGGCTCGCACTGGATTTTAAATTTCTTTACCCTACAGGCCTCTGAATTACACCAAAGCTATCTTGGTGAGTCAAACGTCTTATAATATGCCGTAAATAAGGTCCAGGTTGTCAAAAACGAACATTCTCCTTTAAGCACAATATAATGGATCGTAGGACATTCTGATACCACTTGTGTCCATTTACATTACATTTCCTACCTGACAGGATGTGCTACCCATGAATTGAACATAACATAATGGGCGGTAGGTCATCCTGAGGAAGTATCTTAAGACACCCACTAAGGGATAGTCTGGGAAATACTCGTTGGAAAAACAGCCCCTTCGCTAAGGTATACCTTAAGAACCTTCGTAGATCGCTATGGTACACCATAACTGGGAAACGCAGCCCTGGTCTGTTTACGATAGATTTTATGTACTCTCGTTCTACTTTGAAAACATTCACTCATGCATGAAAAAATAAATAGAAGATGTGATAAAACATAAACAACCACGCCAAAACTCAGTTGTCTTCCTTGAGTTTGGCGTTGATGACACAGGTGTGCAGAGATTAAAGGAAGGTGACTTGTTCATTTAACCACCTTGTTATACGCGATGGGACATACATATTCACAGCTGCATTTAATATTGTGCTCTTCAGAGTTCTTCTTCCTCTGAATGAGAGACTGCTGTGGAAAATCAGCATGGTTTATACTAACGATATACTCTCTCTCGCTCTCTCTTTCTCTGTGTGTGCATCTGTGTATGAAATACAAACCTTCATTATTTTCCCCAGGAACTTCAGCTTCCTCACTGATTTCAGGAAGCAATTAATGTCCTAGAAAACGATGAGCCTGTTATGCCAAAGTCAGAACTCAAAAGACGATAGGAATTGCCAGAGATTATGTCTTGGTGTCTCTTTAGGATGCAACTCTCTCACTTGTTAACTAGATTTTCCCAATACTCCTCCATCAGAGATACCAGAGTGATGGGTCTGTCATCAACCTGGGGCGGCTGTGGCTCAGTGGTAGAGCGGGTCATCCAATGATCATGTGTGAATGATCCCACCACATCAAACCACCCTCTCTGAGGTCTTCTGACCAAGTTCTCCTGGCAGTCCCCCGGACCCGACTAAAAACCAAAGGGGACGGGGCGTTTGCCCCAAGACTATGGAACTCGCTCCCCCTGGACCTGAGATCCGCTGGGACAATAAATATGTTCATGAAAACGTACCTGTTCAGGCAGGCGTTTGAGCACTGCTGCTGATGTCTTACTTGTAGGTCCTGCTGTGTCTTTCTTTGTTTTATTGTATTAGTATAGGGGCCTGTTTTATTGTATTAGTATAGGGGCCTTTGAAATTGGCCACTTTTTATATACTTTCTCGTTTTACTGTGTTGTATGTTATTTATTTTACTATACACTTTTGTTTCCTGCAGCTTATGTGAAGCACTCTGTGCATTCGTGCTGAGAGGGGTGCTATACAAATACTTACTTCCTTACTTACTTACTTACTTACTTGAATGGGTGAATGAGAGGCCATTGTAAAGCGCTTTGGATTAAAGCGCTATATTAGTGCAGTCCATTTACTATTTGCCATCATCACAGCCACATAAGAATAAGGTCATAAATCATAGAATCATCTGTGTGCTAGTGTTTGACTTTATCTACAAGGGACAGCTTGTTGCTTAGCTACCCAGTCTGTAGTGTTTAGACATATAACAATGCCTCAACAATGCATGGTGTTGACCAAAAGTATTCTACCGGGCAGTTGTAGAGAGTCTTGTCAGATATGGCATCACGGCTTGGTTCGGGAATCTTTCTGTGCAACTAAAATCCAAGCTGCTTAGATTGACGCAGACTGCATGGAAGGTCATAGGAGTTAGAGATTATCCGACACTACAATCTCTCTAGGAACAGGCCACCCGAAGACTAGCCTGTAAGATAGTCGCTGACCCATCTCATGTACTGCATGAGGAGTATGAGCTCCTGCCCTCTGGGAGGAGGTTTAGAGTCCCCCGGTGCATGAGGAGTATGAGCTCCTACCCTCTGGGAGGAGGTTTAGAGTCCCCCGGTGCATGAGGAGTATGAGCTCCTACCCTCTGGGAGGAGGTTTAGAGTCCCCCGGTGCATGAGGAGTATGAGCTCCTACCCTCTGGGAGGAGGTTTAGAGACCCCCGGTGCATGAGGAGTATGAGCTCCTACCCTCTGGGAGGAGGTTTAGAGTCCGCCCGGTGCAGGTTAAACCGGTTTCACAAGTCGTTTATCCCCGTCTCAATAAAAATCCTCAACAGTGATAAATAGCGAGCAGGCTGAGACAGTAGGGACTCCAAGTGATATGCATCTTCTGCTCTATGATGTGTTTTTGTGTTTATGGTTTTTATCATATATTTATTGTTATTTATTGTTATTTGTTGGTGCTATGTGGCTCCTCACTAACAACTGTGTGTTGACTGTCTACTACAGCATGTGTGTGGCCAAGACAAATTTCTCACATTGTGCAGATGTGCATTGTGCTTTTGGCTTTTGGCCAAAAGGCAAAACAAGTTTGTAAATATGTAAATAGTTTGTTTGTATTTTCACCCCCCCCCCCCCCCCCCCGCAATCTAGCTACTTCTAGCGACTTCTGGGACAGCCAATAGCTACTTCCCTTACTGAAGAGTTGGCAACACTGACAGCGGCAAACGTGGATGTATCGAATGAATTCGAAATCCAGGATGCACCCGCAAATTTCAACTCAGATGTGTGGACGCATTTTGGCTTCCCTGTTTTCAGAAATGAAAAACTTGTGAGAAAATTGCATCGTCAACCCTCGGGAATCGCATTGTGAGTTGAGTGAATCGTTACATGCCTAGTAGTGTTGACTCATCTCATTCAGAGGGTGCGTTCCAGTCGTCTAGCAGTTCCCTGTGAAGCACAGGATGTTCAGCCATGTTAAGTAAGATTACAAAACCATAGGGAGTAAAAATGTTCAGTTCAAAGAGAGCTGTGGAGTGTGTGTATGGAAGAACTGAACAACAGCAAGGTTGACAAGCAAGATTTCCCACCAATCATAGCATGTTCTCTCATGCTGTTGGCGAAATGTAAAGAAGTATGTCAGTGAGGAGTTGAGGCTCAAATTTTGCTCATTTTACCTTGTGTTAAAGTTGACAGCAAGGTGACAACAGGTGCATGAGACCTAGCATTAATTCTCACCCACCATTCATAATTATCAGTGACTATAATATTAATATTACATAATAATCGGTAAACAATCGACATATAATAGGCTACATAATAGGAATTACACTGTACATCTTGTAAATTCATTAAATCACATTTATTCACAAGTTAGCTTTGTAGTGTTAGGCCTATTATATCAGCTTTTGTAAAATTTCCACAGTAGCAACAACCAGGTAGCAATGGTATCCGAGCGAATCCGAGGTGTTTACGTTACCAGGGTAATTTATAATTTTAATTACCAGGGTAATTTGTAATTTATAATTACAACCAAGTGATGTCTGCGTTGGTGGTGTTGCAGGGTGTACTGAATGGAGGAATTTTGTCAAGGGAAGTTCCCTTAGAATACTGTTTATGTTCACTGTGGAACAGAACGCAACCAGAGAGAGTGAGAGAGAGAGAGAGAGCTGCTCATTTTGGGCTGCTCTGAGTTTGTGCTCACGCACTTCCTTTGACAGGATAGTGTATGGGCTCGGTTCTTAGAGGCACTGTTGTGAGACTGTGTGTTATTAGATCTTCTGAACTGTACATATTTGACTTGTCTTCTTTAAAAAATGAGTATTTTCAACGGATCCACCTTCTCTCAGGGATGAGTACAACCAATGAAATGACTACTGGGGCGACTGTGGCTCAGTGGTAGAGCGGATCATCCAATGATCGTAGGGTCGGCGGTTCGAATCCCACCTCCTCCTATCTATATGTCGAAGTGTCCTTGGGCAAGACACTGAACACCAAATTGCTCCCAATGAGCAGGCTAGCACCTTGCATGGCAGCTGCCGCCATTGGTGTGTGTGTGAATGAGAGGCCGTTATAAAGCGCTTTGGATTAAAGCGCTATATAAGTGCAGTCCATTTACCATTTACTACTGTTCAAGGGACAGAGCATCTGAAACAGCCAAGTAGCCCTGTAGCCCGGTAGCCCTGTAGCCCGGTAGCATTCAGTTAAGATGGATGTAAACTGTGCTACCAGAGCAGACCTCATTTTAATATCAGCATATTAAGTGAAGGGAGGGCTGGGCACCCATCTGCACACACACACACACACACACACACCTTGACTGGAGTTTTGTTCAGTCATCCCCTCAGGCATCAGGGAACTAGAGGAATGGGAGACCTGCTGTGAAGCCAGGCTATTCACCACCACAGCACACACACACACATACGCACAAATGTCACACACACACACACACACACACACGCACACACACACACAATTTCACATATGGAAATTCTGAGAGGGAAATTATAATTTATTGAATATATTGTTTATTTATTGATCTATCGGGGAAATTTTATCCCCATGAGACCCTGATCTCACGAGCTCGCTTTCTGTTTCTCCCCACAAGTTAGTCTGGCCATAGAGATCCATTTGGGCCCGAACAGAATTTTGTTTGGGCCAATCAGCGTTCCTATGTTGAGGAAGCAGCTACGGGCGTGGTTTAGGCTTGACGACAGCGTGTGACAGGACTGTTATCCTGTGATAGATATAATTTAATCCAATGACCTGCCTGTATTCAGATAGTTCATCCAATATCCTGCCTGTATTTTATTTTTTTTCTTTCAAGTGCATGAAACAAACCATCTGCCGTGTCAGGCTAGGGATATTGTTGAATTGTCAAGAACATGCCACATGTTTGTTATATATGATAGTATCAAAGACACACATTAAGCGGCCTGCTTTGACCCAGACAGATGTTGCTCTGTAAATGAGACTTCTGACATTAACAGCGGTTAGCGAGCTCCTGCGAGGCCTGTCTTTACAGCTGTTCAGGGCTCTGCCTCTTCTGGTAATTGGGATGGGAGAGATCATAGATGACATGAGATGAGCCAGCAGCCTCCCATAGACCGCCCCCCCCCCTTCCCTCCCTCCCGCCCCGCGGCTCTCCGGGGCTGTTAGCACCGCCTCCCTCCTAATCAGCCCCCGTACGGAGCAGGGGCCCTCATGGACCCCTGCTAATGATGAATGTGTGTGTGTGAGACAACTGTGGGTGGGGGGTTGAAAAGACGGTCTTACTGTTAGTTCAGTGTGTGTGTGTGTGTGTATGGATGGATGCTTGACAGAATTGTTTTAGTGAGTTTTAAAAAGTTTTTGTTTGATGCAACTCATTTCTCTCCTGCTCTGTTTCTGACTCACTCTTAACACAAAAAGTGTGTATGACCC
Source organism: Borostomias antarcticus (assembly GCF_949987555.1). NCBI lineage: Eukaryota > Metazoa > Chordata > Actinopteri > Stomiiformes > Stomiidae > Borostomias > Borostomias antarcticus. Next base: position 12,053,805 of record NC_140235.1, read on the forward strand.
CCCCACCCAAAAAAAAAAAAGACAAACTAAAAAACCTGCTCTGTTTCCTCTAAGCCTGCGTGCTGGCTGTCTAGACGGCTTGGCTGAAACCTACCCCTGCTGTCTGGCTAGCGGTGACAAGTCATATATTTCTAGGAGACAATCCCTTTATTTATATGAGTTAAACATGCCCGGGGGATCCGATTTGAGATCACATATCTGCAACCTGAGCGCTCGCCAAGATTGACACAGGGCTGTTACTCGATTCAAACCTGATTAGGTCAGATTGAGGAATGAATGTGCACCCTCCCTGGGTTAGGAGAGGGGGTGTGGAGGAGGGAGGGAGGGGGCAGGTTATTGACAGTGTTACAGCAATCCCGGAGCAGCCCCGCGACTGACCGGAGGGGCAACAATGTTTTTATACTCAAAACGAAAAAGCTTCAAGGGGAGAGGGTCATATTTTCTCAGCAGAGCGAACAGCAGCCGCAGTAACAGGGTAAGCCTTTTACCCCTCATTAAATAAAAGGCACGGGACATCTGATCCTGTCAGTCAAGGGCAGGCCTAACCCAGACCCCTCGCATGGCCTCGGAGAGAAGTACGCACACACATGCACACGCACGCGCACACACGCACACAGACACATGCTGGCCCCACCTGACAGACGGGCTAGCAGAAACAGGAATGCTGACTAGAGCCGGTGAATGTGGGCCGATCCATTTCAGCTAAGCGCGGGGGGGGGGGCTCACAGGGGTTAATCCTGGACTACTTCAATTTCTCTTGAGTTTCTTACCACCAGTCTGTGGCCTGGTTCTCCTTGACTTGCTTCTCTCTCTCTCTCACACTTTTTTCCTCTAAAGCTCTTTACTCAAATCCCAAACATGAGAGAACATTGGCCTCCCTCTTTGAGAAGCCGGCGATGCAAACCGCTGATAATAATCTGGCAGAAGAGTCCTAATGGCTTGTGTGTGAGAGTGTATGTGTGAGAGTGTGTGTGAGAGTGTGTGTGTGAGAGTGTGTGTGTGCGCACGTGTGTGTGCGCACGTGTTTCACCGCATCACCCAGAGACCGCGGACCCCCCGCGTGCCGGCTGGCGGCCCGGCGTTCTGCATTAGCGGAGACCGCAGCGTCCTGCCTTCGACCCGTCTACCGTCTGATCTCATTAAAGATGGAGGACGACAGTAAACCGCATCCTCTCCTGCGCACTCCGACTCCGGCCGTGATGCACCCTCCTCTCTTAATCCCACTCGTAAATGGGATGGAACCGGCCATGCTGCACCGGCCCAAGATAATGCAGCCTCTGCCTCACCAGTGCACGCGCTCGTGTGTGTGTGTGTGTGCGTGCGAGTGTGTGGGGTGGGGTGGGGGTCTCTGATTGGAGAAACTGATGGCAGATGAGCGCTTAACAACCCGGTAACCCCGAACCCTCTGGCAGCTTTCAAACTCCAGAACCGCATTCTGCTCTCCGTGGCCGTGACCTTATGCCAGCTAGGCCGTGTGTGTGTGTGTGGGGGGGGGGGGGGGGGGTCTTGACGTCAACGGTCTTGACGTTTCATCTTTACCTGAGCAGAGATCTTGTTCACTAGACAGTGAGAAAATAAAAGTGTATTACACACCTGTCGTCTTAATTATGTGTGTTTGGATTCATGATCAAAGGCCGAGTGTTTGGCTCAACAAAATGGGACTCTGCTGCTTAGCTGAGCATGATAAATGCTGTGTGTGTGTGCGTGTGCGTGCGTGCGCGTGTGTGTGTGTGAGGATCTCCATTTCTGTCTGGGTCTGAGATAAGCCAATTAAACACTTTTTTACAGTGGTCCAGCTTCATACAGTAAGTGATAAATGCGTGTGTGTGTGTGTGTGTGTGTATATATGCTGTGAGAGTGCTGGTGGCCACTGGCAGTCCTCAGTCATTATAACTTCCATTAATGATCAAAAAGTCCCTCCACTTTGATGTCCTCAACTTAATCCAGACACTGTCACATTCTCTCAGTGAGTCCTTGGAGAATGCGCCAAGAAGCCAACGTTTTCCTCCATCTGGACCCAGCACTGTGGCTGTTATTATTCTCCCACAAAATCTGTTCCTCTGCTAAATTGAGAAGAACGTAATGGAAGGATGCGTGGTTTCAGATTCACCCTTCGATCTAAAGGCCTTTTGTGCCGCCCCGTCGTCCCCATCAGCTGGAACAACAAAAGTAAAGTTAATGTAGTAATCTGACCTTCCACGCAATTATCAACCAAACCCCCAAATACCGATAATACTGATGATTCATTCAACAGATGGTGACTTTTCGTAACGTTGCTCGCCAAAAAAAACGAAACGCATCACCGCGTACCTGTCTGAAGTCTTATCAGTCTACCTGTGTGTGGGTGTCCGGTCAGTTTAGCTCATCCATTCATCTCCCCCTCCGAATTGAATTGCGGCTTAATTACGTGCGTTTAGCCATCTGTTACTCCACTCAGCCGCTGCTATCCGCTTCGCCGTGCTAATGTTGTGGCCATTGCCTCGAGCAGACAGGCAGATTGACAGACCTCTCAGCTTATGACCAGGTCAGGACCAGAGGTCACCTTGAAGCCGACCGAGGTGGGCAGGGCTCGTCTGTCTATAGAGGTCACTGGAGCATTTCTCTCCAATGAGATTAGCCGGATCCACCGGCATTAGACTTTGATTTGTAGAGCACGCCCACCCCGATGACCCTCCTGGTCTGTGAGCCTGTCCCTCGTTGCTAAGTTTTCACCCCTATAAGAGGGCAAATGGAGGCAGGGGGGGGGGGGGGGGGTTGAGAGGAGCCATGTTTGTGTGTTGGGACTCGGGGGGGTTGGGCTGTCCTTACTGTCAGGGGTCCTGTCCTTACTCTCTGGGATCCTGTCCCTACTCTCAGGGGTCATCTCCTTACTCTCAGGGGTCATCTCCTTACTCTGAGGGGCTCTGTCCTTACTCTCAGGGGCCCTGTCCTTACTGTCAGGGGTCATCTCCTTACTCTCAGGGGTCATCTCCTTACTCTCAGGGGCCCTGTCCTTACTGTCAGGGGTCATCTCCTTACTCTCAGGGGCTCTGTCCTTACTCTCAGGGGCCCTGTCCTTACTGTCAGGGGCCCTGTCCTTACTCTAAGGGGCCCTGTCCTTACTGTCAGGGGCCCTGTCCTTACTCTCAGGGGCCCTGTCCTTACTCTCAGGGGCCCTGTCCTTACTCTCAGGGGCTCTGTCCTTACTCTCAGGGGTCATCTCCTTACTCTCAGGGGCCCTGTCCTTACTCTCAGGGGCCCTGTCCTTACTCTCAGGGGCCCTGTTCTTACTCTCAGGGGCCCTGTCCTTACTGTCAGGGGCCCTGTCCTTACTCTCTTTCAAACACTGTGTCCTTGGGTGTCCATTACAGAGCCTGCTGAAAACAGGCTCTGTAACATAGGTTATCAGAGGGCTGTAGTAGTGGACATGGAGGCTGTGGGCCGTGATTGTTTGTTTGTTTATTTAGATCCCCATTAGCTACTGTATGTTAACAGTAGCTACTCTTCCTGGGGTCCCCATAAATCCAAACAATATTTCATTATACAGTATATCCATACACATCCTTGTCAATCATACTCACAGTAAGACACAACACAACAAAACAATACTTAACAGTACATAACAGTACATTGCACAACCACTGAAACACACCAACAACAACTTAAAACCTGTCTAATACATGTGATAGCTCTATTATAATTTAATCTTTTAAATAATTATAAGTGGGGTCACTAATAAGTGGGGTGGATAGCTCTCCGCATACAGTATATCCAGTTATAGATTCAAAACAAGAAAAAAACAAATGGCTGAACAACTTTTTGACTTACCTTGACCTCAGTTTTTGTGTTATTATAAGCAAACAGTTCACACAGTACATGCTTTTCAAAGACTTTTTCTAGCAGTAGCCTTGTCTGTTCTCTCCGGCGCGTCTCTGTCCGGGTATCTTTGATGAGTGACCTTGAAGGAAGTTGAAGCCTGCCTGTGAAATTTCACAGCCTTATGGCGTTTTGTTGTTGGTTACTCAGATGAGGTGAGAGGAGAGGAACTAGTCATGGCTGTGATCAGGGAAGTGAAGGGCTTGTTCCTGCTGCTCTGCCCTTCATAACACTACCTCTCTCTCTCTCTGTCACCCTCTATGTCTCTCTCTCTGTCTCCCTCTCTGTCTCTCTCTCTCTGTCTCCCTCTCTCTGTCTCTCTCTCTTTGTCTCCCTCTCTCTCTCTCTCTCTCTCTCTCTCTCTGTCTCCCTCTCTGTCTCTCTCTCTCTCTCTCTGTCTCTCTCTCTCTGTCTCCCTCTCTCTCTGTCTCTCTGTCTCTCTCTTTGTCTCTCTCTCTCACTCTGTTTCTCGCTCTCTCCCTTCTTCCCTCGCTCTGTCTCTCTCTCTCCCTCTCGCTCTCTCTCTCTCCCTCCCTCTCTCTCTCTATCTCTCTCCCTCCCTCTCTCTGTCTCTCTCTCCCTCCTTCCCTCTCTCTCTGTCTCTCTCCCTCCCTCTCTCTCTCCCTCCCTCTATCTCTCTATCTCTCTCCCTCCCTCTCTCTGTCTCTCTCTCTCTCACTATTTTTCTCTTCCGGTCAGTCTCTATCACTCTCTCTCTGACACTAATCTTTATACCCTGCCGTTCATAACAAACTCTAACTCTCTCTCTGTCTCTCTCTTTCTCCGCCTCTCTACCTCTACCTCACTGTTTCTCTGACACGGTCACATTTCCTCTTTCTGTCAATCAGCTGGCGAGAACCACCTCACCGTTCTCCCCTCACCTCTCTGCTTCGGCCTCATTGTCACTCGCCCGTTTGAACTGCATCTGTACCCAGCCTGGTCTGCAGCTTGTATATCATGTCGGCTCTCCTCCGAGGCTGAATTTTAATGCGTTTCTCCCCCCGTGTTTCCTCGCCCCGTCCTGCCAGATGTCTCAATTAGCGTAATGTGAGGGGGAGACGGGGATTTATTTACTGAAACTCCACACCCCGCTGCCCTGGGAACGCTTAGCCTGGCGTCTCCAGGAAATATCCAATCAAGAGGGGTTCGGACTTGGGTGTTAATGTTTGGTTATTCAGGCTGATTCCAATCCCAGAATGTCGACTGTATATGAAACGTTTTCTACCTCAGTTTAAACAAAGCGCGAGAGAACACGGTGAGGGGTCGGGGAGGGAGAACAGGACGTCTTGTCGAAAGGAACAACTTGCTCTGTGTTTCCCCTGTTGGCCTGAAGCAGAGTATCAACCGCCGCCGTGTGAATACAGTACGCCTGAGTGCCCCACGCCAAAAACTACAACCCAGCTGTATAAAAGTGACAGGGCATTTACACTCTGTCAGCATTGCGTTTGCTTCCAGTGGCTTTACACAGCGAACGCTATTTGATCGGCGTTGTCGTGGCGTGCAGTCGGAAGCAGCTGCTTGTTCATGGCCACGCCGTCCCTTCGTGCAGACTTTAGCCGAGTCTGATCTGACTCTGGGGGGGGGGGGGAGTACAGTAAATCACCCACGGCGATGTAAGTAAGTAAGTAAACTGTGGAGCACGAGGTGCTTGAGGAGAAGCGAGTCCCTATCCAACGCTTCCTCGTCGAAGTCGCAGACAGCCGTCACGAGCCGCCCTCCTCCTGCGTGGCTTTTGCCGGGTAAAGTCGTGTAGCTGGTCGTGTGTGTGTGTGTGTGTGTGTGTGTCACTGACGGGGAGGCCTACGCCGAGCCCCCAGCGCCCTGTTCTTCCCCTCCATCCTGTGTGTTTTCCTCGGGGCTGTCTGCACGGCTCTGTTTCATCTGCATACAGTCACAGTGGGGAGCGAACAGAGGTGTTGGTGGGGGGAATGAGATATTCTCCTCAGCCTGGGAATAAGCGGCATAGGCAGCGCTTCATAGGCGCCGTCTGCGGCGGGATGCAGGTGTCCTCCCTCGCACGCCAATTAGCCGCCTCCGCTACCCGGCCCTGCTGGGTTTAGGGTGGTGACATAATTCATACAAACATCACATTTTTCACTCTCTCTGTCTCTCTGGGATAACTATGAGTGTTTGTGAGTGTGTGTGTGTGTGTGTGTGTGTGTGCGTGCGTGCGTGTATGCCTGTGTTTCTCTCAGTGTACACGTCTGTTGTGTTTGGACGTGTGTGTGTGTGTTGCGTACACAGTGAATACCCCCCATCCTTCCATCTGGCGGGAAGGTCTTTTCCTAGCAGAGTGAACGTTTTCATGAACTGTATTGAGTTGCAGAATTTCTAGACTTTAGTCCTCTGACAGGGTGATTGAGAACTTTGAGGAGGAGAGCTGCTTCACCATCTGCACACTATGAGGAACACTGTGACGGGATGCAATCACTCAGTTGACGTAAACAAATGACTCTCGCAGCACAACAATGCCAGGCCTCACAGCACACAAGACCGGGCTAGTCCATGAAAATGAAAACGGAACAATTTCTTCTTTCAATTTCACACCGAGGGCTGAAGTCGACGATTCGAATCGTCGGCCTTGAGGCCTCAAGTCAAGCCGTTTTTTTTTTCCATTTGTATGCTATTAATTGAATAGGCTATAACATGTAGAAGCTTATCTCAATTAGAAATGAATACTTTTTTTCTTTTTTAAATCATAAATTCAAATTCATAATGTAATGTGGTGGGGCAGGCTGTATTTATAACGAGCATCACTTGAAATGCGTGCGTGCAACCATTTCGCTCTGGCGTGTGACGGGGTCGGCCACAGACGCGAAAGAAGAGAGTTAACATTAGCTAACAATGTCTCCGAAAATATCTAAGGTCTGGCAGCATTTAGAGCTGTCAGACAATAAAAAGAAAGTTAAATGCAAGCTATGCAAACAGGACTTTGCATATCACTCGGCTACGACCAGCATGTCGAACCATTTGACACGGGTACGTTTCTAGCTACAGTATATGTAACTGTCATTAGGGCCCGAGCACTGGCGGTGCGAGGCCCTATTGAAACTCGAAGGATTATTATTATTAGGGCCCGAGCACTGGCGGTGCGAGGCCCTATTGTATTTCGAAGGATTATTATTATTCTTGTTCTTCTCCCCAAACAAATGCCTTTTTGGCGGCCTAAACATCGATGAAAACGGATGAAACTTTGCAGATACGTCAGTCCCGGTGAAAAATTTGATAATTCATGGGTGCCGGAAATAGGCGTGGCAAAACGGCTCAAGAGCGCCCCCTGGAAAGTTTAAAATGGCGAGCCCCACCTTTCAGTTTGATGTAGGCGAACCAAATTCGGTGGGCATATGTATTTCATCGAGCCACACTAAAATGTCTCTTGGAGCTATACCCAACATGCAACAGGAAGTCCGCCATTTTGCTCTTAATGTGCCATTTTGTCCTTGTTTTGACCATTTCCATGCCTCGTACTTCGACGAACTCCTCCTACAGATTTAATCCGATCAACTTCATATCGGGTCAGCTTCATCTTAAGACCTTTGTGATCAAAAGTTATCAAAAAAATTGAGTTTTCACCAAACACCCTTGCCGTGGCGCCCCGCCAAAGTTTGACATTTCGCCATAAAACACGAAGTCCTCATAACTCCTCCATACATTATCCAATTTGTCCGATATATCTCACGCTTCATGACGGTTCTGTCCTGAACACATCTATGTGTCAGTATTGCGTCATACTTATAGCGCCACCTATTGGTGAAACAGGAAGTCCTCATAACTCCTCCATACATTATCCGATTTGTCCGATTTATCTCACGCTTCATGACGGTTCTGTCCTGAACACATCTATGTGTCAGTATTGCGTCATACTTATAGCGCCACCTATTGGTGAAACAGGAAGTCCTCATAACTCCTCCATACATTATCCGATTTGTCCGATTTATCTCACGCTTCATGACGGTTCTGTCCTGAACACATCTATGTGTCAGTATTGCGTCATACTTATAGCGCCACCTATTGGTGAAACAGGAAGTCCTCATAACTCCTCCATACATTATCCGATTTGTCTGATATATCTCACGCTTCATGACGGTTCTCTCCTGAACACATCTATGTGTCAGTATTGCGTCATACTTATAGCGCCACCTATTGGTGAAACAGGAAGTCCTCATAACTCCTACATACATTATCCAATTTGTCCGATATATCTCACGCTTCATGACGGTTCTGTTCTGAACACATCTATGTGTCAGTATTGCGTCATACTTATAGCGCCACCTATTGGTGAAACAGGAAGTCCTCATAACTCCTGCATACATCATCCGATTTGCACCAAATTGCTGACGCTTCATGAAGGTGACATTCTGAACACATCTATGCGTCGGTATTGAGTCACACTTACAGCGCCACCTACTGGTGAAACAGGAAGTCCTCATAACTCCTACATACGTTAACCGATTTACTCAACATTTCTCACGCTTCATCAAGGTACCGTCCTGAACACATCTATGCTTCGGTATTGAGTCACGCCTAGAGCGCCACCTACTGGTGACAGGAAGTGTCTCTCAGTACTGCACACCGAAATAGCACACCCTTTAACGGCGCCACACCCCGACACGCGTGGGGTGCGAGGGCCCGCTCACTGCTGCTCGCAGCCCTAGTTAGGGCCCGAGCACTGGCGGTGCGAGGCCCTATTGTATTTCGAAGGATTATTATTATTCTCCCTTCTCCTTCTTCTTCTCCCCAAACAAATGCCTTTTTGGCGGCCTAAACATCGATGAAAACGGATGAAACTTTGCAGATACGTCAGACCCGGTGAAAAATTTGATAATTCATGGGTGACGGAAATGGGCGTGGCAAAACGGCTCAAGAGCGCCCCCTGGAAAATTTAAAATGGCGAGCCCCACCTTTCAGTTTGATGTAGGCGAACGAAATTCAGTGGGCATATGTAGTTCATCGAGACACACTAAAATGTCTCTTGGACGTATACCCAACATGCAACAGGAAGTCAGCCATTTTGCTTTTAATGTGCCATTTTGTCCTTGTTTTGACCATTTCCATGCCTCGTACTTCGACGAACTCCTCCTACAGATTTCATCCGATCAACTTCATATCGGGTCAGCTTCATCTTAAGGCCTTTGTGATCAAAAGTTATCAAAAAAAATGAGTTTTCACCAAACACCCTTGCCGTGGCGCCCCGCCAAAGTTTGACATTTCGCCATAAAACACGATGTCCTCATAACTCCTCCATACATTATCCGATTTGTCCGATATATCTCACGCTTCATGACGGTTCTGTCCTGAACACATCTATGGGTCAGTATTGCGTCATACTTATTGCGCCACCTATTGGTGAAACAGGAAGTCCTCATAACTCCTCCATACATTATCTGATTTGTCCGATATTTCTCACGCTTCATGACGGTTCTGTCCTGAACACATCTATGTGTCAGTATTGCGTCATACTTATAGCGCCACCTATTGGTGAAACAGGAAGTCCTCATATCTCCTCCATACATTATCCGATTTGTCCGATATATCTCACGCTTCATGACGGTTCTGTCCTGAACACATCTATGTGTCAGTATTGCGTCATACTTATAGCGCCACCTATTGGTGAAACAGGAAGTCCTCATAACTCCTCCATACATTATCCGATTTGTCTGATATTTCTCACGCTTCATGACGGTTCTGTCCTGAACACATCTATGTGTCAGTATTGCGTCATACTTATAGCGCCACCTATTGGTGAAACAGGAAGTCCTCATATCTCCTCCATACATTATCCGATTTGTCCGATATATCTCACGCTTCATGACGGTTCTGTCCTGAACACATCTATGTGTCAGTATTGCGTCATACTTATAGCGCCACCTATTGGTGAAACAGGAAGTCCTCATAACTCCTCCATACATTATCCGATTTGTCTGATATTTCTCACGCTTCATGACGGTTCTGTCCTGAACACATCTATGTGTCAGTATTGCGTCATACTTATAGCGCCACCTATTGGTGAAACAGGAAGTCCTCATATCTCCTACATACATTATCCGATTTGTCCGATATTTCTCACGCTTCATGACGGTTCTGTCCTGAACACATCTATGTGTCAGTATTGCGTCATACTTATAGCGCCACCTATTGGTGAAACAGGAAGTCCTCATATCTCCTACATACATTATCCGATTTGTCCGATATTTCTCACGCTTCATGACGGTTCTGTCCTGAACACATCTATGTGTCAGTATTGCGTCATACTTATAGCGCCACCTATTGGTGAAACAGGAAGTCCTCATATCTCCTACATACATTATCCGATTTGTCCGATATTTCTCACGCTTCATGACGGTTCTGTCCTGAACACATCTATGTGTCAGTATTGCGTCATACTTATAGCGCCACCTATTGGTGAAACAGGAAGTCCTCATATCTCCTACATACATTATCCGATTTGTCCGATATTTCTCACGCTTCATGACGGTTCTGTCCTGAACACATCTATGTGTCAGTATTGCGTCATACTTATAGCGCCACCTATTGGTGAAACAGGAAGTCCTCATAACTCCTCCATACATTATCCGATTTGTCCGATTTATCTCACGCTTCATGACGGTTCTGTCCTGAACACATCTATGTGTCAGTATTGCGTCATACTTATAGCGCCACCTATTGGTGAAACAGGAAGTCCTCATAACTCCTGCATACATCATCCGATTTGCACCAAATTGCTGACGCTTCATGAAGGTCACCTTCTGAACACATCTATGTGTCGCTATTGAGTTACACTTACAGCGCCACCTACTGGTGAAACAGAAAGTACTCATAACTCCTACATACATTATCCGATTTACTCCAAATTGCTCATGCTTGATGAAGGTTGCATCTTGAACACATCTGTAGGTCAGTATTGCATCATACCTACAGCGCCACCTACTGCTTACAGGAAGTCCTCATAACTCCTACATACTTTGTCCGATTTACACAACATTTCTCACGCTTCATCAAGGTACTGTCCTGAACACATCTATGCTTTGGTATTGAGTCACGCTTAGAGCGCCACCTACTGGTGACAGGAAGTTTCTGTCAGTACTGGACACCGAAATAGCACACCCTTTAACGGCGCCACACCCCGACCCGCGTGGGGTGCGAGGGCCCGCTCACTGCTGCTCGCAGCACTAGTTATTATTATTATTCTTCTTTACTCCAAACAAATGCCTTTTAGGCGGCCTGAACATCGATGAAAACGGATGAAACTTTGCAGATACGTCAGTCCCGGTGAAAAATTTGATAATTCATGGGTGACGGAAATGGGCGTGGCAAAATGGCTCAAGAGCGCCCCCTGGAAAGTTTAAAATGGCGAGCCCCACCTTTCAGTTTGATGTAGGCGAACGAAATTCGGTGGCCATATGTATTTTATCGAGCCACACTAAAATGTCTCTTGGAGCTATACCCAACATGCAACAGGAAGTCCGCCATTTTGCTCTTAATGTGCCATTTTGTCCTTGTTTTGACCATTTCCATGCCTCGTACTTCGACGAACTCCTCCTACAGATTTCATCCGATCAACTTCATATCGGGTCAGCTTCATCTTAAGACCTTTGTGATCAAAAGTTATCAAAAAAATTGAGTTTTCACCAAACACCCTTGCCGTGGCGCCCCGCCAAAGTTTGACATTTCGCCATAAAACACGAAGTCCTCATAACTCCTCCATACATTATCCAATTTGTCCGATATTTCTCAGGCTTCATGACGGTTCTGTCCTGAACACATCTATGTGTCAGTATTGCGTCATACGTATAGCGCCACCTATTGGTGAAACAGGAAGTCCTCATAACTCCTGCATACATCATCCGATTTGCACCAAATTGCTGACGCTTCATGAAGGTGGCCTTCTGAACCCATCTATGTGTCGGTATTGAGTCACACTCACAGCGCCACCTACTGGTGAAACAGGAAGTCCTCATAACTCCTACATACGTTATCCGATTTACTCAACATTTCTCACGCTTCATCAAGGTACCGTCCTGAACACATCTATGCTTCGGTATTGAGTCACGCCTAGAGCGCCACCTACTGGTGACAGGAAGTTTCTCTCAGTACTGCACACCGCCAAAGTTTGATATTTCGCCATAAAACACGAAGTCCTCATAACTCCTCCATACACTATCCAATTTGTCCGATATATCTCACGCTTCATGACGGTTCTGTCCTGAACACATCTATGTGTCAGTATTGCGTCATACTTATAGCGCCACCTATTGGTGAAACAGGAAGTCCTAATAACTCCTCCATACATTATCCAATTTGTCCGATATATCTCACGCTTCATGACGGTTCTGTCCTGAACACATCTATGTGTCAGTATTGCGTCATACTTATAGCGCCACCTATTGGTAAAACAGGAAGTCCTCATAACTCCTCCATACATTATCCGATTTGTCCGATATATCTCACGCTTCATGAGGGTTCTGTCCTGAACACATCTATGTGTCAGTATTGCGTCATACTTATAGCGCCACCTATTGGTGAAACAGGAAGTCCTCATAACTACTACATACATTATCCAATTTGTCTGATATATCTCACGCTTCATGACGGTTCTCTCCTGAACACATCTATGTGTCAGTATTGCGTCATACTTATAGCGCCACCTATTGGTGAAACAGGAAGTCCTCATAACTCCTACATACATTATCCAATTTGTCCGATATATCTCACGCTTCATGACGGTTCTGTTCTGAACACATCTATGTGTCAGTATTGCGTCATACTTATAGCGCCACCTATTGGTGAAACAGGAAGTCCTCATAACTCCTGCATACATCATCCGATTTGCACCAAATTGCTGACGCTTCATGAAGGTGACATTCTGAACACATCTATGCGTCGGTATTGAGTCACATTTACAGCGCCACCTACTGGTGAAACAGGAAGTCCTCATAACTCCTACATACGTTAACCGATTTACTCAACATTTCTCACGCTTCATCAAGGTACCGTCCTGAACACATCTATGCTTCGGTATTGAGTCACGCCTAGAGCGCCACCTACTGGTGACAGGAAGTGTCTCTCAGTACTGCACACCGAAATAGCACACCCTTTAACGGCGCCACACCCCGACACGCGTGGGGTGCGAGGGCCCGCTCACTGCTGCTCGCAGCCCTAGTTCTTCTCCTTCTTCTCCTTCTTCTTCTCCTTTACTCCAAACAAATGCCTTTTAGGCGGCCTGAACATCGATGAAAACGGATGAAACTTTGCAGATACGTCAGTCCCGGTGAAAAATTTGATAATTCATGGGTGACGGAAATGGGCGTGGCAAAACGGCTCAAGAGCGCCCCCTGGAAAGTTTAAAATGGCGAGCCCCACCTTTCAGTTTGATGTAGGCTAACGAAATTCGGTGGGCATATGTATTTCATCGAGCCACACTTAAATGTCTCTTGGAGCTATACCCAACATGCAACAGGAAGTCCGCCATTTTGCTCTTAATGTGCCATTTTGTCCTTGTTTTGACCATTTCCATGCCTCGTACTTCGACGAACTCCTCCTACAGATTTCATCCGATCAACTTCATATCGGGTCAGCTTCATCTTAAGACCTTTGTGATCAAAAGTTATCAAAAAAATTGAGTTTTCACCAAACAGCCTTGCCGTGGCGCCCTGCCAAAGTTTGACATTTCGCCATAAAACACGAAGTCCTCATAACTCCTCCATACATTATCCAATTTGTCCGATATATCTCACGCTTCATGACGGTTCTGTCCTGAACACATCTATGTGTCAGTATTGCGTCATACTTATAGCGCCACCTATTGGTGAAACAGGAAGTCCTCATAACTCCTCCATACATTATCCAATTTGTCCGATATATCTCACGCTTCATGACGGTTCTGTCCTGAACACATCTATGTGTCAGTATTGCGTCATACTTATAGCGCCACCTATTGGTGAAACAGGAAGTCCTCATAACTCCTCCATACATTATCCAATTTGTCCGATATATCTCACGCTTCATGACGGTTCTGTCCTGAACACATCTATGTGTCAGTATTGCGTCATACTTATAGCGCCACCTATTGGTGAAACAGGAAGTACTCATAACTCCTCCATACATTATCCAATTTGTCCGATATATCTCACGCTTCATGACGGTTCTGTCCTGAACACATCTATGTGTCAGTATTGCGTCATACTTATAGCGCCACCTATTGGTGAAACAGGAAGTACTCATAACTCCTCCATACATTATCCAATTTGTCCGATATATCTCACGCTTCATGACGGTTCTGTCCTGAACACATCTATGTGTCAGTATTGCGTCATACTTATAGCGCCACCTATTGGTGAAACAGGAAGTCCTCATAACTCCTCCATACATTATCCAATTTGTCGGATATATCTCACGCTTCATGACGGTTCTGTCCTGAACACATCTATGTGTCAGTATTGCGTCATACTTATAGCGCCACCTATTGGTGAAACAGGAAGTCCTCATAACTCCTCCATACATTATCCAATTTGTCCCATATATCTCACGCTTCATGACGGTTCTGTCCTGAACACATCTATGTGTCAGTATTGCGTCATACTTATAGCGCCACCTATTGGTGAAACAGGAAGTCCTCATAACTCCTGCATACATCATCCGATTTGCACCAAATTGCTGACGCTTCATGAAGGTCACCTTCTGAACACATCTATGCGTCGGTATTGAGTTACACTTACAGCGCCACCTACTGGTGAAACAGGAAGTACTCATAACTCCTACATACATTATCCGATTTACTCCAAATTGCTCATGCTTGATGAAGGTCGCATCTTGAACACATCTGTAGGTCAGTATTGCGTCATACCTACAGCGCCACCTACTGCTTACAAGAAGTCCTCATAACTCCTACATACTTTGTCCGATTTACACAACATTTCTCACGCTTCATCAAGGTACTGTCCTGAACACATCTATGCATCGGTATTGAGTCACGCTTAGAGCGCCACCTACTGGTGACAGGAAGTTTCTGTCAGTACTGGACACCGAAATAGCACACCCTTTAACGGCGCCACACCCCGACCCGCGTGGGGTGCGAGGGCCCGCTCACTGCTGCTCGCAGCACTAGTTCTCGTTGATTTTAAATAGCCTAGCCTACTCAGAAATGTGCCTCGGCAACAATTGGTTCTTTTGGCTATAGGCTATCAATAGATTCCTAACCAAAATAATCACAGAAACTTGATGTCAAGTGATTTTCTGATAGCCAGGAGAAAGAGAGAAAACACATTGACGATTCGACGCGTCGCTTTGAACACCAAGTCTGAGTCGAATCACAAAATCCTGAGTTGAAGACAGCCCTATTCACACCCATGCTTTATTCACGCCGGAGGCCTGTCTGATGGCACTGTCAAGATAAGTACAATGGCGCCATGTGATTGTGTCATTCTCACTGCACTAGCTCGATGCTTTACCGATTTAATGGGTGCACGTTGAATGCTGCTAAAAAAGCAGGTGGATGGAAACTTTATTTGCACGGCCTGTTCTTACGGCGGTCGTAAGAATAGACCTGCCCGCTATTTCTATGGCGCCCTATCTACCGCCTCCCAAACTTGGCGGCCGTAAGAATAGACTTTCCCACTATTCTTACGGCGCTGAATCTTGTTCTGGGAAATTCTGCATTCAAAACCTCACCAACTCTAACACTATCCCGAAACTCTAACCTTAATCCTAACCATAAACACAAACATTAGGTATTTATGGCCAAAATGCTTGAAATCGTAATTTCTGGCCACCATCAAAATAATCACTACCAGTTTTATTTGGTTGTAGCACTATTTGGTCCTCACCCACTGCAAGCAGAAAATAAAACAAGAAAACGTGAAACTCTGAAATATTTGTGAACCAGCACATTTAAATGCAAATAAAGAAAAAGTGTGGAAAAAAAACGAGCAATGTAACAAGTTGTTACTTCAACGAGACGTCCTGTTCTCTCTTCTAGCCCCCACTCGAAGAAGCGCTGGTGCCCAGTGATGCATTCGCTGAGAACAGGTTACAACAGGTCCTTTAACTTTGAATAGATTTCAAATGATGAAGGACATTATGCCATCTCCATTTGCGAATGACTAGGCTTGCTCCCTCATGCCATGTGTGCTATTTATAGCAAGGTGGCATTATCCCCATCTGGGGGGGGATGAACAGCACAACACAAACACACTGTCATTATTAAGGTGCAGCAGCTAGTATAGTCATTAGAACACACACATTCTCTACAGCCCTGGGCACTAATGATAGCACCACTGCTAAGGTTAGCCATCACCATAACAACCCCCGACCTACATTCTGCCAACAAAAGCTTATCGGCGGGGCCGCGCCGTTGTGCGTTCCTGGTGGCGTGGCGTCGGAAGCGCGGGGTATGATTAGAGGTTGGATTCTCTGAGCCAGAGCAGCCCCAATGGGAGGACACTGTCTTTGAGGTGCAAAACGTGGCGCATTTCCATCCCGGAGTAGGAGAAAACAAATAACCGTGAACAGCTTATATTATAATCAAAACGATTGAACAACTGTCGCCATTAACGTTAATGCGTGTCTGATTATTTATGAGGCTTGTCACATCTGCGGGGAGGCGTCAGCCTCCTTTTGTGTGAGCTTTCATCCTGCGCCGGGAGACCTCTCTGATCTCCACCATATCTCATTCTGCTGCTATGGTCTCCTTCACACATGTTACATCATGTCCGGTCACAGAAATGTTTTGGGGGGGAGGGGGTATTTTTTGGTGTTGTGTTGTCGCTGCAGTGCGCCTTCCCCGTGGTGAGTTGTCTTAAGGTCTCCTGTCGGGAGAATCATCGGAAGTGATGGCAGCATACAGAAGAGTCACTTGCTGCTTATGAAAATCTGTGAATTGGAAACCTCTATTATTACCCAGAATCTAGAATCTAAGCCAGTTGTAGCTCTGTTCACTGACCTCCTCTGTTTCAAGCATGAGGTGATTGGGAGTGTGGTGTATTCTCAACATGGATCAACTACATTTTGATGAAAGCAACACGGAGGAAAAAAATTGAATAAGTTACAATTTGACGGAAAAAAAGGGGGAAAAGTAGCCATTCTCCTTTAATGCAATGTTCTTTACTAATAGGATCTTCAATTTAAAGTGCGTTCATCCATGTCCATATTATCCTACGCGAGCTCCTTGTTTTTGGACATTTCAAAGTTTCATCAGCGAGGACGCAGCGGCACGCAAGAGACACCTCGCCGCCCGCGGATCCCAGTTTTAATGGCGTCCCGGCTCGTCCGTCTGGAGGAATCCCAGCCTGTGTTATTTTGGATATAGCGGGCGGGCGAGCGCTGGCCTGCTCCGCCTGTCTGCCGGGTAACTAGCTGGGAGCACTGGGCTGTGAAGCCCTGAGGAGCCAGCAGCCCCAGTCACCAGCAGGGAATAGGCCGCATTAACGCCAAGCTGATACCTCCAGAAATATGACTGGATAAATCCATAATATGCACCCACTGGCCCAAATCCTGCCATGGGCCCCGTAGAGAGACGTGGGGCCCGTGAAGTCAGATAACCCATTTCATCTCAACCGGAAAATAATGCTGCCCGTCCAAAGTCAGTGCACCCTCACAGAGTTGGTCTACCCAATTAGAATATCCTTGCGAATGATCCCAGACGCTTTGATTCATTTCAGAGGTGAGGGTGTTAAGGCAAAGCTGAACAGTGTATTACCTCAACTATTCTACAGCCCAGATGCGCTCCTGCAGTATTTTTGTCGGTTAGATGAGAAAAGTTCCCTCTGAGCACTAAACAAGCTTTAGAGTTTGCTACTAAGCACAATCTTTACTTCACCGGCAGATCCTTGGGAGTCAGACGGCTGCAGCAGTCAAAGAGTTGAAAGAAAGCAGCTGCAATACGCACTATTTAAAGAGACAGCCGTATAGCGGGCCAATTGTTCATTGGTGCAGACGGGGGCTCGGCCACGGATGGTGCGTTCATAGGTTGCATTGTAGTCAGCCGGTCCATAGGGCAGTGACACACCCACTTCCTCAATTACGACAGGTACGAGAGAGAGAGAGAGAGAGAGAGAGAAAGAACGCATGATTAGTATAACAATTATACAACTAAAATAAATAGACAATCGTAACACCCATTACAAGTATTTTAGAGCTGCCACTGTTTTCTCGTTGTTTACAATGGGTAATAGATAAATAGATAGATTATTTATTGTCCTTTACAGGAAATTCATTTTCATATCTTTACGGTGCTACACATAATACAAACCCATTATCATACAATCCCCACATTTACCATACAGTCACACATTTACATATAATCACCAACCATATTTACACATACACACCTGTGCATACATTTGTACACATTGCATATGCTGATTAAACGGTTATTGTGGTGGTTGAGGGGTATTGTTGAGGAGGGAGAGGGAACTTGGCTCTTTCTGAATCGGGCCCGTTTCCAGCTCTGGGGCGCTATAGAGACGAGTGCTGTGTACCAAGCGTAGCTGTAAAACATCGGTAGCCTAGCCTGCTCTTAACTCCACCTCTAGTGCGCCCAACACAGCTGTAAGCTTGGCGCTCTTCAGCTACATCAGACATGTACAGAACATCACATCGTTCTGGGCGGCTGGAAGTCCAGACTCCATTGTGAACATTTTCGCGATGAGTTAGCGATGTGTTAATTTCTCGTCGGGTTTTTCTTTTTCTTCCCCAGAGTGAAATATATTCACTCTCACTCTCAGTGACTCTTGTAGCTGTTTTGATGTCATTCCTGCGTGGTTCTCCTGCAGCGTCGGGGTGGTGAATTGATGCAGACGGATGTATATTTATGAGGACGACATGCATTTCAGGGGAAACGAACGCAGCGAAAGGTGACCTTCTTGGATAAAAGGAGGGCCTCGAAACCAAATGATGAAAGAGAATAGGATCATCCTGAGCTCATTACTGTGGGTGTGAAGGTCCGGGTAATTATAACGGTAGGAGCAAGGGCGGGCTTTGCCGTCTGCTACAGTATTGTTGTTGCTTTGTTAATGTCGTTGACGGGGGCGGTGGGGGATTTATTACTGAGACTCACAGACGTGAGAGAACTACGACTTCTACCTGTGGGATGGTACGAAGCAACACATTATTGGCTTGGATTGCAGGGAGGACATTGGAAGAATCCACTGTGTCTCCTCAAGATGATGACCGAACCTCAGAAAACTGACCAGATTCATCACGGCCCCTGATGTTCTCAGCCCAAGCTTTCCGACGCATTGCTTCTGGGAACTGAATGCCTACTTGTGTATAATCTTAAAATATGTAGTTTTCCATAGGGGGCGGGAGTGAGGGGGGGGTGATTTACTGTGGGTTCCTGTTCCTCTGCTGTGGGGAGGGGAACGGGTTGGGAGGGTTCGGGGGCGGCAGGGTCATGATGAGCCGATGGTGCGGAGGTGCTGCTGACGTCCTGACACCGCAGCTCGGCCTGCCTCTCTCCCGGCCCGTCTGGCTCTCTGGGGCTCTCTGGGGAACGCCCCCGGCTGCAAAGAACAAACGCAGAGTTACCGTCTGCTGCCGCGTGCATGGGAGGAACGCCATGCATTTTTGATGCGCCTGGAATAAAGAAATAACATGGCTGTTCTTCCAGCGACGGTCGGCTTGTGTAAGCTCCATTTCCATGTCTGAGTTCCAGTGTTAATAAAGAAAAGAAAGAAACAGTTCTGTCATTACCCGCTAGACTCGCGTCAATTTAACGCTGAGCTTCGCACACATGAGACGGGGCACACAGGAACTATTTGCTCAAACCCTGGACGGTATCTCCGGTGGTTTGAGGGGTGTGTGTGTGCGTGTGCGCGTGCATGCTTGTTCATTTCTGTGTGTGTGTGTGTGTGTGTGTGTGTGTGTGTGTGAGTGTGTGCTCGCTGTATAGATGATGAGTCTGCATGTAATGTCGGTCCATTGGCAGAGCTTGTTAGCCAGGCTTTTGGAGTGGAAAGTTATGGTGAGACGTTCCCTCCACTCAGACATAATTCAGCAAAGTTGTTTCCACTTGGCCGATTCTCTGAACACTGGAGTTCAGAACTGATTTGTTGAGCAGTAGCACGAGCGGAGTTACAGTACACCTAATGACCATCGAAGGCTTCAGCGTACCCCTGCAAACTTTCGATTTTTTTTCTTTCATGCAACTGTCAATTTCAGAATCTCTCATGTTTCCTGTTCCTCCATTGATGACTCTGAGACTGACAAAAGCTGTTACATTATTGCATACATAATAGCAACCTTGATACCAAAGTAATAGCAATCTTAATACCACACTGTTGTTTTGAAACCATGCTCCCTCTTAACTCAGCAACCTCTCTGTCCGTAGACTGGGCAACATCACACATAAACTATTTTATTATGATGATTATTATTATTATTATTTTAATGCTATCCGTTTCTCCTCCATGTTGCATAGCAGAGCTCCCGCAGGATGCACTGCTGGCCTCCAGGAGATTATTGAGATGCTCTGTAAAAGAGGGATGATATTGGCTCCAGTGGAGCAGGTTTGAAAGGGTCCAGGCGAGGTGTACGGTGGCAGGTATACACCGTCTCTGTCTGCCCCCAGGTGGGCTCCGCACTCGCACCTCCCCAGTCGACTGCACACACACACACACACACACACACACACACACACACACACACACACACACACACAACACAACTGTTTTTATGACCGCACCGCGAACATCTGACAAAGCCTGAGGAGAGACACCGTGGGATTTTTTATTCTGTTCGCAGGATTAGTGTCTCGTGGGGCCCAGCCGGCCCAGTAGGAAAACGCTTCCTCAATTAATAGGTTTTCCTCTCTTGTCACCAAGCCCCCAGACTGCTCCGCCGTACTCCGCGCTGCTGGCGTCTTTACTGGGCGTGAAAACACACGGTGGTGTCCAACGGAGGTGTCGCCCCTTCAGAGGCGTCTGTGACACAGTGTGAGGTTCTGGGCTGGGAGTTCAAAGGGCAGGCAGGAAGACGGCGGCTCCGAGGGGAGGGGCAGCGGGGTGGGGGGGTCGTGTGAGACCGGACAGCTTTCTGCCGTGGCTCGTCGCCTCCTAATGATCCCCCATCTCCAGGCAGCCGGGGGGGCGCTTCCCCCTCGATTTACGAGCCGTGTTATGGTCAACGCCTGGGACTGGCGGCAGAAACGCTAACCGCAGCATAGCCACAGCAGGGTCCAGGGGCTAGGGCTTCAGCTCTCCCCCCCGGTTAACACAGGAATACATTCAGCAGATGAGGCCCGTTAGTTCTTCTGCACGCTTCAGTTTACTGGCGCTAGACCCCGCTAACTCAGAAAGATCCCGCTTCACTGTCAGATCAACGGGTTTCATGGGTAGACTGCTTTCCCATTTCCTGTTCAAAGTTCTTGAGTGTGTGTCCATGCGCGTTTGTGTGTGTGAGAGAGATTGTTAATATGGGGTTTTATGGCTTCATTGCTAAAGGCTACCATATAAAGTAAGTACATATTCAAGTTTCCAAATACAGACTAGAGTAGTGAACTTGTGTGACCAAGCGTTGTTGTTTTTGGATTGAGCTCCTTCCTAAAGGACACATTTGATCTGGAGTTCCCCCGGGGGATGCTTGGCAGCCTCCAAAACAGTGGATGTTTTTCTTCTGTTGTCCTGCAGTGGTCAAAGGAGAACATTAAACAGCCGTACTGAAAGTCAGCGCCCGCCCATTGGCTGTGAACAGATGAGCCCGACCGCGGCGCAGCTAACCGATAATGGCCTTCTGATATTACTAATTGTTGGCTCACCCGCTCCCTCCCCGCGGGCTAGAAATGTGTTGATCCACCGCAAAGATCAGCGGACTCGAAGCTCGGGAGCTAGACGGTGCACAGAGCTAGTTCATAATTAATACACACCATTAAATATGCATTATTCCATGGACGTGGCCAAGTATGGATTTTTGTTTTGATTTTCACTCCGGATAAGTGAGGCACTTTTTCGGCCGGTCGTATTCCGTCGCCGGCTCCGCGGCTCCAGAGATGCGCGGCCACAGCTTGGCGGGCCCCCGAGGGTCTGGCGCGCCACGTGGTTTTCGAAGTCTCGTGTGCAGCATGAGAGGAGGTGCAGGTCGACTTCTCTCTAGCAGCTGGTTCTCATTTGTTGCCCTGCTCTCCGGCTCTTGAAGGGGGAACCGTTAAAGCGAGTCCCCATCCATTCTGGGGGGGGGTGGGGGAGGGGGGGGGGGGGTTAATGTTTCCCTTGATATCTGTTGCTGAGGGCAGAGCCGGTGTTTTCATCCGCAACGGTGGGTAACAGATATTTTATGTGCGGAGGAGCGCACTGCTTTCTGTAGAAAATCCCCCAAAGATGACAGGGGCCGTGATGGATCCACATGGCGCGGGAGCAGGGAGGCCGGGGAAGGAGAAGGCCCGGTCCGCGTCTCCAGCCCCTCCAGCCCCTCCAGCCAGCACGTTCACCAAGACCCCTGCCTGGACGGAGACACTGCCTGGGCTCCGCAGGCCCCTGTGGGCCTCTGTGGCCGTCTCTCTCCCGAACCATGTGGTTAGGGAGCGTCTGTTCTCCCCCGCCACACACACACACACACACACACACAAACACACACCCTTCTGTTGTACAAGCACACACACATGCACACGCGTACGCACACACACACATGCACACACGCACGCACACGCATGCACTCAATCTCACACACACATGCACACAATCACACAAACACACATGCACATATACACGGACACACACACACACGCACACACGCTGGTTGGAAATGCTGTCAAATTGATTAGCATTCCCAGCTTTTCTTCCTGATTAAGCATGGACGGCGCCTCAGGTGTGAGTTTCTGTAACGTGGGTAATTAGGCCCCAGTGTTTTAAAGGCTCAGACACTGCAGGAGAACAGACGCCTGGAGAACGCCAGCAGAATGGGACTGAGGCAGACGCCGGTTGTGGTGCAAAACTGTGGCTCTGCTGGCTTTCTAAGAGAATATTGCTGGAATACATTCCAATTGCATAATCTATAGATAGCCTCCTGCATGGCTTCCAACTAGTTGTTTTTTTGTCCCCGAGACAGGTATGTTGTGTGTTCATTGGTTGGCTGTGAGGTTCTGACAGATTGCAGAACTAAGTAAACAAAGGTTGGGAAAGCACAAACATCTCTGTCATCACAGAAAAAGCTGGAAAGGTGCTATTGTAAACATGCCAGCAGATCGTTCTGTGCGTCTCTTGTTTGTGTTTGTGTTTTTGTATGAGTGCTCTACAAAAGCACCCGGTGAAATGCACATTCTGTGGCTAGAGAGCTCTTCTTTGTGTCCCCTCTCCCACACACAGTGTGTGACGCTCGGTCCTGATCAATGAAGAACTGATGGTACCATTGAAAGCTTGCTGGCCCCCAAAAGCACTCTTCAGCACATTCATCAAGAGCAAAGACAAAGTGAGCAGGATGTTGTTCTGACGGGGGTGGACCTGTCTCTGATCCTACACATATTATTTCTCTTTTTTCCATGTTCTGAAATATAAAAGCACTTTGAGCTGCAGTATCTTTATGAAAGGTGCATACAGATTATTATTAGTAATATTATTATTATGACATGTTTCTCATCTGATGATTAAACCCCACATATACCTTTTCCTATTAAAACATCACTACAAAATGTCTATGACCAAGAATCATAGAAATGAAATGACATGTATTGTTGTTCTGATATTGAGTTAGTGTTTCAGTACAGTGTTTATAGTTAATGTTACAGTACAGCGTGTTACAGTACAGTGTGTTACAGTACAGTGTGTTACAGCACAATTTGTTACAGTACTGTGTTACAGTACAGTTAGTGTTACAGTACAGTTAGTGTTACAGTACAGTGAGTTACAGTACATTCAGAGAATGTTACAGTACAGTGTGTTACAGTACAGTTAGAGAATGTTACAGTACAGTGTGTTACAGTACAGTTAGTGTTACAGTACAGTGAGTTACAGTACAGTTAATGTTACAGTACAGTACAGTGTTACAGTACAGTTAATGTTACAGTACAGTGTGTTACAGTACAGTGTTACAGTACAGTGAGTTACAGTACAGTTAGTGTTACAGTACAGTGTTACAGTACAGTTAATGTTACAGTACAGGTACAGTTAATGTTACAGTACATGGTTACAGAGTGTTACAGTATGTAGCATGTTGCAGCATGACACATAACAATAGACAAACACTAAACCACGACAAGACAGTACAAAACAATGTTTTATTGTTTTGTACTGTCTTGTTGTGGTTTAGTGTTTGTTTTTGTTATGTGTCATGCTGCAACACTGAATTTCCCTGACAGGATGAATAAAGTATTATCGTATCATATCGTATCGTAGTACAGTGTGCAAAAGTACAGCTGGTGTACAAGCCTGCTCTTGCCCGCTACGTGAACCACACTTCAAACATATACTATACCTACTTCACTCTTCTGTAACACCCCAAATTAACAGACGCGCTCTAATCCCTTCTAATCTTCCTCCAGAGAGCCGAGAGATACCTCTCTCTGAGAACACCAGAGCTGAGCAATAAAGTGTTAGTTTTTTTAATGATAGGGCCCCCAGCGGATAGTGCCTCTCTGACGCCCCCCCCCCCCTCCTCTCTGATGCCCCCACCCCACCCCACCCCCCGAACCGCCAGGCTGTGGTCGGGGGTGAGGACGTTGCTGGAGACCGGAGGCTGCGGGGGGGGGGGGGAGTCACCAGGAAAGCAACACTGGGCCAGTCTCACTAATGAGTGTTTGTGAGTCTCACACTGGCTTAGCTCGGAAAAGAATAACAGAGGGGTTATATTCACCGCCTGATCTTAGACAGAGTATCTATGCCGGCGAATCCTCTCACCACCCCCCCCCCCCCCCCCCCTTCCCCCCTCCCCACTCTTCTCACTCTCGAGATCTAAAGCAGAGCATCAAAGAGCTCTTCTCTTAGCTTGTGACTGTTCAAACTCAGTATCCAGACACGCCGCTCTCCCGTCAGACAGACGGGACTATCACAGGGGCGCGTGAGGTGTTTCACTCAAAACACAAGCGGTCCTGTGATAAAGAGTAGACTTTCCCACTTGCCAGAAAGTCTGCGTCTCATTGAAACTGTCCAGTCTACTGTTTTTTGCTTGACCGCTTGTAGAAGCACATTTGTTTTCGAGCATAACTGTTGTCAATATCACCAGCATCTGATTGAATGCTGTTACTGCATCACAACTCATATGTCCTTTTCTCTCTTTTCCAGCTAACTCCAGTCTTCTGGGCGGAGGGGGAGGTGAGTGTTTATTTATTTTTTGGTAGTTCCTCTTCTATTCCAGTTAAGGCTACTCTCATCAGATCCGTAGCCGTCTCTTGTGTGACACACCCACGTCTCTCCGCGGTCTACCCGTGGACCGCCGTGACGCGACCGTGCCTCGACCGGCCCGTCGGGGAGCGTCAGCGTCACGAGCGGCGGCGGAAACCCAAGGCTGCTGAGCGCGGCAGGGGCCGACGGGCCGGGACCATCGAGGCGCCCCCGGTGGAGCGCCGCCGTCCAATCACACGGTTCCCCTTTTGGGTTGTTTTTGCTCTCAGCTCTGACGTGATTGGAGTAATCATTCCTCGGTGCACTGGGCAGGGGAGTGAGACATCAGCCCAATTACACAAGGAATTTTGATCTCGGGGAGGGGAAAAAAAGGAGAAAAAAAAGGGGGGGGGGATGATCCAGTGTTTTCTTGGAGTGCGAGAGAATAGGAAATCAGGTCACATTTTCAGCCTTATTGGCTTGTTTATCCATCTGTGGTGTCGTCCACGCCTGGCTGGCCTGTTCCTGGTTCTCTGGGCGTTCAGTCTGAGAGGGACAATTAGTGTGTCTATCCAGAGCTGCTGAAACCCTATCCCCATCCAATCACGCTCCCCCATCCGAGCATCTCATCTTATCTGATGCGTGGCGTTGACGGCAGGCCTGCCCGGCCGCTGTCACACGGGCCTTGTGTGTCGGACAGATCCTTATCAGTGACGGAGAGGCCCTTAGCATGGCCGGCCTAAAGTGGCTGTGTGATTGAGATCACAGGTCGCGCACATGTGTCTCCATAGCTGAGCGGAGCCCCACCTGCCAATGGTACGGCAATCTGAACACACTGCCGCGTCCCCCCGATTGCTATCTCTCTCTCCACTCCAACATACTTCTCATTGATTTGCAACATGGAGAGCAACATTTCAGGAGCAATTTCACCCCCCTTATGTTGGATGATGGTGAATTAATGGTAAAAGCATTTCACAGTCATCTATCAAATCTCTCTGATAGGGACTGCTCGACACATTAGTATCTCTCTCTCCCTCTCTCTCTCTATCTCTCTCCCTCCCTCCCTCCCTCTCTCTATCTTTATCTCTCTCCCTCCCTCTCTCTCTCTATCTCTCTCCCTCCCTCTCTCTCTCTCTCTCCCTCTCTCTCTCTCTCTCCCTCCCTCTCTCTCCCTCTCTCTCTCTATCTCTATCTCTCTCCCTCACTCTCTCTATCTCTCTCCCTCCCTCTCTCTATCTCTCTCCCTCTCTCTCTCTATCTCTCTCCCTCCCTCTCTGTCTCTCTATCTCTATCTCTCTCCCTCCCTCTCTCTCTCTCTGTCTCTCTCTCTCTCCCTCTCTCTCTCTCTCCCTCCCTCTCTCTCTCTCTATCTCTATCTCTATCTCTCTCCCTCCCCCTCTCTCTCTCTCTCTCCTCTCTCTCTCCCTCCCTCTCTCTCTCTCTCCCTCCCTCTCTCTCTCTCTCTCTCTCTCTCCCTCCCTCTCTCTCTCTATCTCTATCTCTATCTCTATCTCTATCTCTATCTCTCTCCCTCCCTCTCTCTCTCTCTCTCTCTCTCTCTCTCTCTCTCTCTCTCTCTCTCTCTCCCTCTCTCTCTGGCTTACACTGCTGTTGATTGAGTTCTTGATTTCATATTATTTTCCAAAGGTGTTTATATTGAGTCTAATGATAGTGTAGAAGCCAGGTCTAATCTGTCTATCCTGACCTGACTCTTACAAAGGGA
The DNA here is from genome assembly GCF_949987555.1 of Borostomias antarcticus. Classification (NCBI taxonomy): domain Eukaryota; kingdom Metazoa; phylum Chordata; class Actinopteri; order Stomiiformes; family Stomiidae; genus Borostomias; species Borostomias antarcticus. Next base: position 12,080,625 of record NC_140235.1, read on the forward strand.
GACAGAATTCTACTCAGGGGGTGGGATACTGTTCTGGTCAAAAACATCAGTGTACATGACTACGATGGAATGTAACTGTAGCCTGTGTCAGGAGCGAAGTCCATTCATCCTTAATTGCCTTTCCGTGATGTTTATTTCTGCCATTTGAAATTGGCACAACATGGAAGCCAATTAACCTTGCAACGAGACGGCTGGCTTTGTTTCATTTTAGACCATAAATTCACCAGGATACTTGAGACACTGCTCTGTGATTGATAGATTTTCCTTTTCTTCCCTGTGTGCGTGTGGAGGGGGGTTGGGCCGGGGGGTGGTTGAAGGATGGGGAGCTAATAGAAACCAGGATGACTCCTGGTGAAAGATCACTTTTATCTGCGTCAGGCCTGACCGGGGGTACGTCTTCTAAACAGTGTATTTCAAAAACAAACCTCTCTATCGTCTCTGCTTTCTCTTTATCTGCATATGGCCCAGCCTCTCGTTATCTCCCAGGCTCTTTATCAAGCTGAGGGGGCTGATATGTAAACCTGCTTTCTTTACCCTCTCAGGCTCTCTATCCAGCTTCCCCCTCTCTCTCTCTCTCTCTCTCTCTCTCTCTCTCTCTCTCTCCTCTCCTCTCTCTCTCTCTCTCTCTCTCTCTCTCTCAATTCAAAGGGCTTTATTGGCATGGGAAACACATTTTACATGCCCAAAGCAAAATAAACAAAAGCCTCTCTCTGTTTCCCCTCCCCCTCCTACTCCCGTACTCCTTGTTTATCAGCGGACATGTGAGGACCTCCTGCCATGCGGGGGGGAGGGGGTGGGGGGGGGGGGGGCGATGGCGGAGGGGCCCTGCTTATCTCAGCCAAGGCTGGCCCGGGCTCTGTGGCGGGCGACAGGCCCTCAGAATCAGGGGTGGTCTGTTTTGATGGCCTGCCACACCTGAGCCACAGCCGAGCCAGGTGTAGCACCGGTAACACCGCAGACGGCGGCCTGCCAGACGAGAGACTCTTCTCCCCTCCACAGGAAGTTTCATCTCTCCTCTCCTCTCCTCTCCTCTCCTCTCCTCTCCTCTCCTCTCCTCTCCTCTCCTCTCCTCTCCTCTCCTCTCCTCTCCTCTCCTCTCCTCTCCTCTCTCCTCTCTCCTCTCTCCTCGCTCTCGTGTTTCCGCAGTACTCCGCAGGGCGCTGGCTTTGCCCCACGAGACGTGCCAGACGGGCGGGAATTTCAAGAACAGTAAATGGTACGACTCTCCCCTCTTAAACGCAGTATTAGGGAGTCCTGAGGGATGCGTTGTTCCAGTCAAGTGCAGCAGTCTGTCTGTTGTTGCTGATGAGTGGGGGCGTTATTATGGCCGAGGGTACTCTCTGTTCTCTGTGTGTTCACCAAAATAGCAGTCGTTATTTCCAATAGACATGTGTGTCAGCAGGGTTTCCATCCATGTATCGCTGGTGTGGGTGCGTGTGTGTTTGTTTAGTAATAATAGCCCTGATGCGTGGGAGCAGCATGCTAAATGAAGCTGTTCGGATCGCTGGGTAATGAGGAAGGTTGTGGGGACCGATCACGTGGCTGTCACAGTGTTTACATTATCCCAGGAGAATATGGCCATCAAAACAGTATCCAGCATGACTCAATCTCTCTCTCTCTCTCTCTTTCTCGCTCTCTCTCTCTCTCTCAATCTCTCTCTCTCAATCTCTCTCTCTCAATCTCTCTCTCTCTCAATCTCTCTCTCTCTCTATCTCTCTCTCTCCATCTCTCCGTGGTGTGATAACGTGCTGTAGCTGTGTTGCCAGAGAGAGGCAGCTTTTCCAGTCTTTGAAGTCTTCATTCAAGAGGATAATCGACTCATTAGCAGTCCAGCCAGGGCCCGTCACCCATTTAGCACAGGGCTTTAACGAGACCACCCAAACAAACCGCTCCTCTAAGGCCGGACTTTCCCCCTGCAAGTCAAGCGGGGTCTGTGCATGCGAGGGTGCGTGTGTGTGTGTGTGCGTGCATGCTAGTCAGCCCTGCCATCGTCAGCTCCTTAAATAAGCTGCTCTCGGCCGCACGGCCTCCGTAAACGCCAGCGTCAGAGTGAGTCAGAGCCGCTGCTGATGTGACGGCGGGACTCTCGTCTGGTGTTCCTCGTTTGGTTGCGCCATGTTAAGGGACTGCCCATGTTAAGGGACTGCCCAGGGCAGAGGGGCCAACCTCTAACCTTGTGCTCGCAAGTCGGATCTGCTAACAACTATGCCAAAAGAAGTATCCCTATCGGATATCCGAATCGCATACTTCCATACTATATATATATATATATATATATATATATATAAGATAAGACTTTATTGATCCCCCCAGGGGGAACTTTGGCATTTCAGCAGTTGAAAATTACAGAAAGGTTGGAAAGGAGAGAAACACTAGATACAGAGTAACAAAAAAGAGACACTAGATAAGGGGGGTGGTGGTTGGGGGGCGGGGTAGCAGCCTAAAAAAGGGATATCAGGGGCTATATATGGCTATATAGGGGAGAGCCGGGTCAAAAGTCGCACGGGACGAAAGTCGCATTCACATTTTCTCCAGAATGACTGGACCTGCAATCACCTGGTTATACATGCCTGCACATATTACTGTGTATGAGCTCCCTTCACATTTTGGGCGCAATCGCAGCATATTTGACAGAGATATCGATGGAAACCACTTTTGCCCCATATAAGTAAAATAATGGTCTCATTTTTCGATTGTAAAATTGTGTTCACTTGTTTTAGTTTGCAAACATATGCAATTTTCTTAGCATATCTACTGGCTACATGATAGCATAGCTTTCAAGTTTCGTGCGAGCAAGTCGTGCCTGCAAGCCAGGGAGAAATGACAGGAGACCGTGGCCAGACAAAAGTTGCCTCCCGTAGAGGGACAGAAGTCGCATTGTGATGTCTTAGAACCAGAGGGGTGCGCGAGTGACATTTGGGCAGAATGAACAGGTGAAATGAAAGCTCTCGAACAGATCTTTCTAATGCTATAGGTCAACTTTGTATGCAGTTTTAATGTGAAAGATAAATCTTAAATGCAGTCAAGACAAATTATTTTGCCTCGTAACTTTTGTCAAACTCCCTGGTTCCAGTCAATTGGATTATATAGGCTACTTTCATTTACAATGACGTTACCTTATGAACACAAATAGCTTAACCTATAGGCCTACATAAACACAATAGCCTAAAACCATGTTTATTTACAATGTATTTTCTTTAATTGACAGCATGCCAAGAGTTAGGGTGAGGAAAACGACGCACGGTCTCTTTAGCCCTGAGACCATCAGGCAGGCAGCTCAGGAGGTTGTTGAAGGCTATATATTATTATGATATTATGTCTAATAATACATTCGTTGATAGTAAAGAGAATTACATGCCAAAAAACCCAGATAGGACACACTTTGCAGCAGTGCGACTTTTGCCCCTCTCCTATGAGACTTTTGTCCCGCTCGGCAGGGACAAAAGTCGCATTGCGCTCGCTCCGTTCTCGCCCTATTTATGTTATATCCTAGCACGAACATTACAGTTGATAATAGTGAAGGACATGTGCAAGTTGTGTGTCATAAAATGTGGAATTGCGGCAGTGGCTAGTTGCAAAACTAGAATGCTGAAGTAAGGCGCCTCCTTCCCTCCACTAGTCTGGGGGTCCACCTTGGGCAAGTGGTAGTACCCCCTAGCCCCCCTACCTGGGGTTACAGGAAAAAACCCTGATGACAGAACACCAAAAAGGAAGAGAGACCCGGCCCGGAGGAAGCCCGGGGCCCTCGTCTGGAGCCAGGCCCAGACGGAGGGCCCGCATGCGAGCGCCTGGTGGCCGGGCTTACCACGGAGCCCGGCCGGGCCCAGCCCGAATAAGCAACGTGGAGGCACCATCTCCTCCTCCATCGTCCCGTGGACCCACCACCCGCGGGAGGAATTGTCGGGGTCGGGTGCGCTGCCAACTAGGTGGCGGTGAAGGCGGGGGGCACCGACGGACCGGACCCGGGCGGCAAAGGCTGGCTCTGGGGACATGGAACGTGACCTCGCTGGGGGGGAAGGAGCCGGAGCTTGTGAGGGAGGTGGAGCGATACCAATTACACCTGGTGGGGCTAACCTCCACGCACAGCACCGGCGCCGGAACCAAACTCCTGGATAGGGGTTGGACCCTGTTCTTCTCCGGAGTTGCTCACGGTATGAGGCGTAAGGCAGGTGTGGCTATACTAGCTAGCCCCCACCTGAGCGCCTCTGTGCTGGAGTTCACCCCAGTGGACGAGAGGGTCGCCTCCCTGCGCCTTAGGACTGTGGGGGGGGGGGACTCTGACTGTGGTTTGTGCTTATGCACCGAACAGCAGTTCAGAGTACTCAGCCTTCCTGCAGACCCTGAGTGGAGTCCTTTTGGGGGCTCCTGCAGGGGACTCCAGTGTCCTACTGGGGGACTTCAATGCACACGTAGGCAATGATGGAGAAACTTGGAGGGGCGTGATTGGGAGGCATGGCCACCACGATCTGAACCCGAGTGGTGTTTTGTTGTTGGACTTCTGTGCTAGTCACGGTTTGTCCATAACAAACACCATGTTCGAACACAAGGATGCCCACAAGTACACCTGGCATCAGAACACCTTAGGCCGAAGGTCGATGATCGATTTCGTTATCGTATCATCTGATCTGAGGCCATGCGTTTTGGACACTCGGGTAAAGAGAGGGGCAGAGCTGTCCACTGATTCACCATCTGGTGGTGAGCTGGTTTCGATGGCGGGGGAAACTTCTGGACAGACCTGGAAAACCCAAGCGTGTAGTGAGGGTAAACTGGGAACGTCTGGAGGAAGAGCCTGTCCGGAGAGATTTCAATTGCCACCTCCGGCGGAGCTTCTCAGGCATCCCTGTGGAGGTTGGGGACATCGAGCATGAGTGGTCGGTGTTCAAAGTCTCCATTGCTGAAGCTGCGGCTGGGAGCTGTGGCCTGAGGGTCATAGGTACCTCAAGGGGCGGTAACCCTCGGACACCGTGGTGGACAGCGGTGGTGAGGGAAGCCGTCCGACTGAAGAAGGAGGCCTTCCGGGTTATGTTAGCCCGGGAGACCCCAGAAACAGTTGCAGGGTATCGACTGGCCCGGAGGGCTGCGGCTTCGGCCGTGACCAAGGCAAAGCAGCGGGTGTGGGAGGACTTCGGAGAAACCATGGAGAAGGACTTTCGGTCGGCACCAAAGTGTTTCTGGAAGACCATCAGACACCTCAGGAAGGGAAAGCGGGGGACCATCCAAGCTGTATACAGCAAGGAGGGGACACTGCTGACCTCAACTGAGGAGGTTGTTGAGCGTTGGAAGGAGCACTTTGAGGAACTCCTGAACCCGACTAATCCACCCTCTACGATCGAGGCAGAGCCGGAAGATGATGGGGGGTCGTCAATGTCCTTGGAGGAGGTCACTGAGGTAGTCAAACAACTCCACAGTGGCAGAGCCCCAGGGACTGATGAGATCCGTCCAGAAATGCTGAAGGCGCTGGGTGTAGAGGGGCTGTCTTGGTTGACACGCCTCTGTAACATTGCGTGGAAGTCTGGGTCAGTGCCGAAGGAGTGGCAGACTGGGGTGGTGGTCCCAATATTCAAAAAAGGGGACCAGAGGGTGTGTGCGAATTATAGAGGCATCACATTACTCAGCCTCCCAGGGAAAGTTTACTCCAAGGTGCTGGAAAGGAGGGTCCGGCCGATAGTCGAACCTCAGATCGAAGAGGAACAATGCGGATTTCGTCCTGGTCGTGGAACTACCGACCAGCTCTTCACTCTCGCAAGGATCTTGGAGGGGGCTTGGGAGTTTGCCCAACCTGTCTACATGTGTTTTGTGGACTTGGAGAAGGCTTACGACCGGGTCCCTCGAGAGGTCTTGTGCAGGGTTATGCGGGAGTATGGGGTGAGGGGGTCCCTACTTAGGGCCATCCAATCCCTGTACACCCAGAGCGAGAGCTGTGTCTGGGTCCTCGGCAGTAAGTCGTCTTCCTTTCCGGTGGGTGGTGGCCTCCGCCAGGGCTGCGCTTTGTCACCAATCCTGTTTGTGATTTTCATGGACAGGATATCGAGGCGTAGCCGGGGGGAGGTGGGTTTGCAGTTCGGTGAGCTGGGGATCACGTCACTGCTTTTTGCAGATGATGTGGTCCTGATGGCATCAGCTGCCTGCGACCTCCAGCACTCTCTGGATAGGTTCGCAACTGAGTGTGAAGCGGCTGGGATGAGAATAATCACTTCTAAATCTGAGGCCATGGTTCTCAGCAGGAAACCGGTGGCCTGTCCGCTCCGAGTAGGAAATGAGTCCTTACCCCAAGTGAAGGAGTTCAAGTATCTGGGGGTCTTGTTCACGAGTGAGGGAACCATGGAGAGGGAGTTTGGCCGGAGAATCGGAGCAGCTGGTGCGGTTCTGCAGTCGCTTTACCGCACTGTTGTGACGAAAAGAGAGCTGAGCCAAAAGGCAAAGCTCTCGATCTACCGGTCTATCTTCGTCCCCACCCTCACCTATGGTCATGAAGGATGGGTCATGACCGAAAGAACGAGATCACGGATACAAGCGGCCGAAATGAGTTTTCTCCGGAGGGTGGCTGGGGTCTCCCTGAGAGATCGGGTGAGAAGTTCAGTCATCCGGGAGAGACTCGGAGTAGAGCCGCTGCTCCTTTGCGTCGAAAGGAGCCAGTTGAGGTGGTTCGGGCATCTAGTGAGGATGCCTCCTGGGCGCCTCCCTAGGGAGGTGTTCCAGGCGTGTCCGGCTGGGAGGAGGCTGCGGGGTAGACCCAGGACTAGGTGGCGGGACTACATCTCCGCACTGGCCTGTGAGCGGCTAAAGATTCCCCAGGCAGAGCTGGTTGATGCTGCTAGGGAAAGGGATGTCTGGGGCCCCCTGCTGGAGCTGCTGCCTCCGCGACCCGACCCTGGATAAGCGGATGAAGATGATGATGATGATGAAAATGTGGAATCTCTATCTTTATTAATTTCGGAGTAAATGGAATCAAACCAAAAAATTTGACTTTTGACCCGGCCCTCCCCTACTGTATATCCCAATACATAGTATGCCACATGCAGTATGGCAAAAATACCAGGTTGTCCTACTATATCCGGTCTCATTTTGCAGTATGCTAGCCAGCAGACCTTTCTGGCTATTCTGATCCACAATCCATTGTACAGCGGAAATTACGTGACATGTGCAAGTTGCGACAGCTGTGGACGAATGTCACTTTACGGACTGCGACGGATGTGGGCAAATTTCGAGGCGCAATGTTATGACAAGGTGGCAGGTCCCAGTTGTATGCGTACTGCGTGCAAATGACTTCCTTTCTAGGGGAAGCTGTAGTACGCGCAGGTAGAAGTGACAAGTAGAAGTATTGGAACGCAGCCAGAGAGTTTCATCAGCTACTCGCCACCACTAGCCTGGAGGACTACACTCACTCTACAGGGGTTTACGAGGATTCGCAGTTCACTCGGTCACACCAACACATACAGTAGACAAACCCCCCTCTCACACGCACCTCCACCAGAGCCACAGTCACCACGGCTAGCGACACAACGTGGTGCAGAAGCTCAGCTTGATGGGCAGTGCAAACCAATCACCATAGAACCTTTATAGAACCACAGTTCTGCCGTACGAATTAGGAAAACAAAAGGCTTGCTGGGAATGTAAAGGACACACAAAGAAGCATAGTAGATGATGAGGACCCGCCCCCCTTTTCCCCCTCTCTCACTCGGTTCTGACTCCCAGGGCGTTTCTCACTCGGTTCTGACTCCCAGGGCACTTTGTTCTACTGTTTTGACGTTGTGTCCCAGCCTGAGAGGTCGAACACCCAGAATGTTATGCTAGTGAATTATCAGGATGACTAAGTGATTCCCTTTCCCTGCTTATCTCTTGTCGCAATTTGTCTCACAAAGTGCTCTGTTTCCCTTTGGCCCTCACCTCCCAGTGAACCATTATCCCCTGTCTGGATGGAGCCTGTGGCTTGTTTATTGAGGAGATAGGAGGAGATCAGAGATCAGTGCTATTCTTTGGGCGAGACAGGGATTAGGCAGTATGTGTGTGTGTGTGTGCGCGTGCGTGTTTGAGAGAGAGTGTGTGGTTGGTGGGATATGGTGTGTCACTGTTGTGGGATGGTTTTAGGCCCCTGTCGTAGATGCATCACCTCCATCACTGCCTGCCCCCCCCAAACCCCCACCCCCGTCCCCCGTCCCCCTCGGGACTCACATGATGAATCTCTCAGCAGTCACATGGCCCTCCCGGAGACGAGAGAGAGCCCTGCCGCAGGCGCCGTGACATTCAAATCAACTCTTCCCAACTGTCGTTTTATGGACGGGACGTCTCCTCTCTCCAGAAAGTGAATAATATGTAAACGAAGCAGAATAAATTATTCATCCCTTTGCGGTTCGCCGTTAGACGACAGCTCGCTCCCCTCTCTGATCAGCCCCGCGGTATCCCCGCACACTTTCATGTCCACACACACATTTAAGTTCCTTTTAAAGACTGCCGAGCCTGTTTAAGCTGGAGCTTGCGAGGACTGGTATTGCTTGATTGGACGCCACTCCTGCGTTACGCTCCTGGTCCTGCTGCCAGTCAGGATCTAAGAGGTAAATACACACACACGCACGCGCGCACCGCAGCAACTCCTCAAGTCGTCTGACTGGTGTGCCTGACTGGTCCGGGTTTGATCTCAGGTAAGTTCTGTTCTGCTTTCATTCTGAGGCGTCTCGCGTTGTCACCGCACTTGCCCCCCGGTGCCTGACTAACGCACTTGATTCCTGTCACCTCCTGCGTTGAGGATTTATTTCGGAGGATGAAACCAAATGATGCAGTTATTACTGTAAAACATACATACATATCATAACATAACATATCGCTGGTGGGCGTAGAGTTTTTTTTCACCGTTAGCATGGTTAAGATCAAATATCAAAGAATTAGGTATATGTACAGGTAGCATTGAGACACAGATGGAGCACAGTTCTCAAAGTTCTCAGCCCGCGACCCCCAAAATAATGTTGGCAGAGACCCGTGACCCCCAGCTTCCCCTGCAGACAGTCTGACGAGCACACACACTCTCTCTCTCTCTCTCTCTCTCTCACACACACACACACACACACACACACACACACACACACACACCGATACAGGCCTACTCGTAGCACACAGCCCCCAGATACTATTATATATATATATATATATATATATATATATATATATATAAATAAAAACTTTATCTGTTCAGTCGCATGTTAAGTAGAGTAGTCTAAGTGTAGCCTGAACTTGGTCATTGTAGTTTTCGATTATGCTAGAGATGTAACGGTATGAAATTTTCACATCACAATTATAGTGACAAAAATGATCATGGTTATCTGTTAGGTGTGGTTAGTAAGACCCAGGCGCACAGCAATGGAGGAGTACGATGAACAGCTCAAGCCCGGAGGGAACAAAAGAGGGGAGCCACAAAAGTTGCCACAAAAATATAAGTGGGAGAAAAAACAGGTGCCACACTAAACTGCCACTAAACAATAAAGTCCTTGAAAGCGCTGGAGGGGTTGGAGTTGGGGCAGGGTGAGGGCTCCGCAGACTGGCACAGCTCAGCAGAGGAGGTCCGGCACACCAGAGAGACTAGGAGGAGAAGAAGGGTGAGTGATAATGATCACAACGAAAAAAAAGCAGAGCAAAAAGACTGGCACTGCAACTGTGCTAAGTTTAACAGGCGAGGAAAGCACCACAAACAAAATGTAGGCTAAGGCTCTACTTTACCATGCAGTATGTACAGGCTGGTCAAACCTGGCCAGGAAGGAAGTGCACACCAGGCTCTTGTAGGGGGTTGGTAGGTGTGGTGGTGATGGTGAGGGATTAGGAACAGGTGCGCAGAGCCGTGCCGCGGACGCGTCACCGCCGGAGGTGCTGGGAACATCGCAGTCCGAGGAGCGGGAGGGGTTAGACAAGAGGGCGGAGACTGGGAACGAGAGAGGTCGGTACAGCCGGGGAAACTCCGGGGAACTGGAGCGCCGTAGGCCCGGTCCGAGCTGGCGCGCAGATGAGCAAAAACATGTCTTTGAGTATTTTTGCTGATAATACCACTCATAATAATAATAAGCGTTCCAACATGCCTCTATACCTCTCTGTTGACCACGAGATCAGATTGAACCGATTGAGCGCTTTTTTCATATGCAAATTAGCTCAGCTAAGAGCAAGTTCGCATGCTTGAGAATGAGGGTTGTTGACGGCGCTATGCTACCTAAAATATAACTGGCTATATCCACACTATATCGATGCCACTGTGACACATGTCATTGTCCTCTCTCCCTGATTAAACATGATAGTGCCCATGTTATTATCTCCATGGTTGCACATAGTTACTTCTAGCTACATTTGTTAGCTAGACACCCCCAGGCTATATGACACCATTCAACTACAAACAATGAAAGCTAGATTCTGTGGGGAATACTGAGGGGAATCCAATGATGTTCACTTCTTAACATTTGATCATTTTTAATGACCACTAGATCAACTAGAAGTCTACCAATATCATTCCACTAAAGTTACTCTAACGTATATGATGAGACAAGCATCCGAGTTGAGGCAAAAGGGGAGTTTGTTCATGTTAGCTAGCTAGTACTACATTCAAAGAAACACACAGCATAATTACTTGCAGTTTCTGCATTATTTCCACAGACAGTTGGTATTGCTTGATCTTTCAGAAAGATTTCATCTGAAAATCCTGCATTGTACTGACCCAGGTTGGAAAAGCAATCGGGGAAAGAATGGCTAGCACATGCCAGTGTTTTGCCAATTCCACCGGAAACGTTGCCATGAAAAATGAAATGAATCCACTCAGCTCTACTGTCCTTTGAGCTTGGGAGACGATTTAGCGATCTGTGCTACTTAGTACATCCAAGAACAGAGCATTTTCTGTGCAAAGACATTATGCGAGCTAGCGGGAACTACAAATAATGTCAGCCTTTATAGCCAGGTAAACAAACGCAGGTGATTGGAGGTATTCAAATGGGGGCGGGATTATTATAATGAGTCCCCGACTGTGACGTAATTTGACACAGGAGATTTGAACGGCTTGCTGAGACTGACTTTTTGTCTAATGTTTTGATTTTGGCTGACCACAACAAAATGACTGGGTTGTTTCGCTTCATACATTGTGTGTTATTATGCCCATAAGAAACTCAAATGTATATGCAAAAACAATGGAAAAGTTTGTTTTGCAAACATGGACCACTTTAAAAGAATGCGTCTTGGAGACTGTTAGTAACTTTGGTTGATGCTGGACAGTATTTACAGTGAGTTTTTCAAACCGCTTAATCAAACAGTTTTAATGATAATTTTATAGTGATACATTTAATCAAATTTTATTGCGGTGTATAATGCTTTTGTGCTGGTCACTGTCCTCGGCCTCACGTCACCTTGGTGGCTGTGACTCAGGTGGTAGAGCGGGTCATCCCGTGACCGCAGGGTCGGCGGTTCGAATCCCGGCTCCTCCTGTCCACATGGAAATTCTCCATCGTCTCAATTTTTTCATATTTTTTCATATGGTGAAAAGTGGTCGTGGAAATCGTCCTGTTGAACTCATCTCTTACACCATAGCTCTGAACACAGTCGTCATGCCATTAACAAATGATATAATCTGTGGACCCCCACACCCTGCTGTCAAACCATTTCAACCAATGATTATTCGGAGGGAGAGTTTTTAGAGGGCGCGGTATTAGCAGGACAAGGTCGCAATCCCGGCTGCTCTGAGCGATAGCCCCAGAAAGGCTAACATTCCATTTCAGCATGAACGCTACTTTTATTGGCCTCTCTGTCTTCCACCAGTCACCACAGGGAGGTGGGGGGGGGAGGAGCCAGGGAACAGTCACCCCCCCATCCTCCAATCAGCTATGATGGATGGACTAATTGATGCAGAATGATCAGGCCATTCGTTTTAGCCTACAACAGTGAGCTCCATATTTGAGAGAGAGAGAAAGAGAGGGAGATAGAGGGAGGGAGAGAAAGAGATAGCGAGAGAGTGAGAGTAGAGAGTGGTTGCTGCCTGGATGACTTTCAGTTAACAGATGAGTATGTGAGATATTACACACTCTAGGCATTCTAGGAAGAAACGCACACCATTATAACAGGAAGAGCAATCATCATATCCAGTGTAGCGTGTTTGTCTGTGTGTGCGTGCGTACGTGTGTGTGAGCGTGTGTGTGTGTGTGTGAGCGTGTGTGCATGTGCGTACGTGTGTGTGAGCATGTGTGTGTGTGTGAGCGTGTGTGTGTGTGTGTGTGTGCGCATGTGTGCGCATATGTGTGTGTGCGTGTGCGTGCGTGTGTGAGCATGTGTGTGTGTGTGTGAGCGTGTGTGAGTGTGTGTGTGCGCATGTGTGCACATATGTGTGTGTGTGTGTGTGCGTGCGCTGCTCTGTGTGTCTGCGTCCCTCTCCGGTCTATGAATCATTCATCTCTGTCTCCGCGTATAAATCAAGCTGCAGGCTGCCCGCCTGAGGCAGACTAGTCATTAGCTAGTCATCGGCGTTGCTTGATCTCTGGCTCTGCCATGCAGGCTAGGCAGAGGGCTTAAGCACGCACACGCATACTACAGCGTCACACCTCACACTATGGCATCTTCTGTCGGCGGTTGTGTCACGACACGGTGGAACTAGGTGTACTGAGTGTAGGCATTAACGCAGAGGGACACGCTGACGGATAGAGGGTAGTAGCGTGACAGGTAGTAATTCATGGAGCAGCTTTGCTGATGGCCTGCTTCAAGGTCAACCCTCTTATGTCTGTTTAAGAAAATAAAATAAAAAAGCATTTGAAATATACAGTGTTGCTCCTATGTTGTGCTAGCTACCACTTCTGGCACCGTGTTGCGTCTGTGAGCTGTGTGTGTGCGCCTACATCTTCATTCAGAAAATGAATATGTGGTACTGTTCCCACATTCCTAACCCCCCCCCCCACGGGGGGCTGCAGTTAGAAAGGAGCTGCTCATTTTTCTTCCCCGTTTGACCTGCAGCTTCTCTCTCCCTCGCTCTCTCTCTCTCTCTCTCCCTCTGTCTGTCTCTCCCTATCTCTCCCACCCTGTCTCTCTCTCTCCCTCTATCTCTCTCTCTCTGTCTCTCTCTGTCTCTCTCTCTGTCTCTCTCTTTCTCTCTCTGTCTCTCTCTGTTTCTCTCTGCCTCTCTCTGTCTCTCTCTCTGTCTCTCTCTCTTTCTCTCTCACTGTGTGGTTTTGTTGGCTGTTTAGTGTTTTTAAGGATGTTTCAATAAAGAGCATCAAAAGTCTTTCTCTCTGGCTGCGTTCCGAATCGCATACTTCTACTTCTTACTACCAGTACCTACTACAGCTGCCCTTAGAAAGTACGTACTTTGCAAGCAGTAGGCATCCAATTGGGACATACTATCTTGTCATAACATTGCGCCTTGAAATTTGCCCACATCCGTCGCTGTCCATAACGCGACATTCGTCTACAGCTGTCACGACTCTCACATGTGACGCACATTTCCGCTGCGCACAGGATTGTGGGTCAGAATAGCCAGAAAAGCCTGCTGGCTTGCATACTGCAAAATACGACCGGATGTAGTAGGACATCCTGGTATTTTTGCCATACTGCTTGTGGCATACTATGTATTGGGACATACTACATCCTGTTTTGGCATACTATATAGTAGGTTAGTATGTGATTCAGAATGCAGCCTCTATCTCCCTCTCTCTCCCTCCTCTCTCCCTCTCTCTCTCCCTCCCTCTCTCTCTCCCTCTCTTTCTCTCTCCCTCTCTCTCTCCCTCCCTCTCTTTCCCTCTCCCTCTCTCTCCCTCTCTCTCTCTCTCTCTCCCTTTCTCTCTCCCTCTCTCTCTCCCTCCCTCCGTCTCTGTCTCCCCCTCTCTCTCTCCCTCCCTCTCTCTCTCCCTCTCTCTCTCCCTCCCTCTCTCTCTGTCTCCCTCTCTGTCTCCCTCCCTCCCTCTCTCTCTCCCTCCGCCTACCTCTCTCTCTGTCTCCCTCTCTCACTTTCATTCTCTCGCCGCCCTCTCTAGAATGTTGCCTCTGGCATAAGTCATCGAATTGTCAGAGCTGAACTCCCAAGCCCAGTTGTATATTTTGCCCCTTATGTAGTATTCAATCATTTTGTTATTCCACTTGTGTTTGTTTGTCAACAAAGGAGTTTCTCATCTCCTGAAGGAGCCATTCTCTCCGTGTCAGACCCCATCAGCGGCAGTGTGACCACAACACTACAGAGCCTGAGAAATGGGGGGGGTGGACAAAAGTGTCAATGTATCTCTCTTCAACGATGCATCACACATGACCTCCCACAATGCATCACACATGACCTCCTTCTCCACCCCCCCATTCCACAGTCGCCAGGCTTTCTGGGTCAATAGTTTGGATCTCCAAGCATTACCCAACTCAACGTCACAGTGCATTTGTGTCCCGGACTGGGTGTACTGTTTCTGTGTGTGTGTGTGTGTCTGTGTGTGTGTGTGTGTGTGTGTGTATATGCGCTTGCATGTATGCGTGGGTGTGTGTGCACGTGTGTGTATGTACATATGTATGGTTGTGCGTGAGCGTGTGAGCGTGTACGCGTGTGAGCGTGTGCGCGTGAGCGTGTGCACGCGTGTGCGTGTGTGTGTATGCGTTTGCATGTGTGCATGCGCGTGTGTGTGTGCATGCGCGTGTGTGTGTACGTACATATGTATGTATGGTTGTGCATGAGCGTGTACGCGTGCGTGCGCATGCGTACGTGTTCCTGATCCGCCAGCTGACCTCGGCCGCCAGTCGACTTTTTGCGTCACTTTTGCGTCGAGAGGCCCTTGGCTGCCGAGGACGGGAAGGGATGCGATGTGACGGGCGCGGGGAGCGGTTTGTTTGTTGGCGTTGTTGTTTGTTGGCGGGGCCATAATGTCACATCCCACACCACTGCGCCGGAGCTGAAGGACATAACCACGGGTTCAGTCCTGGCCAGACACCTCAGGGACTCCGGGAACGCACAAAGACTTCAAAACTAGGACTTGGCCAGTGCTACTTATTCTCTCTCTGAGTGGGTGGGCAAAGTTTGTCTCTTGTTGTTTTCTTCAGAAAGGTCTAGGAAGTAACAGTTATCTAATCCCAATACTGCAGGCCTCGTATAGTATTGGGAGAAGAGACACCAGGAAGGACTGGAGCAAAAGTTAAACATCTCTTTGGAACCGCGACAACGTTTATAGTGTTCCCATGGACAAGCCTGTAATTCTGAACCCTACGTGGGACCAGCACGTACAGTCGATATGGATTTATGGACAGTACAGGGGAGTGCGAGCCAATTATGATGTGATCACAGAGCTTGGGATGGAGTCCTAATGGCTGTGTCATCGAGCATCCTCCTGACCCAGACTTCACCTTCCCTGCGCAGTTAACATCCGGGAGGATGATTGCATTGCGTTAGCGGAGGGTGCGGCCTCGCAGATCAATGCAGAAGCATATCTGTCATTAAGCGCGGTAACGCAGGGAGCCATTACTGTTCGATCTACAACCACAAGGTCATTCAGAGCCACTAGGCCCGAAATGGCAATTAGCACACTGAGCAATAACAATTAAACTGGAATATGTATCAAAGCCAAATAATTACGATTGATGATTGTATCATATTAGAGACTACAGGGATAGTTAACACATAATGGCCTACATAATGGCAACTTCTCTGTAACTATTTGTGCACTCTACTGTTAGTCATGTCTCTCTTATGAAGTATCTAGCCCATGTTTACTGCTCTGTATATGTCCTTAGCCAATACACAAACATTTTCCAGGAGCTTGCTTGATCGTCGCGTTGAGAGAGGTCAGGGAAGAATTTTTACAGCTCACTTTTCTGGCCCCTGGAGAGAAGGTTCACAAGGTGTTATTAAGATGTGTGTGGGGAGGGGGTTGATGCGACATATCCCCCGAAGAACCTCCCGTGAGGAGCCGCGGCCGCGCGACAGTGGCCTTGTAGCGAATCAGCAGCCGCCTTGTCAGGCTCCTCAGCGTCCCTCTGGGGGGCGGGGCGGGGGAAGGGGGGGGGGGTAGTTAGCGGCGTCTGACAGGCCCCGGCGCTCGCGTACAAGCGGGCCGTGAGTCCGGGGAGGGTGCAGCCAGCTCCAGAGAAAAGCTGTCATACCCCTGTCAGACCGCAGGGACGAGGCGGAGGAGGCTTCCTCTCATGGCTCCCCCAGGTGAAGAGTCTCTGTCCCAGAGGCTACACACACATGCATGCACACACACACCTACACACACTCCGCCCACACAACTACACACACCCCGCCTGGATCCCCGGCATAAACAGACGAGTGTCAGAGAGTGTAAACACACCGCGTCCCTCAGAGAGTTCATTACATTAACCCCTCGCCGGCGGGGCTCGCTTGGCCCTCGCCTGGGCCCCCCCGGGGCCTCATCTGAGATCCCCCGCGCCACACACACACACACACTCACACACACACACACACACACACACACACACACACACACACACTCACACTCCGATAGTGTCACCGCCATGCGCCATAGGTGAGAGACGCCGGGTGCGCGCCTCTATCTTCCGTGGAGAGAGAATAACTTTTTTTTTTTCTTCTTTTCTTTTTAACGCTGCGGGCTGGGCGAGGCCCGCCACTCCACCTAATCCTCTTTTCCCAGACACTTCATTATCACCCGGACGCCGGGGGGGGGGGGGGAGTGATGGAGCCTTGTGGGGCGAGAAGGAATCTCACACGGAGGTGAGGTGGAGGGGGGGTGGGCGTGAAGACTTGAAGACAGAGAGAAAGAGGGGGGGAGTGGGGGGGGGGGACTGAGGAGAGAGGACACGGAAAACGGGGCACGTCGGTACGGACAGAGAGGGATGCTGGGAAGGCGCTGCAGGGAGCACATCGGGAGCGGGAGAAGCAGAGTAGTTTGTTCTCTCAAACAGTACAGGGTAAGCCTGGGTCTCCCACCACAATCAACCATAAGCACAGCGCGCATCCTTTATGTAAAACGCCGCTGCAAAAAACACATCGCGCCGTTTTGCATGATGAATCTCCAGCCCGGCGCCTGCGGGCGTCCGGCGTTTCTGGGTGGCTCCTGGAAGGGGAAGCTGACGGGGGAGGTGTCAGGGACCGGTTCACGTTCGAATTAAGCGAAACCAATTAAGACTGGCGCCTGTGTGTGTTCCGAGTCTGCAGTGTACGTGCGTGCGTGCGTGCGTGCGTGTGTGCGCGTGCGTGCAGTATCTGCTGGGAGGAAGATTAATTGATGAGAGGAAGAGTGCAGCCGAGCCATAGGAGTCCAGCGAAATGTGGCAGCTCTGTGCTGTGAGACTCACATTAACACATGCCATGGCTGATGGAAGAGCATACTTAGCGGTGATAATGAACATTATAGGGGGCGGTATCAAGACATTATTTTCACTGAGCTATAATGAAGCTCTTTTGTTTATCTTGCGACCACGCAATAGCATCAACTGTCGGTTCCGCGGATCCGAGCCTTTGGTTGAGTCGGGGCTGCCGGTCGATTTGTTTCCAGAACAGTAGTTAACTGAGCCGCTGGACGAGCGCTGGACGGATCACGTCCGACACCTCTGGTGTCTGATCAGCCGTGCGTCATGGGGGTGTGTTACAGAACAGAGCGTGGGCTGGGAGCCTGGTGGATCTCTGAGATCCAGCTGTGTTGTCCCTGCCCGTGTTCAACAGCCACCTGTGAGACCGCAAACGCAGGCTGGACAATCCCCCTTCCCAGCAACCCCTGGCTGATCGACACCACACTGCCACTCTCTGAAGAGTTCCCAGTGCCTAGAGAGCTGTTGGGGGACAAGGAGGTTTACCCAGAGTGTGTGTGCGTGTGTGTGTGCGTGTGTGTGTGGCTTATAAGGCACAAACACAGATGTGATGGTGGTCTGTGAGAGGGCCTGTGGGGTGGGTTACGGAGAGGCAGAGAGAGGGAGAGAGATGACCTTGAAGCCATTTCCACAACACCTTCACCTCCCCTGGTCTCCCTCCCTCCCTGGTCTGTTTGAAATGCAGCTCTGTCTTTGTGTTCCGTCTTCAAAGGGCGCCGTCACGCCAAATAATTTCTGGGTGCCAAAATGTGTCCGGGTGATGTAATGAGAATAGTGATGTTGTTCATATCTTTACTGTACCAATGCATTTTAGACATTCTTCACATTCCTCTCTCACTGTAGTTAAAGTCGAAATATAATACTACTAATAATAACAATAATAATAATAAGCACAGGATATAACAGATAAATATATAAGTAAATAAATAATTTAAAAATTACAGATGTGAAAGGGAAGGTAAGTTGAGCACAAATAGATCAAATCAAACAAAAAACGATTGCAACCACAACAAGAACATGGGGAGTAAAAGTCATCTAAACGCTTTGATGGACAAATGAGTCTTAAGGCGAGATGTAAAAGTAGAGACAGTGTTGGCTGGTCTCAGATCCTCAGGCAGGGCCTTCCAAAGGTTAAGAGCCCTGACGACAAACACCCGGTCACCTTTAGACACCAGCCGGGAAAAGGGAACAGACAGAAGAGCCCGGCCTGAGGATCTCAGGCTGCGCTTCAGCAGGCTAAATTTGGTTTAATGGGGTTAAATAATATATTATTTTTAGCAACACCTTTTATATTTGATTTTAAATGGTTTTGTATTGGGCTAGATCAGCTACCTTGTTAGCAAACTAACGATATCCAAGTTAGCGTGGATGAGACTGAATTCTATTGACATGTTTTTTTTGTTTTTTTTTAATTGAATGATAATCCAATAGTTGATATTATATGTTTATTGACATCAGTGACAAGTTAGCTAGCTATCTAGCAACAAAAAAATGGGCACAAAATGTTTTTGTACACAACCAGACTTTTTATGAAGCCAGAAGGTTAAAAACAGAACCCCATACGCTGTACAGCTTATTCCCGTTTACCTCTATCCTTTTATCCAGAAAAGATCTGGTTATCTGATGTAGTAGTGATCGTGTCTCTAGTAAATTGCGATTCTGAGGTCAAGCAAATGGGAGAATGTTAGCTAACTCAGGAATGCTAGCAACGGACGTGTCATGGGGTTCAAAAGACCTTATTACGTCACCCAGACACATTTTGGCAGCCAGACACTAGTCAAGCCAGGACCAAGAGACATGGCGAGGCAGCCTACAGTTTTTACACCCCCAGCCTCTGGAATGCCCTGCCAGAAAACCTAAGAATGGCTGAAACTGGGAACTTTTAAGTGAGATCTTAAGACATACCTTTTTAATCTCGCTTTTATCCTGTAGCTTTACCTGTTTTAATTAATAAAAAAATAAAAAAACTTTTATACTATTTTTTACTGTTTCATCTCTTTTACCATATATGATCTGTCCTGTTTGATTTTCTTATTTTTATCTACTATTTTAACTATTTTTATTTATTCTGTACAGCACTGTGTGCTACATTTACTTGAATGAACAGCGCTATATAATTAAAGTTGACTTTGACTATTTGGCATGACGGGTCCCCCAGACTCAGAGCCCGAACACTGTTCACTGGTGGCTGTGTTTTCAGATAGGGTAAACTGAGTTAAATACAGTATGAAGAGCCTGAAGAAGACGCTGCAGGGTAGAGATAGGGTATACTGAGTTAAATACAGTATGAAGAGCCTGATGAAGACGCTGCAGGGTAGAGATAGGGTATACTGAGTTAAATACAGTATGAAGAGCCTGATGAAGACGCTGCAGGGTAGTGTGTGGCTCCAGGCCCCCAGCTGACAGCCCCTGGAGTGCCGTCCTCTCCTTCGGTGGGCACCAGAGGGAACACACACCAAGTGTGAAAATAACAGAATGTAACTCAAACGCCAAAACATGGATTGGGCCAAATGAGCTGGAACCCAAACCGAGGAGCAGATTTGTTGTGCGGTGTTAAGGGTGGACATGTGTCCCCTCAGCAGGTAACCACGTTAAGAACTGTGCACACTCTCACTGTGCACACTCGCAGCATGCACACTCACCGTGCACACTCAGCGGAAGACAGAGAGGAACAGAGGGGCGAGGAAAGATAGATTGAGAATAACTGACGGAGGAGAGAGAGCTTGGTTTTCTCTTATTTATGGTCACGTTATGAAGTAGCAATGATTATGTCAGTGTGGTGCTGTAAAAGTGTGCATGCATAAGGCATGAGCTTTATATAATATACATATTGCTTGCACATTTGAGGTTAGTCATACCTCATGCTAATGTAGATTACATAAGTGTCTGTAGTTTATGCAAGCTTGTGTTACATCAGATTCCTTACCCAAAAATCACCATATGATACAGTATCATATATATGTTAAAACAATACATATTGATAGCAGTAAATATATGTTTTTATCTGTGTGTAGGAGGACTAGGACTGTCTCAGTCTAATACTATGTGTGTCCTCTCTGGGGAAGGTTGGCAGACAGACAGGTTATCAGGCACGCAGGCAGACAGACAGATTGACATGTTGTCAGGCAGGCAGACAGACAGACAGGTTGTCAAACAGACAGGCAGATAGACAGACAGGTTGTCAGGCAGGCAGTCTCTGCAGTCCTGAGCCTAGAGCAGCTGCTAAATGTTTTATTTACCGAGCCCTGATGAGATGAGAGCTGAGTGTTTGGGTATGTCTGTCCGAGGACATCAGCATGCCTCGACTGCATGGTCCTTTTACTGATGATTGGTTCTTTGGCATTTTTCCATCAACACCTAAATGGACTCTTGGAGAGGCTCAGGAAGGGCATAAACATTAGCGGTTGATGGCAGGTCCCTTCTGAAAAGTCCCTCAATAATAACGCACGCCTACCTTTTGAGTAAGTCCACTTGGCCGCTCTGCAAATGAATCTCTTTGGTGCATGGGCTGGCGCTGGAGGAAAAAGCGCTCGGACCCCCCGCCTCCGCCTCCTCGGTGAGATGGCTTAGCCAGGTCAGTTGATGCGTCTTAAGGGCCAGGCTGCATGGAGAATGGATCTGTGCTGGGTGGCTAGTTAATTCTCTACAGTTGGCCTCCTGAGGTGAATCGCTCTCGATGCGGCTACTGCCTTTGATCGCGCACAAAAGCACATTACAGCAGTGCTCCGCTCCGGCACCCAACAGATGGCCATTAAATCTTGCATTTTATATTTTACTGGAACTTTTATGCTGCTGTAAGATCTACGTGCCTTCATGGCTTCCATTTCGGAGGGCTACCGTGCTAATTAGAAGCATGTCTGTGTGTGTGTGTGTGTGGGGGAGGGGGGGTCTGTGTGTTGGGTGCAGATGAGTAAACAAGATGCATCAAAACATTTCTTTGACTATGACACCTCCTAGCCTTGCCTGGGAATTTATTGGTACATAGACTGTTTTATGTGGCGTCTCTCTCAACACAAGCCACGCTACTAAGGTGCAACAGACCATAAACTATTTTGATGTTGGACGGCAGCTTGAAAGTAGCGTTTCACCAACATGAAACCTGCAGTTTGAGTTTCCTGAGCGGTGTTGAATACTACGGGATGTGTGAGTCTCCGTGAACGCGGGCCACTCAGAGGAACGCCGCCCCCATCACAGCGCACCGCCTCCGCCGTTCACCCAGGCCCACGCCGCCGATCTCTCACCTCCGCTCCGAGTGCGGTGCGGACGCCTGTTCATCTCGCCGTCAGTCAGCGGCGCGTGGAGCCATGAAGGACAAATGAACGCCGCTGGATTAGCCACTAAGCACAGGCTGGCAAATTCACCTGAACGGTGTCTTTCAGCTGGTAGGCAAACTGCAGCACTCCCAGCGTCCCCCACGTCCCCATGTCTCTGGAACATTGTGGCTTCGGAGTTCCACATGTGGCTGTAAATGGGCTGGCTCAACTTTATGTCTGCTTCAGTGGAGGCTGAGGTCCAGGGGGTTTGGCAGTTGGAGTGAATGTATGTTATCTATACTGCTGGTATGAGAATCTGAATTTGTTTATGGCCATGCAGTTTTTCTACGTACTAGGAATTTGCTTTTGGAGTATCAGTCAGTGTATATACAGTGAATATGCAGAGTGTAATGTGTATGTGAGTGTGTGTGTGAGTGTGTGTGTATATATATATGTGTGTGCGGCGTGATATGAGTGCGGTGCGTCCTATACTGACAGTCTCTCTCCACGGTGGTGGATTCCATGGTGGGGCGGGGGGGTTCTGTCAATTGCAATTGACAGAACCTGAAGCGTGTTTCTCAGATGTGTGCATATAGCAGATGAGTTGGTTAGGAGGAGGATAAGTGCCGCCTCCTCCACCCATCACCAGGCCAGATGAGGGCCAGAGGTCATGCATTATAGTGGCACGAGGGCCAAAGTTCCTGACATGCCAATTTGCTAGTTTTTTCTCTGGGGTGAGTGGCGACAATAGGCCCCTGTAGTCCCATTCAGGCCCCATGTGTGGGCAGTGTGAAAGCAGGCAGGCCGAGTGGCCCCCAGGTCAGGGATCCCCAGGGCCCGATGCCGTTAGCCCGATGAGCGCTGATCCGCCGTCCTCTTCAAACACAGGCTTCTCTCTATAGCCCTTAAACCACCAAAACGCAATTTTACGGAGGGGAGGAGTGATGTCACTGAGGCTTAGGAAGGGGGTTGTTGACACACTCAAGAAGTCACTTGATATTACCCCATTTATTTACTATGGAGTAAGCAAGGGAATCAATCAAAAGTTGATTTCCAGTATTTCAATTCATTGTCTTTTAATTATATATCATTCATAGTCTGGCTTCGGGCCCTGAATCGCAAGCCTACTTAAATTTTAGAAATGCGATTCAGGGTCTGGAAATGCTCTCATCCACAGTGATTTCTCGGTCTGAATTCCAGCCAGGCCAGTCAGTGTCCTTTGAATGTGAGGATGAAATTAAACTGCGCGACTGGTTGGTGATTAGTGAGGGGATGAACAAATCGCTGAGGACTCCTTCGCCAACGGCCATCTCGGAAAATGCCTGCAATGGGAGCCTGTTGAGACTGAATAATGAGGTGAAACGAAATGGCAATTTAGTCTGAGTGTCAGGCTCTATCAGTCATATCCTGGCCTATAATATACTTTTTCTGTCATATTCATGATAGTAGCAGAAGTTTCAAACAGAACTCTGAGGATTAGAAATCCACTTACAGGTACACTCTTTGGACTGTGAAATTAATAGATTTCTATAATTCAAATAATACCATTTGAAGTGTATGTAGAATGTATTGAGTACAACAATACAAACTTTGGGAACTATCAAATGATGAAGCAATACCAGTCGTACATAAAATATAGGACAGATATGGAGGGTGGCGACTGCTGGTTTTGAACAAGTGTGATTTTTCTTCATTAATGTGTTTGTTTGTTTGTTTATTTGTTTATTCGGTTGGTTGGTTGGTTGGTTTTGTTTTGTTCCGACTGTCTGTGGCATTAAGTCTTGTGGATATGTTGGATATGTTGGTAAACTGTTAACTGTTTATGATGTTAAGCTAAATACGATTCTATTTAAAAAAAAGTATCCAATCAAGGCATAGCTTTATGGAAGTTTCAAATTGCAGTGATTGTTATTTCTTGAGTGCCCTTTATTTTCCATCTATATGATGAAACACAAATACTTTCATTATGACTAATCTAAGTGATTGAAGCAGTGACAGCTGGTAGCTGTGAGTATTCATGACCTCCTCTGATTATGTTATAAGAAGGATTGATGGGTGTCCAGCTAGCTCCGTACTTGTGCTAGCACGTTAAACACTCCGGTGAAGATGAACCTTAACCACCAATCCTCATACCTGTGCAGAAAGGGAGTCACCTCAAACACGTGCTGCCAGACTGCGTCTAAATGTGAATGTTTGTCCTACTTGGTTTAATCTTCTTTGCTTCTTTTCAGTTGGCGAGAGCTTTGAATTAATTCTCCTTACTTTGTATTCATGAAAAAATATATATATAAAAAATTCTGGCATAGGATGGCCAGCAGCAGCTTTCTTCCCCCCAGACCCAGCTCATATTGAAGTTGATGAAACTATTAAAACGGGCCGTTTAACCCCTGCCGTGCCGGGGCCTACCTGTGTGACGGTACCATAGCTCCATAGTAATTCCTGCGGGCGGCCTGTCTTCAATTGATCCCCTCTCGACCGTAAGGAAGTTTTAGTGCTGCTGTGTGTGCGCTCAAAGCCCAGTTTAATAAAGCTGGCCAGTCACAGGCCGTTAAACCAGCGGAGAACGATAAATAAACAGAGGCGCCCTGTCCTGCTCCACGTCCACCCCCACCACCACCCTGACACCACCCCCCCCCGGCCACATGCCGGACATGCTTCATCCATAAAGCTCGGCTGAGCACCTTTGCCATGCTCAGCCTGGTTTACAGCTGTAATCAGAGTACCCCCCTCCCCCCCCCCCCCCCCCCCCCAGCACAGCAGTCGGCTCCTCCTCTTTCAAGCGTTCCCCGATTGTCCCTCTCGAGAAACCACACAGACATCACATTAGGATGACAATCTAAAATGGCGTGCAGCGTAGAACATCAGTGTTTTTATTGTCGTGCGCGAGCGCTGAGTGACAGGAATGCGCCGCCAGGCCTGCTCCGGCATGCGTGGCAGATTGATGTCGAGGGGCCCTGGCTGAGGCAGATAGGGCTTATCTTCCGCGGGGCGGGAGGGGAAATCTAATCACACGAGCGCCAGGTGAGGAGACGCGGCCGCAGACGACGCGCGCCGTCTCCCTCCTCTGCAGCGGACGGAGAGGAATATCCCCCTGCAGAGGTGAGACAGGAGATAAGACAGGAACACTGGAACCTCTCCGCTCTGTCAGCCCTGGAACACAGACTGTCTGTAGGGAGGGAGGGGGAGAGATGGAGGGAGAGGGAGAGAGAGAGGGAGAGAGGGAGGGAGGGGGAGAGGGAGAGAGGGAGGGAGGGAGAGGGAGAGGGAGAGGGAGAGGGAGAGGGAGAGGGAGAGGGAGAGAGAGAGGGAGGGAGGGAGGAAGGGAGGGAGAGAGAAGGAGAGAGAGATGGAGAGAGAGATGGAGGGAGAGAGAGAGAGGGAGGGAGAGAGGTAAAACCTATAAGGAATTATGTGGAATGGAATCTTCTAAATACTCTCAGCAGCCCAAAGATAATGGATCTCTTTGGTCAAGCCTGTGATCTGATTGGTGGACAAAAATATCCAGGAGTGATGTGTGTTGTGATTGTTAAATGGACTCGATAGTAAGCGAACGGTTGTTTAAGACTCTGATGTGGTCTGGAGGTATGTAGTCGGATATGACGGGTGGGGGGAGGGCAGAACAAGTGGAGGCGGAGTCAGAGTCAGTACTAGACCTGGTCCAGGGCGATATCCTACGGATAACGCCCTGTTACTCTCAATGCAATTTGCCTATGAAAGCGCTTCATCGGCCCGGTCGTCCGAGTCTACAGACAAAACCGTTTCGTTACTCACCAAAGTAAACACATCGTTGGAAAGATGAAAGCCTTTTCTCCTAAGTCGCTACCGTTTGTAGTCCCCCACCTTTCAAATAAAAGGCAAATTTGTACACTTAAATGTTTTATATCCACAGCGCATCGACTGTCTTCTTCTACCGGCGAATCGGCGCTCTCCGCTTTGTTTAGCCTACTCACTGCTGCCGCCGATGTCGGGGATGATGCATTACATCTTAAAGTCTCTCAACACCATTTAAGATGTAATGCATCATCCCCGACATGGGCGCTTTCATAGGCAAATTGCATTGAGAGTAACAGGGCGTTATCTGTATAGATATCGCCCTGGACCAGGTCTAAGTCAGTACAGACCCTTTCACCTGGTCAGAGAGACTCACTGGACCCTCCAGGGACTGCTCGACTCATTAGTATCTCTATCTCTCTCCCTCTCTCTATTTCTCTCCATCTCTATCTCTCTCTCTATCTTTCTCTACCTCTTTCTCTCTCTCTCTCTCTCTCTCTCTCTCCCTTTCTCTCCCTCTCTCTCTCTCTCCCTCTCTATCTCTCCCTCTCTCTCCCTCTCTCTCTCCCTGTCTATCTCTCCCTCTCTCTCTCTCTCTCTCTCTCTCTCTCTCCCTCTCTCTCTCTAGGTGTTGAGTTGGACTGAATTTTTTGACACGGGATCATCCCCGAGGAGCTGTTGGTTGTCCCTGTACAAACTCCCTATTGACAAACGGACGGGTGAGCTCCAGTGGAGGATCGTACATGGGGCCATAGCTACAGTACGAACAGATATCTGGTGCACCTCAATCCTGGCGCGGGGGACGGCTGTTCTTTTTGTCCTTTGTTCCCTTGTCCATAAAACCTCTGAACGAAGTGAAATAACTACACTGTTCATATGATTGTACTTATTCCTGCTGCTGTATTATACACTTTTTATTTATTGTATGTCTGTATCTGTTTTGATGTTTAATGTTTGGCTGGCAGCGCGGGCAGGTAGTAAGTAGCCTTGAGAACTGGTTCTCGAGCCTATTGGCCCATAGGGCAGGAGCCTATCTCCTGTTTCCTTAGCGTGAGGCAGCTTGATGTACAAGTCCACCCCCTGGACATGACGCTAGTATGTCACAGGGACTCACCCCCAATCCAACCCTTGATGCTGAGTGCCAAGCAGGGAGGCATCGGGTACCATTTTTAAATAGTCTTCGAACTCACGACCTCCCAGTCTCAGGGCGGACACTCTAACCACAAGGCCACTGAGCTGGTTCAGCACGGGCAGGTAGCCCAAGCAAAATCTCTGTAAACACAATAAAGTGTTACTTGACCTGAGCCTGAGACTTTGCAGCATCTATTCGTTCAGTGTCTCAGTCTGTTTAGTTTGTTCAGTCAGCTGCAGGTTTGGTTTCAGGGTTTGGGGGAGCATTTTTATTTTTGTCTTTTCATTTATGGCCACGCTTCTGTAAGTAAGAGGTTGGTGCATACCTTAATTAATTTTCTTTCAGGGCTGGCCAAATTAGCCATTTGGAAAACCCGGAGGAACCGTGTGGGGGTGGGGGCTCAGAGGAGGTGGTCCTGATGCTGAAGGGGCTGCTGGCAGCTAGACTCAGGGGGGAGTTTGCCTTTTACAAACTGACGGGGAACATAGAGGGTTTTGTGCGCATCTGGGGGATGCAGGGGGTCCTCTGTTCAGCGAGGGACAACTCTTTGGTTCTCTGGTTCTGATGTGGTTTTATCTCATTGTTGGGAGTTCCTTGGGTGATTTTGTATTTTGAACTTGTGAAAAAAGAAAAATGGGGTAAACATGCCTGACTTTGGAAATAAAAGTATATTTTAAAATTCAAATTTTCTTTCTATCTATCTCTCTCTCTCTCTCTCTCTCTCTCTCCACCTTTCTCTTTCCCTCTCTCCCTCTCTCTCTCTTTCTTAGGGCTTAGTGCATTTAGAAAGCAGAGTAGCAACTTTTAGACTGCAGTTTAAACAATGTTATCTTTGTGGGAGGGGGAATGTGCTATGGAGACCTCTTGTGAGCAGCATTCTGAGGAAGGTTCAGGGCTGGGGTATGAGTGGGTCATTCTGAGGAAGGTTCAGGGCTGGGGTATGAGTGGGTCATTCTGAGGAAGGTTCAGGGCTGGGGTATGAGTGGGTCATTCTGAGGAAGGTTCAGGGCTCGGGTATGAGTGGGTCATTCTGAGGAAGGTTCAGGGCTGGGGTATGAGTGGGTCATTCTGAGGAAGGTTCAGGGCTGGGGTATGAGTGGGTCATTCTGAGGAAGGTTCAGGGCTGGGGTATGAGTGGGTCATTCTGAGGAAGGTTCAGGGCTGGGGTATGAGTGGGTCATTCTGAGGAAGGTTCAGGGCTGGGGTATGAGTGGGTCATTCTGAGGAAGGTTCAGGGCTGGGGTATGAGTGGGTCCCTCTTTTTGACGGAATGTGTTGCCAAGAGTACCAATGATTTACCTCCATTCTATAAGGGACTGGTCAGAGCCTGTAAGATGTTTAGGTGGCACAGATTGGAGCCTACAGCATCACTGTTTTGGCTCTTGGAGGAACCCTTGATACATGGGGCCAGGTTAGACATTCAGGGTAGTCGTACGCCTGGCCTCACTCAGAGACTGTGCTCAGTCGGAGCTGTCCAGCTGAAGCACATAGTGGACGCTGCAGGACCAGCTCTTCAAGACACGCAGGCAGTGGCGTCGCTGCTGGGGTTGCGGTCGCATCGGCTTACTAAGACGTTTCTGGGCGCGTGGCTGAGCAGACTCACTTCTGATGAACTGAGCATGTTGACGGAGTACGCCGCAGGACTGGAGGTTCCTGACAGCGGGGACCCTGTCCCTGAGTCTGGTCTGGAGATAGACTTGACTGGCTGCGCAGGGCCTTGGTTGAACACTAGGCCGCCTGCTGAAATGGATCTGTATGTGTTGACTGGAAAAATGCTGTACAAGTGCTGTGTTGTTGCTTTGAATAAAGGTGGGCTGAATGAGAGACAGGACACAGTATGGAGAGCAACATTCCAGGTGGTGAATGAGTGCAAGCCGGTGTGGAGGGTCCTGTACAAGGGTCCGCTGAGCAAGAGGACAAGCCACCTGCAGGGGACAATCTTGCAGGGGGCGCTGGCCGTTAATAGTTTTCTGTCCAGAATCAATTCGGCTGTCTCCATTCTCCATTGAATGTCCTTTCTGTCCGGCTCCAGAAACAATTTTTCATTGTTACATTGAGTGTGAAAGATTGGGGGTGCTGGTAGAGGCCCTTAAAACGTTTTTCTTGCACTGTGAGGAGACTTGGACAGAGAGGGGGTTTATTTTTGTTGCTGGGTAACAGAAAGTCAATGCGGCCAAGTGGCAACTGTTGAATTTTGTGGTGGGGCAAGCAAAGTTGTCTATTTACAAGAGTAGGAAATGCAAAATTGAAGGGGGTCGGGAGCAAGACTTACTCTCGTTGTTTATTGCTCTGGTATTTTTTAGGTTTTTCTCCTTGATGAGCAATGTGGACGAGTTCGTATTGCAGTGGTGTTTTAATGAAGTGGTTTGTTCGGTTATTGAGGGGGGGCTGGTTTTTAATACTATCTTTGCATAGGTTTTTTATTTGTAAGGGTATGTGATTTATTTTTTGTTTGGTGTGATTGTATGTGGATTGTGGCATCCATGAGCATGTGAGTTGTTGAATAGTGTTAATTAAAGGTTTGTTAAAAATCAAAAAAATCTCTCTCTCTCTTTCACATTCCTAGCCTTCACCACTAGCCCACCGCTGATCCGACGACCCCAGAGGTGGGGAACTGTGCTATCAATTTGCCAACGAGCGGATTGTTTTTCAGCTCATGAAATTTTAGCCCGGTGGATCGGTGTTGCAGCTGGCCGGAGATGTCCCGCACCAGGGCACGTAGGGGTGAGGTGTCAGGCCCTCTCCCGGGCCCCCTGCGGTGAGAGTCGGGACGCTCCGGAGCCGAGGCCCAGATAGGGCCACCTGCTGTGGGTTACAGGTCTGTCCTTGCACCCTCCCCCCCGCTGTTCTCTTGGCTTTCCTTCCACCCACTTTTATGATTATGGTGTGTTTAGAACCAAGATTCTTATGGGATTGGCCTGACAATCACACTGCCAGCATCTGGCTTTGACTAGCCAAGCAGCTTTGTAGGCAGTGAGAACACACTAGTGCTCACCAAAGGCTAATTCATTTGTTTGTCATGTCTATAGTGGTTGTTTCTCTAACCTTGCTGTGGTATGGTAACCCCCCCCCCCCCTCAGTCACTGGAGACAGGGGAGGGGGGGAGGGGCTTGGAAAGCAGTTCCCATCAGGCGTTCCTACAAGTGTTACTCCCTCAGTTATCTGCTTCTATAAAACTTGACCAAAGCAGAGCGAATTCATGCTTTCAGCTTAGCAATGGCATTATGCTAAACACCATTATCCTGGAAAGGACACTCCAGTGTATCAAAACGGGTCAAGTGCTTGTTTGGAGAAAGGGGGGGTTGGTGCAGATTTACAGCTGCAACCCCAACAGACACCCTTTTTCTTTGCACCAAAGAAAGCATTTTAAGGGAGAACCATTTGGTTGGAATAATGGTTGAATTGAAGGGTAGTTACGTTCATGGGTACTGGACAGTATTATTGGAGAGGACCACTTTAGTGAAAGCCCTCAGGATGGGTCGGGCCCTCTTCTGCAGCTCTCTGTTTCGGGGGCCGCAGAGATTCGGGGGCCGCAGAGATTATCTTCAGCGGTGCAAAATGGAGGCTGTGTGGCGCTTTGTTTGCTCAGGTGCTTCCCTCTCGCTATTGGTGGATAATGGAGGAGCTCTTGGAAACAGATGTCCCCTCTTCAGCGGGATCCTCAGACGGACCCACTCAGGAAAGAAAAGCGAGGAGGTGGACTACACAACCCTCAGCCCCCTCTACACTCAGAGCCCTGGACAATGACGTTAGACGTGTACAAGACACATTTCTAGCCTGGCCTAAATAGCCAATTTGTGTTGAGTTAGCTGGAAGCGAGTGTACGGTATATTTCCCAGGGCTAGCAGAAGGCCTCATGTTGCCTCAACACTACAGCGGAACTCGCCAGCCTGCTGTCAATAAATGATGCGAATTGGGGGGAAAAACACATCTCTCACTCTACATCTCCCTGCCCTCAGCCGTGAACTGTAACACAAAGCACACACAGACTCTGGAAGAAACCCGCGGCTGCCTTCCAGCTTGTTGAGCGTTATACTTTCTAAGTTTATTGTTTATAGGTCACCTTGAAGTCTGGAAGATGGACGGTGGAAACAGGCGATCAATACCCAAGCCAATGAGGAAGTGGAGGCTAAGGTTAAGAGGGTAATCCTTGATGGTAAAGCAGGAAATCTATAAAATAAATGATTCTTCCTCCCTCCCTCTCTCTCTAAGGTTAGGAGAGGCCATTTATAGGACTGATTCCAGGAGGACACAGCAGGCGATATATGAGTGGAAGGGACGAGGAAACAAACGCCGGTGTCTCTTCTGACCTGTTTACCAGGGCGGTGGCGTGTTTGCAGACCTGGATTGCAAAGTTTTCTCTGAAAAGTAAAGCTACCCCTCCCCCCACTGTTTTTAATTGGGCAGCGGGGATGCAGTGTTAATGGCTTCCTCAGAGCAAAGCTCTAAGGCAGTGAAATCTGACCTGTCTCTGAAAGCAACAAGCCAACAATTTCCTCTGTAAATAATTTACGACCCCTCACCGTTCCTTCGCTGAACTTTTCACATTATGGATAAAGGCAATTAGTTTCCTGGTGAAAGCACAGGGATGCAGGGGAGGGAGGCGCAGCGATGAAGGCATCAGTATGATACAGTAGAAACCAGGGATAGGATTCGGGATGCCACAGAACTTCTCCCCGTGACTGAGAAGCGCTGGTACCTATAGAACCAAGCGGTCGGAGGTGCGTGTCTAAGCTGTAAAATGAGTTGCGGATGCCTAGCTGAAATACCGTTTCAGTCAGAGACCTGCCAAAGCTTGTAGCTGGTCTTTTAATGGATCTGCCACACTCATGCATCTGCTCAAGGCTGATTTCGG
The DNA here is from genome assembly GCF_949987555.1 of Borostomias antarcticus. Taxonomy (NCBI): domain Eukaryota; kingdom Metazoa; phylum Chordata; class Actinopteri; order Stomiiformes; family Stomiidae; genus Borostomias; species Borostomias antarcticus. The sequence continues at coordinate 12,111,892 of NC_140235.1, forward strand.
TGTCTGTGCTGACCATTGTCATAGAAGAGAGGTGGGTGTAGTGTGGTGTTCAGATAACATAAGTCATAGCAGCCCACTACTTCCTGTTTAATCACACCGTCACCCAGAATTCCACTTAATCTGAACTAAAATCAACAGGAAAAAATGATAAGGGCAGGTGCACTGAGCACAGACGTGATAAATTATTAATTTCCTGAGACTGGTGCTATGATATTCTGTAAGTCTCTCTCTCTCTCTCTCTCTCTCTCTCTCTGTTATTCAGTCGGACCAGTGGGCGTTGTCTTTTTAAATTGGTGTTTTTCAAAACTACATTCCGTTTTATTGAAAGGATGAAGTGTTTTTAGCACATTCACGTTAAAAACAGTCCTTGCCATCAAGTGTACTTGCATCTCGGTAGTTACTGCAGCGATGATGCATGTAAGCACATAACCTTTACTCACCCTCGTTCGAAGGGCTCACATTCTTTTCCATTCTGCCTCCCGGATTGCGTTTTTAGCCCACTAGGGGGAGAGGGTGTGGGCGAGGGGAGGCGGCATAGCTGCTAAGCCCACCACATCCCATCAGCGCCTGCCAAGTCAACCTGAAACTTTCGAGGCCGGGCCGACTTTGTAGATGTAATTACCCCCCTCCCTTTCTTTCTCGTTTAGAAAAGACCTCTGATTCCTTTACAAAGGCGGTTGGCCAGATTACAGCCTTTACCATCTCTGGCGTTCATTAGCATAGTCGTTCACTTGAGACGATCCCTCAGAGTCTTGGACTAAGGGACATGCACTGCTGGCCTCTTTTTTTCTTTTTCCCAATTAACCAACTGACCACAGCTAATTTCAATTTCCTTACTCTGATTAAGAAAAATGCAACCCAGATGCCATTAGTGGTTTGACATGTGATTATAAATCATGTTGAACGTCCTTGTGGGGTGATGTGTCCAGGGGGTTAAGCAGGGTTGCACTGACCAACCTCTGACACACAGGTCAATCAGAGGACCTGCCCCAGGCTCTGCACCTTTGATAAGGGTCACTGCAAAGGTCACCCCACCCCTTCATTTGTAATTAAAGTATCGATATCTGAATGTGACTCTCTGTCTTCATTGGAACGTTAATTGTGGTCATCAATGATCATATGAGAGTCTCCGAACATACTAAGAAATACAGAAGTCTTGAGGTTACTCCTGATTTAATTGCATAACCTGGAGAGATCCTTGTGACCCAGGGTCTAGTCAGTCAGTAGGTGCTGTCTGGAGAGGGCAGTGATGACTCCTGAACATGTGGACACACTCCAGCTGCCTTTGAAGACACCTTTAGCCCACCATTACAGCCAATAAAGTCTCGGCCTGGTCCACTCTGTTGGCGAGAGGGTGCGCAGCGTGACTTGTCTGCATTTTCCTGGACCACAGGAGGGAAGGCCTACCTGCTGTTTGGCCCCCCACAGGAGAAGACCGATGAAAAAGGACCTCACATCTCTGTTTCGCTTAAAGCAATACATACATAGTGTTTTCTCCGGTTTTCTCGGAACTGCGCCCCCACAGGCTCTGCGAGTAAGTGCACTGTCGTACTGTCGTAATGTTATCAGATTGTCTTTTTCTTTTTCTGGCTTCCTCCGTGATGTTTCGCTTCGGTTTTCTCACCTCCACCAAGATATCATTGAGCTAAAAAACGCATGATATCCATAGACGCCGGAAGAGTGAGCTAGTTAGAGCTAGAGCTAGTCAAGGTCCAAATATCGCGATGTATTGCTTTAAGGTGATGGGGTTCAGGTGAACAGCTGTAGAATGAGCAAGAAACCACTCACCTTTCTGTGAGACAAACTTTGTGTTAAAAAATACATTGGTGATATGCATGTGCCTGTGGTCTACCAATGAGGCTCTTTCACCCAACAGCACCCCTTTAGGTCTACAGTAGTTATCAAATAAAGTAAAAGGATTGTTATCAGAGGACTGGGAATAACAGTGGTTTTGGGATTGAATATGTGCCTCAAATGCTTGTTAAACATTTTTGGATAATCTCTTCAAATATTTGAGGACTGCAAAAGCTCAGAGAAGAAGCCCTCTGGGGTTTGGTTGTGCCATTGTTCAGACAGAGATGAAGATTAGAGAGGAGCCACAAAAATCAATATCCCATCCTGCCCTACTGGTATCGCTTGTATCCAGTACAGGTTCACTTCTGCAGTTTCCCCAGATTTAATATCATAGGAATATTTCAAAAATATTCTTAGTCATTTCAAATAATGGCTAAATTTGTTTAATTGAACAAACAAAAAGTAATGTGCAAGATGATTAGGCTACTACTGTGGCTTCTGCAAGGCTGAGGAGCCAGAACCCAAGCATTTTACTCACTTATACTTGTATGAAGGACAGTAACAATGAAGAATCTTGAAACTCTTCACCAAGCCAAGACCTCTAACATAGTGAACACAGATGATTCTCTATACCGTGACCATGCATTAAGAATGCATGTGCACCCTAGCTTCTAGCATGCAACTTCAGAGAGGCTATTGAGTTTCAGAACTGGGACAGCTACGCTACCCTCTAGAGAATCTAATTAAACTAAACTAGTTTCTGTCTGTTCTAAATGACTTCAGAGAACCCATTCATTATAACTGCCCTCCAGTCCTGTCACAAATACACAGCAGCGTTACATGTATTTATTAAATAGGTTACTAAACGCTTCCTTTGTTGTCTCCCTTTGTGCTCCCCTCTCTGTTCCCAGCCAACATCATTTTTCACTCCGTGGAAACAGATTGCATTGAATGAGCAAAATGGCTGTGTTCACATGATATCACCTGGACTTGGGGCGCACACGCACGCACACACACACACACACACACACACACACACACACACACACACACACACACACACACACACACACACACAAACTCTCAAATGTCTTTATTAAACCTTTTAATCTCACTTTTGAGACCAGCGACCCAATGAGGCGGCTCACCTTCCCACCCTGATAGGATGAAAGTTTAAGCGAGTGATCAATGGGGGATTTACACCTACACTGCAACCATAGCAACAGGACTGGGTTCAATCCGCTGTTTAGTGAAACGACAGGAGAATTGCCCATGGAACACCCTCCCCCCCCCCTCCCACACACACACACACCCTTCAGCCGGTCTGCAGCAGCAGAGATGATTTGAGAGGGAGATATGAGCAGGAGGAGAAATGGATGTCTTAGCCATTTCCTGCTGGTGATATTATGCGGAGGAGGGTGTTTAGAGGTAGCTAGCTGATCATAACTTCATCTTCCACTCCAGACAGTGATGGAGCAGAATGCTGCGTATGTTTGTAGCGTGGGGGGAGGGGGGGGGGGGGTCGTATTCAATATCTCGCAAGTGTTTTTATGGTGGTCTTTGGGAAAAGATAGCTGAAGACATGAGATCAGTGTTCAGTTATTCCTGTTGGCACTTACCTTTTTTGGCATTCGGCTGAGGATTGCATCACGTGACCAGGGTTATACGCTGAGGCTAGATGCAGACAGGAACCAGGAATTTAAAGGTTCTGCGCCAGTTCTCTCTCCTTCCATTTACCTTCTGTAGCTCTCAGTGCTCCTGGTGCGTGTAGCCTACTCTCTCTCTCCCTCTCTCTCTCCCTCTCTCTCTCTTTCTCTCCCTCTCTCTCTCCCTCTCTCTCCCTCTCTCTCCCTCTCTCTCCCTCTCTCTCTCCCCCTCTCTCCCTCTCTCTCTCTCTCTCTCCCTCTCTCTCCCTCTCTCTCTCTCCCTCTCTCCCTCTCCCTCTCCCTTCCTCCCTCCCTGCTCCTGGGCACCCAGGCAGACGGGGCAGGCAACGATGGACGCTGACAGAGACGGATGGCCTCGGAGGAGGAGGAGGAGGAGGGGATCATTTGAGCCTGGCGGAGGAGGGCGAAGCTGGCCGCCCTGCAGACCCTCCGCGCCGCTCGGCCTACAGTTTTCTGAATGATTTGCATTGCAGATTGTCACCCAGCAGACTGGGAGAGAGGAGAGGAGGTGGCTAGTTCCCCAGGCCCACAATCTAGAGCAGGCATAGTCTCTGACTGCTGGCCCACTGTGTCCTGCTCCATCTAATTACCATGGAGATGTCAGTTCACCTGGCCAGCGCATGCACACACACATACATACACACACACACACACACACATGCACACGTGAAGGTAGCTTCAAATGACGTGCATCAGATGTGGCACCTTAGTTGAAGGCGTACTGGCCAATCGTACAGCATGTATGCAGTTTGACTTATTTGGCATAAATGTTTTCATGTCATTATCTGTGTTCGTGTGCAATACTGTTGGAGGGCATAGCATTGCATTGTTTGCAAGAGAGCTTATAAAAAAAACAACTAAAAAAAACATTGAATGCATTGTAATCTAGTGCACAGTAGCAGCCAAACAGTCTGAGAAGTATCCACTAATGACTGACAGAGAAACCCCCAGCCTGGCTCTCCCAGCAGGAGCTGGGCCAAACCGCTGGGCTGGAGGTGGTTGCCTATGAGCTCCACTGGCACTCCCAGAGTGATTAGTGTTTACCAAGCCCCTGCCAGGTCTCTGGGCTGGCCAGATCTTTGTTTGTCCATCTCTCCATTGACTAAACTCCCAACAGCGATGCCAAATGCCAAACCCCCTGTTTATATACTGGAAATAGTCCTCATTGTGAGATGTAGCAGTGAACTTACACCCTCCCCCACGCGCGCACACACACACCACCCTCCCCCACGCGCGCACACACACACACCATGTGTGTGGTCTTTTTTTGTGAGAGTTAGGCTGGAGCTGCAATATGCAAATTAATCAGAAGTTAATGAACTCCTAATCTCTTCCTCCATGGCATCAGCGTTTATTCCCGAAAAACGCATTAAGATTATCCCCACCTTTCTTCAGAGATTAAGAAATGAAAAAAATGGATGTCAACGCGCTAATGGTTTAGAGAAATCGTCAGATTAACTTGCATAGAGAGGGGCTTGTGCGCTCCGTTGTATTTGATGGATCGTTTGTTTTTAATATCACCATACAACAGCATTGTCTTAATGGTGAATATACCTTGCTTCTATGATAATGGCATAATGAGGACTTTCTGTTTTGAGTGGAATCCATCCAACGTTACAGCTTTTATCAACGGTAAGAGTTCCAGCCTGGATCAGCAACTTGTTTGTGTTCCTGCTGCTGTCAAGCTACAAAACACAGAAATATAGAAAACACAATGTAAATGTCTAGCTGGATACAATGTATTTGTTATCTTGGTGTGTTCTTATCAGTTCCTTCGGGCTGAAGCTTGAAATTGACCACAAACCACCCAGTACAGTATTGGAAAATATGTTTATTTGATTTCTAGAAATCTGTCATGCTTCCAGTTGATTAGAGAATACACAGAACAATCTCGCTCTAGTGGAAATATTGAACGTGAGAAGGTGTTTTTGCTCTGTGTTCTTCTTTTGAAACACTGTGGGGACACGTTTGGGTTGATTTCAAACAAAGGGTAGGGCTCTTGGCCGCACTGTGAGGAACCCAGCATTGGAGTGCTGTCACTCTTGGAGCCATTATTCTGTTCCGTTTGAATTATAATTTGTATTTTTTTTTCTTCAGCAGGATGAGTGCTTCATGTGTGCATGACTGAACACAGCCCCTCGCTAGCATGACTGAACATGGCCCTGGAGACATACAGTAGAGGGCCCCTTTGCTGTGATGACAGAGGGGGAGGTTGACCAGGCTTCTGCCTCATTATTCGTCTCCTCACTTGTCACTCACAGGGGCAGAACTGACAGGAGACCATATTACCCTCCCGCACCCGCACCCCTGTGGCAGGACCGCCTCCGCCATGAGAGCTGCTTCATCGCTCTCATTTGCATACCTTAGTATAGCGGCGCCCAGATGTTTAACCCCGTCGCGTTCAGCTGTCTCTGAAGGCCATGTGTGGCCAAAACATGTTGCGGTGTTTTTGAATTGTTTAATGTTGAAGTAGCCTTTTATTAAAGGGAGTGCCTTGGATTCGCTGCTATTTGACCAAAGAGCACCTTCTCACCGCTTGGCTTCACCTGCCTTAGAGTACCGTAGCCCTCCTGCAGTGTGTATCATTTTTGCATCTCTACTGATGGTTTAAGAGAACAAAAATGAGATTCTGCCACTCAGTTCAGGGCAGGAATGATTTAGTAGGAACATGGTCTTGCTCCACAAATCTGGAATGAGGCTGCTTGTGAAATGCCCGGTAAGTATGTTAAATCTTGTCTTCCCCCAGGGGGGGGAAATTATCTACTTAATTAAAAAGACCAGCAGGAAAGGACTTGTGATGGTATAATTATAAAAGTCCCATTTTATGTTAATACTTGGGTCTGCCATCAGGATCCCAGCGTTGTGGTTTTAGGTCACGGTCACTGGCACAGGGCCTCGACAGGGAGACAGGTGGGCTAGGTAGGAGTGGGGAGGTCTGACAGGGAGACAGGTGGGCTAGGTAGGAGTGGGGAGGTCTGACAGGGAGACAGGTGGGCTAGGTAGGAGTGGGGAGGTCTGACAGGGAGACAGGTGAGCTAGGTAGGAGTGGGGAGGTCTGACAGGGAGACAGGTGAGCTAGGTAGGAGTGGGGAGGTCAGACAGGGAGACAGGTGGGCTAGGTAGGAGTGGGGGGGTCTGACAGGGAGACAGGTGGGCTAGGTAGGAGTGGGGAGGTCAGACAGGGAGACAGGTGAGCTAGGTAGGAGTGGGGAGGTCAGACAGGGAGACAGGTGGGCTAGGTAGGAGTGGGGAGGTCTGACAGGGAGACAGGTGGGCTAGGTAGGAGTGGGGAGGTCAGACAGGGAAACAGGTGGGCTAGGTAGGAGTGGGGAGGTCTGACAGGGAGACAGGTGAGCTAGGTAGGAGTGGGGAGGTCAGACAGGGAGACAGGTGGGCTAGGTAGGAGTGGGGGGGTCTGACAGGGAGACAGGTGGGCTAGGTAGGAGTGGGGAGGTCTGACAGGGAGACAGGTGGGCTAGGTAGGAGTGGGGAGGTCAGACAGGGAGACAGGTGGGCTAGGTAGGAGTGGGGAGGTCAGACAGGGAGACAGGTGGGCTAGGTAGGAGTGGGGAGGTCAGACAGGGAGACAGGTGAGCTAGGTAGGAGTGGGGAGGTCAGACAGGGAGACAGGTGAGCTAGGTAGGAGTGGGGAGGTCTGAGAAGGTGAATGCAGAGCTGTGGGTCTTACTCAGAGGATGTTCTCTGAATCAGAGAACCTAGCTGGGATTAAAGGATTGGAGCGAGGAGAGCAGAAACACGACTTAAAATATGTTTTCAGGCTAACAAAGGAGCACCATTTGCCAAGCATTTGCTTTGCACACAGACACGGTCTGTGAAAGGAATCAGTTTACTGGCATAGGATAAAAATCACAGAGAGCATCGTCTTGAGGGGTCAACTGTGTCATTGATTAATTCTTTCTGAGGTGGCCATTTTTTTTCAAACATTAGAATGCTTTTACCAAAAACACTGTTTCTTTCTGTCAGAGGTTTACCCAGCAGTAACTCAGAGCACAGTGACGGCTGCTGGCGCTGGCATGTTTGTCTGGAGGTGAGCGTTGGGCGGGGCCAGGACCGGTCAGCGCTGCGTCCATGATTTGTGCCCCCGCAACTGGGCCTGGGGAAAGCGTTTCTTTAGTGGGCAGCTGCAAACACTTAATCTCCCCCGCACTGACACTGGCTCAATTAATAAACAGCTCCACTTTGGAAGTCCGCAAGAAAGTTGTCAGGACCCCGTCAGATAAATCACTGGAGAGGATTCCTCGCTGGCGGTCACAGTGGCCTGCTTTTCCTGGTGTGCTTATGTTTAGCTGCAGTGGGAGAAACACACAAACGTATGGATCCACACACAAGGCTCACACTGTCTTGATTACATACAAGGGGAAATACATTCACAGCACAAAAATAGAAATAGACTGTTATACAAATAGATTATATATATATGAAAATGAAATTAAATGCAATAACACTTTGTGCAGCAGCTATGGTTGACACATTTTATCTTAATTTGTTTGTTTTGTTTAATCAACCTGTTTACAGTTGAGAAAGAAAGTGATGCTCATAGAAGTATTTATTTAGCAGCTTAGACGTTATTCATTTCATTCATTAATACAGTATGTCTATTTTGGTCAACTTAAAAAGGAAGCTGATTATAAACAATTAGACTTTCACAAGGCGGCTGAACCACTTGGGTATCATGATATTTTATTATATATTGGGTTGAGAGAACAGTGACCCTCATTTATCAAAGGAGCATAGATCCGAGCGCAGATCCAAGTGTAGAAATGATGGTAGGACAGCGTCCACGTGGGATCTATCAAACATTCGTATGCTGCCAATCCCATCGTACGAATGATCGGGCGGTGCGGAGGGAAACAATCGTCATATAAATATCACGCCCCTACATAGTCTTGCCTCGCCCCTGTAGTTTACGGCATGGAGATACGAAATACGGCTGAAACAAAAGATTTATCCGACTCTCGTCCAATAACAACTCTTCACTCTCCATCGAAAGATCCCGGAAAACCATCTGGCATTTTACAATTTTTTTTAATTTTTGTATTTTAACGGGGCAGTTCACACATGTAAATTCACACAATCAGACAGCGTGTAAGCTGGGCAGCTTCCTTGTTTAATTGTGTAGCCTATCCAAAAACCATTGCGCATTACTGAAGTTTGAGGATTATCATTATTATCATTATTATTATGTATTATTATTATTATTATTATTATTGCTAATAATAATATTAATACAACTTTATTTTACTGACCATACATAAACATTTATTATTGTGATAATAAATTTGTAAGTAGCAAAAGTAACAAAGTCTCCAATTAAAGCTAACACCACTCCTCACACCTTGTCTGAACAGTGAGATAGGATGCGAATACAGTAGGTCTTCTACAGAGCATGGCATTATCTATATGATGACTGTCAAAGCTCTTATTTAAATAAGTGACTGCAGCCGACCCACTGCTTTTCATTTAGTTATTTTGATTGCTAGTAATTATGTCACCAATACATTGATTGATTGGTGTAACATTAATTTTCGTTTCAGTTTGTAAGGCTGCATAGTCTGGTTAAAATGAAAGCGAAATTACTCTTACACCAAAAACCCGTTTACCCCGTTACTTACAAACAATTGGAATATACACATTTATGTTAGGGATATATGACACATAGAAGAGGCCTTTACTAAATATGATATTTTGTCATAGATTGATTTGGTGTCTGACCTCACAAATGCCCTTCTGGATGAATGGGCAAACATTCCCACAGACACTCAAATCTTGTAGAAAGCCTTCCCAGAAGAGTGGAAGCTGTTATAGCAAAAGAGGAGACTAACTCCATATTAATGCCTTTGAATTGGATGTCATAAAGGCTCCTGTAGATGTAACGTATGTCCTAATACTTTTGTCCATATAATGTTTGTTAGGGCCCATACTCCTGTCAAAGACATGTACAGTTTGTTAGGGTCCATACTCGTGTCAAAGCCATGTATGTTATAGTGTCCATACTCCTGTCAAAGCCATGTATGTTATAGGGTCCATACTCCTGTCAAAGCCATGTATGTTATAGGGTCCATACTCGTGTCAAAGCCATGTATGTTATAGGGTCCATACTCCTGTCAAAGCCATGTATGTTATAGGGTCCATACTCGTGTCAAAGCCATGTATGTTATAGGGTCCATACTCCTGTCAAAGCCATGTATGTTATAGGGTCCATACTCCTGTCAAAGACATGTATGCTATAGGGTCCATACTCCTGTCAAAGACATGTATGTTATAGGGTCCATACTCCTGTCAAAGACATGTATGCTAGAGGGTCCATACTCCTGTCAAAGACATGTATGCTATAGGGTCCATACTCCTGTCAAAGACGTGTGATATGTTTCATACTTCTGTCAAAGACGTATGTTATAGGTCCATACTCCTGTAAAATACATGTATGTTATACTGTAGGATCCATACTATTTTACTCCTTCTTCTTCTAGCATAATATTGTTGAGTGACATTGGTTCGCCCTGCAGTATGCCAGCGACTTGTTTTATACCCGATGGAGCCTCCTGTTTACTTCAAACCATACCCAATGAAAGCACCGTATCCCAATTAAGATATCTCTGGCTTTAGTTGTTACCACATACAGGGGTTTAACTCGGGCTTTGGTATGCCTCATGGAAGTAAACTCTGGAGCTGCTGGAATTTCCATCCCAATTTATGACTGCTGGAGAGAGGAGCAGCTGACACATTCCCCAGTGCAAACTGCAACAGGTGAGCGTGTCCTGCTGACTCACTGCTCAAGGTCAGCTCTCAGTAGTCAGGAGACTCTATACCCCCCTCTGTTATATTAGAGCCACATACCCTGTCTTGGATCCCACTGCCTCTAGGAATATAATGATTACAGTCAGCCTGCTCGTTACCCTGGTTCTCATGAATAGTGGAAATGTCGTTTAACTGCCCGACATGTATGAAGCACTGTAATAAGGCTCAAGAGTCAATTAATAATGCAATGACCTTTTCAATCAGCCACATGTGGTGTTGTGGCGTTTAGTTGGCTGTACTGTACTGTATGTAAATACTGGACAAAGCAGGCTTGCTAAAGTAATGCGTCATGCTGGCCAAGCAAAGAGCCTGTGCCACAGTAACAGCTGTTCATGCATTTTAATCCCAAGCCGTGGCCTTTTCATATGAATTGCTCCATCTTTCCTCATTTCTGTAATTAGTGCTCCGCCAGAGAGCTCTGGCGTGCAGATCCAAGCGTATGAAGCTCCAGCCATTGCTTGCTCTGCTGCCCGGAAGGCTGCCTTTCAGGCTAGCACGGTAATTGCGTGCATTTGTCTAGCAGTGGCCTCGCCTTGTTGCTCCTCAGAACACTGCACAAGCTGAACAAAAGATGTTCTGTTCACAGTTCCACCTCCAGCCCAGGTGGTTCTAGAAAAGTCCATCCTTTACCCTCAGCCCCTCTCCTTTCGCAGGTGACTCGGAGCTGAACTTTTGCATGGAGGAAGTAATTTATGATGAAATTGCCTGGGTTCTGCTCAAGGGGGTTGTATTTTTCTAACGATGTTTTCTCAACATTACCAGGTCCCTTATTAGCTCGGCCTCTCAAAAGAGGGCGGTTTGTCCAGGAGGCGATGTTTTATTATGCCTGATGAAAATGTGTGTTGTTTCGATCGATTGAAAAGCGTTCAGCCGGCCGTTGTGCCCTGGAAGTCGAGCCGTTTGTGGTCCGACCAACGCTCTGCTGAAACAAAGCTCTTTGACGTGTCGTTGTTGTGCACGGTGATGCGGAGCGCACTGATACGTCAAGCGCGGGACGAAAGGACCGAAACGGATCGCGATGCAAGTTGTGTATGTTCTCATCGATGCTGCTGACAACAAAAAACGACAATAAAAACGAACGCGGCACCGATCAATAATTCAGACCTGCCTCGGGATCTCGGGCCAGTCCAAGGATTTTGTGCTCCCATTGGTCTGCATCGTTATTAGACTTTCAGATCAGTCTAATCTATTCTCTAGTTTCACGTATCCCACCAATGAGTGTGCCCCTCTCCCACGGGGAGGGATGTGTCAGGCTAGGGGAGCGCGGGGGGTGGGGGGGGGGGGGCATGTCGGCAGCCTTTGCACTGAAGATGTAGGGCTCTGATGAGCCTGAAGATCTTTGATGTCTGATGCACTCACAGGGAGGTATTACTGAGGGCCACGTTGTTCTTGTTAAGGATGTTTCAGATTTCTCTGAAATACTTTGATTATCCACTAAACCTCAATGAAAACAAATGAAAATGTGCCCCAACTCGGAACAACATAACGTGTTAGATGAGTTCTGAAGATAATCGCAGATGACACATGATAATCACATTTGCTGCAGTTTGTGAAACAGTGGCTTACGGAAGCATGCACGTGACACAACACACACTCATCAAAAAACACACACACACACACAAAAGCATGCACCGGTAGTACGTGCGTGACACATTGGTTTTGCAGCAACAGCAAGTCTCTCACTCGTTCACACAGGCAGCCTCTCTGTCTCTCTCTCTCTCTCTCTCTCTCTCTCTCTCTCTCTCTCTCTCTCTCTCTCTCTCTCTCTCTCCCTCCCCTCAGGAAGGAGTAATTGTAAAAAGCCGGGGTAACAAAGGTAATCTAACCTGAGTCGATAATGCCTATCGACGGATCACTTGTTTGTAATAAGAGACAGTTGGAGGGGTCAGAGGGGAAAATTAGTGTGGTATTGGTAGTGGGAGAGGAAGTTGATAGAGGGATTTGTGCGTGCGCCATGAGTGGTTATGAGTGGAGAAATGGGCTGATTTTTTTTCGCGCTCCAAAATGAAAAGACCAAAAGGAAGTAAAGAGAGACACTATCAGGGTTTTTCCTGGCTCAGAATGAGGAAGAATTTTGGAGCAAATTTTGTCCTACCCCAGGAAATTTGGGCATCAAAAGCTTCATTTCCTGCATTCTGGTGAATTTTCTATGCACTAATGTGTGCTTTATTAGCTAGACTGCCTAACTATATTAACCTACATAATCTGACTTCATTGTGTTTATTTATTTTTAAATAGCAAACCGCCCAGAACATTTGAGCTTGGTGCTAGATGCATTCGTGAAGTTGAGAGCTTTGTCCCAGTCTAAATATCGTGTTTCTGTGACCCTCCTAAGTCAAGATATGGCTGTTTAAGTGTTTAAGTCATGGGAGGAAAACTTTGGTTTTCACCTCTACCACAAATGACACCACATGAGTGTGTAACTAGCGAATCATCTGAATGGAAAAAAATTCACACCAGAACAATCATGCGCTCCCAATTATATTTCAAGGTCGCACAGATGACATGTTTACAACATAGATCAATGAAAAACAAAAAATTAGTACCTACTACGCAAAATGTGTACAGGTTGGCAGGTCTGAGGTTTTTTTTTGTCGAGAGCTGGAGGCGGCCGCCTCATAATTCTCTAAGCAGGAAAAACTCTGACGATGAAGGAACCTGGATGTGAATCCTCTAGCATTCATGTGAGGTGACGGGGGAGGTTACACAGAGGGTCGGGCCTGACCACCACGCAGACATGCAGACACTTCACTCCGAGCTGTCCGGGACGGACCGGCTCCGCTGCCTGAAGACAGGGCGGCTAGAACAACAACAACAACCGCAACAACAACGCGTAGCGGGTTAAAACAACACGACTGACTGTCAGGCCAGGGCCACGGCTGCATTGTTGAACCAGGGGGAGGGCCGCACGGCCGGTACCAGCTCGTCCGCAGCTGTCGGGAGCACCAGAGCTCCGCGGCAGACAGGCAGGCAAGCGGCGCAGGCCGGGGCCAGATGACGGTAGCCTAACCTGGTCTTGAAGGCCCCCCCTTATGGCTCTGTGAATGTGGAGTTGTGTAGCATGGGACAATTTAGAACCCGTTCAGTTTTGACGTGCACAGGGCCACGGAATTCATTCAGGGGTGGAGGTCTGTGCTCTCTGAGCACCATTTCTAGTTATTCATGTCACTTAGTCTGTGTGAACGGCGCTGTGTGCTCAGATCTTCCTGGCTGCTGCTGGTTGACTAAACAGGGTAATGGTGCATTTTAAAACTCCGCCCACCCACTCCTCCACTTCTCTCCATCTACAGATTGTCCAAAAGCTCTGGCGCTGCTCAGGACCATCAGGCCTGGATAAACAATCCCAGAGTAACAAGTCTGCCCAGAGGAAAAAACGTTGTCTACAGTACCTAAATGAAATGCCAATCAGCATTCAAGATCAGGCAGCAACAGTTTCTTGATTACCTGATTAGTCTTAAACAATTACAATTTATTCACTCCCTAACAAATGAAGTATTCATTCAATATCAGTAAAAGAAGGAGATGATTATTCTGACTCTGTGACTCTCTGTGCTGTTTGCGTACCAGCGGCAGAGGAATTGTGACTTGTGTAAGCCGGTGGTATTTGATGTCACTGCTGAGACTAGCATCTGCCTCTGGCAGTCGCTCATTTTAAATTGCCCTAATCCTCTGTTTACTGCGGTATTACAGGTGGAATTGCAGTGATTAGCATAGCTTAGAGAACATGGCTACAGTAGAGAATGGCCCTGCGTCTCTTGTTTCTATTGAAATGGCTGTGTGATTGGGCGGCCTAATCCCAGATCGCCAGGGAGGAGGCCTCCTATCTGTGACATTCACTGCAGCCTGGATCTCTGATTGGCACTTGATTAGGAACTAATCCATGTCATTATCTCCTCCAGTGGAATTAGTTGAGTAGAAAATGGTGTGGTAAATCACAGAGGTGGTAAAAAGGGGGAGAGAGAGGGGGCGGGGGGAGTTAGGGGAGTGAGGGGGGAGAGAGAGACAGAAAGGGGGAGGGGGGGTGGAGAGGGGTGACAGGGAGAGAGAGGAGAAGAGAGAGAGAAAGGGGAGGGAGGAGGGAGAGAGGGGTCCCACTGATAACACAACTGCTGAAGGGGTCTGTGGACAGAGGTAGTACTGTAGTGCTGTTGCCATGGTTACTCTTGGAGAACACACCAGGTGATGCTCTGTTTTGTGTGCGTCTCCACGGTCTGTTTATTTGGGAATGTGTGGTATGTTGTTTAGTTTAATAAGGCACACCCATCGCATCCCAAGATTGCCCCTGCCCCCAAATCCTAACCTTAACAGCACGCTATTATTGTCAGATGCTATGCTACGGAGTAGTACCTGGACATGGACTCTGTCTTTGTACCCCTCTTCCACTGGGGTACCCAGGCTTTGTGCCCCCCCATCTCTCACCACCTCCGCTGGCTCCAATCCTGAACCCCAGCCCTCTGAGGACCTGAAAATAATTAGGAGAGAAAATTGCAGCTGACACCATTTCTGAAAAGCAGGGTATTGTAATGAGAGCAGAGCTGGTCTTGGCTGTGTCTGAGGGAGAGATTGAAACCCCCTGGTTCTCATCGTGGGGGTGAAGCCGGGGAGGGGAGGGGGGGGCAGGGCTTTGCAGACGTTAATACATGTGGGAACAGAGAGTCCTGCCAGCTCCAAACAGAGGGAGGTGTCCCCGACAGGAGTGGAGCCAAGGTTACTGAAGAGTAACTCACTGTAACCACCTCTCTCTCTCCCTCTATCTCTTTCTGTCTCTCTCTGTGTGATCGTGTCTGTCTTAAGTTTTGATGATGTGTAAAAGGGCTGGCATTTTTATAAGCGTTATCTTCAGCCATGCCCTTTTGGTTGTTCCTATAGGACCCATATACATTTGAAGAGAAAAAATAAGATATGTTTTTTTTCCCCCCAAAAAAGTACCTTAAGAGAATGACCAAATAAAACCTTAATTCATTCATTCATTCTCTCTCTCTCTATATATCTCTCTCACTCCCCCCTCTCTCTGTCTCTCTCTATCTCTCTGTCTCTCTCTCACTCCCCCCTCTCTCTGTCTCTCTCTATCTCTCTGTCTCTCTCTCACTCCCCCCTCTCTGTCTCTCTCTCTCTGACTCCCTAGTCTCTTTGTCTTACTTGTCTCTCTGTTCTCAGCATGAGTGGAGGAGGATGCCATCCAGCTCCAGCCCGCAGTTATCTTCATTATCGGTGCAGACTTGGGTTGGAGTGGTGGTGGTGGAGGTGGTGGGGTGGGTGGGTGGGGGGACCCAGAGTAAAGATAAATAGGTGTCCCACAAAGGGCCTGCCTCGAACAGTGGCGGGCCACAGAGGAGATGGATGAGGCATTAGCTGTTATATTCCAGCGGCCTGAGAAAAGCCAGTCCTGGTGGGGTGGACAGCAGCAGATGCTGCAGACTGAAGATTGAGGCCGTTAAATGAAAAGAAACCTCCATTAAAGAGGTCTTCGACGCGGTTTGAAATATAGCACCGGGTGCACCGCTGTTTGCATCGCTTAGTAGCTGCTGTTTTTAGGGCTTTTGGCAGAGGCCTATTTGACGCCACCCAGAGGACTTAAAGATAAGACAGGAGCTATCTCTTTTCCATCTGGACGATGCAGGTGTGGATGAGTTCCAAGTGTTTTTAAGCGGAAAGTGAGTCTATTGACGGGAGCATAATGGACTGGAGGAGAGGGCCTCCATCGGGGGGAATGAGGCCAGAGCTTCTTTAAAGGAATAGTAAAGGGAAAATGCATGTTTAGCCCTGTTTTAAGGTTACTTGTTATCATATACAATGATTCAGATCGAACGTTGACAAAGCTAGAATTTTCGAGAAAGTTGATAATTGCTCTACCACCGTTTTGGTCATAAAATGGATGTGGATGGGCATCTTGAAAAATCATTCAAAAACATGTTAAACCCTCGATTTCAAAGACAAGAAGCTCACCGAGGGGGTAATTGGTGTCCGTTGGTGTTCTGACATCAAATTCGCCGCAAAGTATGAATCCTGTAGGGTTTTATTGATCATTTTATGAAATCCATTGACTTGTATTGATGTGACCAATGTAGATGTGTTGATCAATCCGCAGAGGTGATTCAGGAAGCGGAACTACTTGCGGTAGCTATTATTTATGTTAGCTAGGCTAGCTAGTTTGCTCACTGCTCAAGCTACTCTTTAGCTCACAGACAAGGAAGCCCTAGAAAACGCTTATCAAAATGGTTGATGGTTAAGAGTATAAATTTGATCGCGAGGAAATAGACTTTGACGGCAGCGCTTATCGTTTCGAGCCTGAATATAGTGAGGAGGAACTACAGCAAATGGAAGAGATGGAGGCTTGCCGAACTGCAGAGCCAGAGACGGTCGATGAAGCTGTCGCTATACCACGAACCACGGGTGTTTGGTGGTGTGCTTGCAAACATTGCCAACAGATGCCCACCGAAGAGGAAAGTTTGTGCTGTACCGAGTGGGACCTGTTGCTAACAGCTGACATGGCAAACCTTTCGGTCCATGAGTCTGACTCCTTGCCTGTTGAAAGTGAGTCCTGCTTTTACCACTAGTATTTATGTCCGAGCTAATAAATCTACAGTTTTGATAATTTCATGCTGTAAGACCACTTCTAACAATTATATTTCTCTAAAGTTAGTCTTAGCAAAGGGATTATTATTATTATTATTATTATTATTATGCTTCAACACACACACACACACAGCTGGCAATAGGAACTTACCTCAAGTTCTTCCACTCGTTCGTCTTCTGTCGTTCCTCTATGTAAAATCGGAACAGCATCACGTTTGAGGAAGACCCTTTTGGGAGATTTCTTCGAGAATAGCCTAGGCTTATAACATTTGTCCTCAAAATGCAAAGCGCACACACGGTGATCTAAGACCCGAAGAATATCCACGGGTGTGTTTAGGTCCAAGTAAAGAGATTCTAGCCACAACTTCAATCTTGCGGGATCGTTGTAGGGAAGTCTATGACAAGTTAGAGATGAACGGATTTTGCCACAATTGGCAACGGCACAATAGTGTGTCATTGTTGAGATCCCAAACAAATGCTTCGCACGAGCCTGTCTTGTTGTTGCGGCTAGCTTTTCAAATAAGGAAGCTGAGCCTGAATCCATGGACGTCGCCTACCGCAAGATCAAGCCATTGCGCAATATTGGAATCAGTTAAAGCGGAAGTTTACACATGTATGTGCTGCGACAAAATATTTAGATGGTAAATATTTTTAAAAAGCCTTTCCAGATGAACTAGAATCTTACTTTATGGCGAATTATATGCCAGAACGCCAAATAACACCTAGGTGAGTTTCTTGTCTTTGAAATCGAGAGTTTAACATGTTTTTGAATGATTTTTCAAGGTGCCCATCCACATCCATTGTATGACCAAAGCGGTGGTAGAGCAATTATCAACTTTCTCGAAAATGCTAGCTTTGTCAACGTTTTGATCTTAACCATTGTATATGATCACAAGTAACCCTAAAACAGGGCTAAACATGCATTTTCCCTTTACTACTCCTTTAACCCTCCCACCATCACTGTTGATCCTCCACTCTTGCTGATGCTTGGACCTGCCTTGGTTACTGTATGGTAGCGCTTTAAGTAACAATGACAGCATCAGAAATCCTATAACTGAAAGAGAATCTTATGAAATATCTAGGATAGGCCCGTTTTATGACAGAAAATTACTTGTCATTCTGAGATCTTTTTTTTACTCTCTCTCGCTAATGCATCACGTCTGCCAGACGGTGGAAGTGTGGTCCCTGACTCCCCTGCTGAGGGGAGCTACGGAGCAGCGGTGTCGCACATAAGCCCCTGAAGAGGTGACTGCAAATGTCATACTTTAGTTAATGAGGATCAGAAGCCGCCTAGACGTGAGAGCGCAGACATCGCATTTACACTCAGTAAATTGACAGCAAGATTGCATCTGGGTCACGCTTCTTCTTATGAAAACCCAAACCTGCTTTTAGCGGCGTTATCCGCCCCCACCCCCAAGCTAGGTGTAGAGGAAAATGTATTCACAATTAAGTAAATGATCTGTGTGCTTTGAATCCACTATAGAGTTGCTTTACAGGTGATGTAATGTAGCAGACAAGCATACTGTAATAGACTTGCAACATGCGCACGCACACACACAAACACACACACACACACACACACACACACACACACACTAGTGGGCGGTGGGGTTTGTTAAAAAGCAGATTGTTCTTGGTGGCATAGGGACTTTGATAAGATGGGAGTGTATCCACCCAATCTGGGATGAGGTCTCAATAAAAGCAGGTGAGTTCCATCTGTGACGGTAAAACGCAGGCTCCTGCCAGTCAGATGGATCTACCCTGGCGCACACAGTTTTTGGGCGCCGTGTCCCCAGCCGGTGGGGACCATCACTCTGTCTGCGACCGGAGGCCGGGTGGCGCCGGGAGCTCCGGAGAGACACGCCGCGCAGCGGAAGGCTGAGGCCGAGGAGGCGGAGCCCGCACAGCCCTTATGCATCACCATCTACCACAAAAAAAAACGCACTCCCAACTCAGCAGAACCGCCTACCCCCCATGGGGGAACGCGTTGGATGTCAAGCCCAGACCCTCCGGCTCGGTGCGACGCCTCAGACTTGCGGAAGATGTTCCCATATCCTCCTGCTCGCCGCGCTCCCAGGGGCGCCCCTTCCCCTCCTCCCCCCCCCCCCCCAGGGTAATAGATCAGCCGCGGCTGACAGTGTCGCTCCGCAGAGAGGGGAGGTGTCTCGGGGGATTGAGAAGTGGGCCCCCGTGGGAGGAGAGGAGGAGGGCTGTGTGTGTCTCCCCCCCCCCGGAGGGAAACGCTGCTGGCTCTGCACCAGCTGGAGGTGAACGACGCATGGCGAGTGAGGCGACAGGCCGCCGATCTCGTCCACGTTCACCGCCCTGCCTGACTGAGAGTCATCAGAGTCGTCGTGGTGAGCAGTCCCTCCCAGGCATGTGGGGGCCATGCAAATGGATGTGTGGATTAGATGACCAGGGTTGTGTATTTCATCATGAACATGACTACTTGACTCGGGGGTTCAACATATTAATCAACACATCACACTTTTCGCATAAAGCATTACTCAACACATCATGTCTGTACAGTTAATTGACAATGGTGTGATATGAACAACGTTAAGACCTTGTTGAAGCAAAAAGCTATTTCAATGGTGAATATAGCTGCAAGCAGCAATACCAGGGGCCAAGCATCAAGTGCAATGAGCGCATCACAGGCAACAAGTGCAACACGCCATAGCCAAGTTTGAACTATGAAGTCATTGAAAAAGTCAATGAAAATATGATGAAAGTGCAATGAGGGTGGTTTTGCACAAAAATGCTTATGACATCAAAATTTAACCTGGCGATTTTGTGTCCAGTTAGGACGTTGTAGCGCATGCCATGACCTACAGTACTCATACAAGAAATTTGAACCCAATTTGGCCACATGGGGCTCCACAGCATTTGATTGTGTTTTAGCCACTTTCAAGCATTTTGGCTTGTCATATATGAGGGGTGGAAGTAACAAAAATTAATAAATAAATATGTTGTCAATTAAAATGCAATTGAATTAAATGTGTGATCGATTAAAATGCAATCAAATTCAATTAATTATTAAATGAATCATTCAATTATTCATTAAATTAATCGTTAAACTGCACTTTTATCATTTGAGTGCGCTTTTATCATTAAAAGTGTGCTTTCATCATTAGTGTGCGTTTATCAGTAAACTGCACTTTTATCATTAGCGTGTGCTTTTATCATTAGAGTGTGCTTTTATCATTAGATTGTGCGTTTATCATAACAGTGTGCTTTCACTTTTATCATTAGACTGCGCTTTTGCCCTTTCCCAACACACACCACTCTAACGATTAAGCCTTAACGTCCCGTGGACCCACCACCCGCGGGAGGAATTGTCGGGGTCGGGTGCGCTGCCAACTAGGTGGCGGTGAAGGCGGGGGACACCGACGGACCGGACCCGGGCGGCAAAGGCTGGCTCTGGGGACATGGAACGTGACCTCGCTGGGGGGGAAGGAGCCGGAGCTTGTGAGAGAGGTGGAGCGATACCAATTACACCTGGTGGGGCTAACCTCCACGCACAGCACCGGCGCCGGAACCAAACTCCTGGATAGGGGTTGGACCCTGTTCTTCTCCGGAGTTGCTCACGGTATGAGGCGTAAGGCAGGTGTGGCTATACTAGCTAGCCCCCAGCTGAGCGCCTCTGTGCTGGAGTTCACCCCAGTGGACGAGAGGGTCGCCTCCCTGCGCCTTAGGACTGTGGGGGGGGGGGACTCTGACTGTGGTTTGGGCTTATGCACCGAACAGCAGTTCAGAGTACTCAGCCTTCCTGCAGACCCTGAGTGGAGTCCTTTTGGGGGCTCCTGCAGGGGACTCCAGTGTCCTACTGGGGGACTTCAATGCACACGTAGGCAATGATGGAGAAACTTGGAGGGGCGTGATTGGGAGGCATGGCCACCACGATCTGAACCCGAGTGGTGTTTTGTTGTTGGACTTCTGTGCTAGTCACGGTTTGTCCATAACAAACACCATGTTCGAACACAAGGATGCCCACAAGTACACCTGGCATCAGAACACCTTAGGCCGAAGGTCGATGATCGATTTCGTTATCGTATCATCTGATCTGAGGCCATGCGTTTTGGACACTCGGGTAAAGAGAGGGGCAGAGCTGTCCACTGATCACCATCTGGTGGTGAGCTGGTTTCGATGGCGGGGGAAACTTCTGGACAGACCTGGAAAACCCAAGCGTGTAGTGAGGGTGAACTGGGAACGTCTGGAGGAAGAGCCTGTCCGGAGAGATTTCAATTGCCACCTCCGGCGGAGCTTCTCAGGCATCCCTGTGGAGGTTGGGGACATCGAGCATGAGTGGTCGGTGTTCAAAGCCTCCATTGCTGAAGCTGCGGCTGGGAGCTGTGGCCTGAGGGCCATAGGTACCTCAAGGGGCGGTAACCCTCGGACACCGTGGTGGACAGCGGTGGTGAGGGAAGCCGTCCGACTGAAGAAGGAGGCCTTCCGGGTTATGTTAGCCCGGGAGACCCCAGAAACAGTTGCAGGGTATCGACTGGCCCGGAGGGCTGCGGCTTCGGCCGTGACCAAGGCAAAGCAGCGGGTGTGGGAGGAGTTCGGAGAAACCATGGAGAAGGACTTTCGGTCGGCACCAAAGTGTTTCTGGAAGACCATCAGACACCTCAGGAAGGGAAAGCGGGGGACCATCCAAGCTGTATACAGCAAGGAGGGGACACTGCTGACCTCAACTGAGGAGGTTGTTGAGCGTTGGAAGGAGCACTTTGAGGAACTCCTGAACCCGACTAATCCACCCTCTACGATCGAGGCAGAGCCGGAAGATGATGGGGGGTCGTCAATGTCCTTGGAGGAGGTCACTGAGGTAGTCAAACAACTCCACAGTGGCAGAGCCCCAGGGACTGATGAGATCCGTCCAGAAATGCTGAAGGCGCTGGGTGTAGAGGGGCTGTCTTGGTTGACACGCCTCTGTAACACTGCGTGGAAGTCTGGGTCAGTGCCGAAGGAGTGGCAGACTGGGGTGGTGGTCCCAATATTCAAAAAAGGGGACCAGAGGGTGTGTGCGAATTATAGAGGCATCACATTACTCAGCCTCCCAGGGAAAGTTTACTCCAAGGTGCTGGAAAGGAGGGTCCGGCCGATAGTCAAACCTCAGATCGAAGAGGAACAATGCGGATTTCGTCCTGGTCGTGGAACTACCGACCAGCTCTTCACTCTCGCAAGGATCTTGGAGGGGGCTTGGGAGTTTGCCCAACCTGTCTACATGTGTTTTGTGGACTTGGAGAAGGCTTACGACCGGGTCCCCCGAGAGGTCTTGTGGAGGGTTATGCGGGAGTATGGGGTGAGGGGGTCCCTACTTAGGGCCATCCAATCCCTGTACACCCAGAGCGAGAGCTGTGTCCGGGTCCTCGGCAGTAAGTCGTCTGCCTTTCCGGTGGGTGTTGGCCTCCGCCAGGGCTGCGCTTTGTCACCAATCCTGTTTGTGATTTTCATGGACAGGATATCGAGGCGTAGCCGGGGGGAGGTGGGTTTGCAGTTCGGTGAGCTGGGGATCACGTCACTGCTTTTTGCAGATGATGTCCTGATGGCATCAGCTGCCTGCGACCTCCAGCACTCTCTGGATAGGTTCGCAACTGAGTGTGAAGCGTCTGGGATGAGAATAAGCACTTCTAAATCTGAGGCCATGGTTCTCAGCAGGAAACCGGTGGCCTGTCCGCTCCGAGTAGGAAATGAGTCCTTACCCCAAGTGAAGGAGTTCAAGTATCTGGGGGTCTTGTTCACGAGTGAGGGAACCATGGAGAGGGAGTTTGGCCGGAGAATCGGAGCAGCTGGTGCGGTTCTGCAGTCGCTATACCGCACTGTTGTGACGAAAAGAGAGCTGAGCCAAAAGGCAAAGCTCTCGATCTACCGGTCTATCTTCGTCCCCACCCTCACCTATGGTCATGAAGGATGGGTCATGACCGAAAGAACGAGATCACGGATACAAGCGGCCGAAATGAGTTTTCTCCGGAGGGTGGCTGGGGTCTCCCTGAGAGATCGGGTGAGAAGTTCAGTCATCCGGGAGAGACTCGGAGTAGAGCCGCTGCTCCTTTGCGTCGAAAGGAGCCAGTTGAGGTGGTTCGGGCATCTAGTGAGGATGCCTCCTGGGCGCCTCCCTAGGGAGGTGTTCCAGGCGTGTCCGGCTGGGAGGAGGCCGCGGGGTAGACCCAGGACTAGGTGGCGGGACTACATCTCCGCACTGGCCTGTGAGCGGCTAAAGATTCCCCAGGCAGAGCTGGTTGATGCTGCTAGGGAAAGGGATGTCTGGGGCCCCCTGCTGGAGCTGCTGCCTCCGCGACCCGACCCCGGATAAGCGGATGAAGATGATGATGATGATGATGATGGTGTGTGTTGTATGTGTCAATCAGCTGACCACGCCCACAGGCGTACATCCAGGCTATCCTTGTCGATTGGACATGTCTGTTGATGAAAAATGTCATGCGCATGACCGCAGTTTTCAAAAAATGGCGCAGGCAGCCTCTGATGTGCAGGGTTTTATTGTAAATAAACTTAGAGTCTGTTGAGATCTTGCGGCCAAAGCGACGACGTCCTCCTTTTCAACTTGGAATGGCTAAAATGTTTTCTTGTTAATGCACAAGCTAGCGGAGTTCCAAAAATCCAAGGGTGGTCGAGCTAGTAGCTGATGCTACAAGCGAACTTCTAACGTTACAGCTAACTGAAGCCAGTTTTTCCCATTGACGTACATGCAGACAGACGTGGTTTAGTAGGGAGACCACATTTAAACATTTCTCAGGAAACGTTGGAGTGGTTTGTCAATTGCGGCTATTCCGTCTTTGGAATAGCTGAGTGTCTTGGAGTACACCCCAATACCATCAGACAGTGGCGATTCTAGACCTTTTTGACTGGGGGGGGCACAGAGATATGCCAGAGTGGCAATTCAGTTGTTCTTTTCTGCATGCGTGCATGTGAAGCAAAACACACGTTCCCAAAGCGTCAAAGTCATACCTACAAGCTATAGTAGCCTAAATAAAAAAACATTTTTTACAAACTGTATATTTCCACCCACTACAGGAATCACAATAATTAAAACGGGTTTAATAAACTTACTGCATAAGCGCCTACCATAATTTGTACTCACACTGGTTCCCCAGCCTCCTCAGCACACACATCACAGGAATGGTCAATATTTGTCATGTTTTGTGATTGAAATGTCAAAATCATGACACCAAACAAATGTAATCAAGTGTCCACTGTCCATAATTTATTATTTTAACATGGTACCTCCATATTTAGGCTACATTCAGAAAAAAAAATCATCAGATTACATGTCATTCAGCCAGTTTATAAACAACAATACTGCAGCAGCTGAATACGTCTGAATACTTACACTAGACAGCAGTTAATTGAAAAAGGTCAAACAGTGCCGAAATGCAGTTTTATTTAAAAAACTTGCATTGCTCCCTGCCACTTCCTGTAGGTTCCAGGCTACATACAGTGATGTGCACAGCCTGCATGTAAAGAGTCACCATTGCCAGCACTGTTGTCGGTAACCTCCCCTTGTCTTCGGGACCACGGGAACCAGATTTTGCAGAACCTGGCGCTGCTGCAGAACAAGCCCGAATGACACCATAAACCAATCTCCATCCAAAAGCAAATGTTAAAATTAAACTGTTCATTGTCTGAAATTAAACTAACCACAATCTCATTGACATGATAAAGGTAATTAAATATGTTTACCAATGGGAAGTCTGGAACTAGCAGGATTTTGCCTACACATGTGTAAGGCTGGAGACTCCAGCTACACATCCAAGCTGGCTCTGGCTGTCATCCTTATCATCACTACAAACAGTGCTGGCTGCTCTGGCTGACATTTGAATACTCTGATTTATTTTCATACTGTAAAAAGTTGCATGACACACATCAATTTATAACACATTTCAGGGATGATAACTCATCTGGGATGAAAAAGGTGACAAAGAGCAAACCCATACACAAATCAAACAAATGACCAATTTTGGATTAAAAAACAGCCAATTCATCCCCTCCACCCACCTTTGAGTGTGAGTAGCAGCTGCATACTACTATCAATCTGATGACAAAATGGAGTATCATACTCCGAGTTCAATTCTAGTCCCACTCCCATGACAGGACAGCAGATTACCTTAAATTTAGCCTGGCAATCATAAAAACTTTCGTTTTTTGTAACATGTTTTTCATGAAGGCTAATGTGCATTTCAGCTAGCTAGCTAGCTATCATAACGCTAGCTAGCTGACTTTAGATTTACAAGCAAGTGGAGGGACGATAATGACACTAGCTAGCTTTCATTAAATCGTGTTACAAAGAAAATAACTATGTTTAAACGTTTTAACTACTGACACTTAAAAAAACATCTTTCTGAGGGGGAGTTAAAGAATATGTGAGACAGCCAAGTTCAAATACCTTCTAGTAAAGTTAGCTAACTGCTTGCTCCTGCAGAAAGCAGTGACCATGAGCTTCTGTGGTGGACTTATCCATTTTGTACATTTTGTTAAGGGGTGTGTAGGAGGCTCAACTATTTAGGGGATTAAAGATCAGTCTCTCAGACTATATTTTCAATCAATTTTAATGTAGTTATGACACTGACTCATTCATTAGAAATGACACAAATACAATCAAAATCACAGGGGTGGCACTTGGGCCACCACCTAGAATCGCCTGTCTGGTCGCGGTCGCGAGACCAGACATGTCCAATCAACAGGGATAGCCTGGATGTACACCTGTGGGCGTGGTCAGTTGATTGACACATACAACACACACCAGTCTGATGATAAAGGCTTTATCATTAGAGTGGTGTGTGTTGGGAAAGGGCAAAAGCACAGTCTAATGACAAAAGTGCAAGCACACTGTAATGATAAACACGCACTCTAATGATAAAAGCACACTCTAATGATAAAAGCACACGCTAATGATAAAAGTGCAGTTTAATGATAAAAGCACACTCTAATTATAAAAGCACACTCTTAATGATAAAAGTGCACTCTAATGATGAAAGTGCAGTTTAACGATTAATTTAATGAATCATTTAATTATTAATTTAATTAATAATTGAATTTGATTGCATTTTAATCATTCACACATTTAATTCGATTGCATTTTAATCGATCACACATTTAATTCGATTGCATTTTAATCGACCACATATTTATTAATTAATTTTTGTTACTTCCACCCCTCATAGTTATAGGGCAAACCTGGCAGTTAGGCCTGACCCGGAAATGAGCTCTCTAGCGCCCCCATTTGGTTTGATTGGGCCAATAATGCAGGGTTAGCCTCCGTCTGTGTGGCGATATGCCTACAAAGTTTAGTGGTGTTCCGTCCAACCGTTCAGAACCTATCAGGCATCTTCATGTGAAAAGCCACACCCTCTTCATTGGCTAGTGGCAGTTTTAATCAACTTTTCAAACTTTTGCTGAAATTGAACTAGATATTGGTCCCTAGATTGTGTGTACAGAGTTTCATACAGATTGGTGAAACTTCCTAGGAGGAGATAGTTTTTAAGCGTTTTTCAAAATATTCAAAATGACGGAAAATCTACATAGCCAGAAGTTTGGGGTTCTTGAGGCAAATTTGTTCTTTGTGAGGAGAAATGTGTGTGCAAAGTTTCATGACTCAAGGTTGCTGTAGCGCCCCCCTTTGGTCAATCAATGTAAAAATCGTTCCATGGCATCATGGCATGACCCTCTACCATGTGCAAAGTTTCATAAAAATCGACTAGTCATAGGAGCTGCCATAGACTTCCATGGCAGAATAATGATAAAACTACCAATTACAATGGGGTGCCTCGCACCTTCAGTGCTTGGCCTCCCTAGTTAGGACTGCATGTGGGCGTATATATATATATATTTCTGGCCTCTGACTTTGCCATCTATGTTTGTTTGAATGTGAAAATTAATTATGTTTGCTTGAATGTGAAAATGAATGATGTGAGATCTCCGGATTGGAGGGTAGTAGTACTGTACATTTCAGGGGCTGAGAGCTGCATAAACAAATCATTGTGCTCCCAATGACACTTTGCACACGCAGTGCTGTGGTATCAATGTCCCGACCATGCTTTTCTTTATCTCTGTCAAACTCATGTTACTATTTCAAAAAGCCATTAGGATCAGTCTCTGTCACCTGACTGTCCCTCAGTCCATTAAAGATGATGGATGGAGCTGGAAAATCCTCCACCCAGCTGTTGTGTTTGAATCATCCCTGCCCATCCGCCTGGTGAGGAAGCAGGGCGGAGCAGAAGCAGACTAGCCTAGCTCCAGCACCTGAATCCCACGCCAAATTGAATTTTCGAATGCGATTCAGGGTCTGGAAATGCTCTCATCCAGAGTTATTTCTCAGTTGGAAATTCCAGCCAGGCCAATCAGCATCCTTTGAATGCGATGACAGAATTAAACTGCACGACATGATTGGTTAGGTCAGGGGTTCCCAAACCTTTCAGCCCACGACCCCCAAAATAACGGTGCCAGAGACTCGCGACCCCCTCTTTACCCGGAGATGGTTGAAGCATGCAAATGTTTGCGTGCACATACATTACTACTAGGCATAACATATTTTTACCTTTTGTAACAATTATGGTTAATAGGCTATTTTGATTTTTTTCTTGTGACCCCCCTACCTCATCATCTCACGACCCCCCATCCCCCTCTTTGGAACCACTGGATTAGGGGATGAACTGATCCCCGAGGACTCCTTCGGCAACGTCCATCTCGGTAAACAACTCCAACAGGAGGCTGTTTAGACTGAATAATGAAGTGAAACAAAATGGCAATTCAGTCTTGAGTATCAGGCTAGAAGGAAACTCTTTCCCCTTATCCGATGGAAAGTGAATATGCATCCGGCTTCGGTTGTTTGTTAGTTGTGACCTTTGTTTGCACCTTCCCTTTAATGGCGATGTGAAATCTCTAGACCATACTGTCCTCTCCAGTATATGATCGTCCTGCCCCTGACCCTCCACCAACGCCGCCTGGCGGGCCTTCCTCTCCAGCGCACGTCGATGTCAGAGAAACAGGCCACGTTTACAGCCCTGTTTGTCTGACTGCTCTTCGTCCCTCTCTGAGTGGGTTATCCTCTCATGCTTTCTGAGGATTTTTATTGGACAACTTGAGGAGGGCTTTATGATGTTTCAGTGTGATTGATAACAGGCTCTCGGAGAGGTGTCAGGCTTTCGGA
Source organism: Borostomias antarcticus (assembly GCF_949987555.1). Classification (NCBI taxonomy): domain Eukaryota; kingdom Metazoa; phylum Chordata; class Actinopteri; order Stomiiformes; family Stomiidae; genus Borostomias; species Borostomias antarcticus. Next base: position 12,139,912 of record NC_140235.1, read on the forward strand.
GACGGATAATTTGGATTTCTATCTCTCTGCCTTCTCTTGTAAGACGTGCCATCAATCAGACCCATCGCGGCCTTAACCCGGTGAAATTAAAACCTTAGGGGGTGGGGGGGGGGGGGGGGTTGCCGTGTGGGCGGGGGGCTTCAAAGAGAACCAGGAAACACATCAACAAGGAGCGGCGACAGAATCAGAACACAGATCCACATGGTAACAGGCGAACCGCAGAGGACAGAAGTGATCAGCCAGCCAGCCAACACAGAGGGAGGGGCTGGGAGCGCAGGCGGTGATAGAACTGTGCACAGCTCCCGACAGGAGACGGATTACAGGAGTAGAGCAGTGGGCCTAATATCCGCTCTCTGCCTGTGTGTGTGTGCATGCATGCGTGTGTGCTATTAGATTGAAGAACAGCTAATTTCTCACTCAGCCTATGTCAATATTTACAAGCAGCACTGGCCTGGTGTTTACCGTATCATAGCTGCACCAACTAGCGACAGCCACTTACGGTAATTCATGATGCCAGACATCTTCAGATTGTTGTCCCGTCTGGCTAATGGGATAAACACAATTACGACACTTGATGTTTGGATGTGTCGCACATACACAGCTTGTGTGTGTTTGCCCCAACCTGGACCTATCTATAACAGTGTTGTTGCACATTTGTTTTTGTGTTTCTAGTCGACGGCTGCATACACAAAGCGGCCGGACCCTGCCTGTATGACGAGTGCCACACGCTGAGCGGCTGTGACACCGGCAAGGCCAAGATCACCTGCGGCTACGACCTCCCGGCTAGATGTGAGTACCGGTCAATGCGCACCGCCATGACCTCAGCACTGGACACTAGAACTAGTGGGAATCCACCGGTGGGAATGTATTGAAGTCAGTAGGATCATCATATTGTCATCCGGCTGGTGTGTGGGGTCAGCGGTCACAAAGATGGCCCAAGCAACATTCACGTGCAGTCAGATGACACTGGAGTCAGTGCCGGGTCAGTGGGGATTGCAGTTTCTTCTCTCAGATCTCAGAAGCACTCTTTTAATGGCCAGTCTCCCACAGTAAAAACATTTCAATCACAGTTTATTTCCAAACAATTAAGTGACTGATTAATGGTGAAACGTTATTAGGAGAATTATTATTGTGTGCCTGACATACATTGTGTGGCTAGCTGAAGGTGCCATCTGCACACAAACAAAGACATTAAGGGAACTATTAGCCAGTAATTTGATTGATGTTTCATACCTGATTTATCCCATTAATGGATCACATAGCTCCTACTTGCCTGAGTTATGAAGCTTGTCACTCCAGAAAAGTCTTGGGAGCTTCATGGGATGTCACTTCTGTTGCTGTCTGTCGTCACGGATGAAGTGCATGCACATAAACAATGTACCTGTAACACACACATACGCACGCACGCACGCACACACACACACACACACACACACACACACACACACACACACACACACTCACACACACACACACACACACACACACACACACACACACACACACACACACACACACACACACACACACACACACTAGTGGGCGGTGGGGTTTGTTTAAAAGAAGATTGTTCTTGGTGGAATAGGGACTTTGATAAGATGGGAGTGTGGACACAGCTGGGGTTGGGACCAGGATAATCATGTATAAATCACCGGCCGCTCTAAAAGAGCTGTCTCAAGTGAAACTCCAATCACAGCTACATTACGGTGGAAAACAACTGGGTCCTTTGGTATGGCTCTGTCAGGTGGAATGCCCCAGGGTCAAGCACACTTTCCCTGAGGGGTCCCCAACCCACGGACAGCAGAGTAGAAATAAAAAACAGAGCGAAATCGGGTCATGTTTTATATGTCTTAAAGTCGCACTGAAACGGACGTTTGAGATCATCTAACTTCCGTAGTTTGACGTATTTCCAACGCAAACAAGCTATGAGGGTGGGACATATGTTTAGAGGAATTTGATTGGAACATTGACAAGTGGACGGGTTTTAAGAACTTTAGACAGATTCGATAGAAGGATAGCGTTGATTGACGGGTGGATGTCGTGAGATTATTGGCCTAAAATCGAAGGTACCTGTTGTCGTCACTGCACGTGACAAACCGTTTTCCAGGAAGTAAGATATTATATACTTTGACATAAGATTACAACAAAAGTAGAATTTTGTAAATTTTTTGGCATACATCATTGAATAGGTGAACACTATGACTAATTATGTGAACCAAAATGGGACAGAATGCTTTTTTCATTTCAGTGCGACTTTAAACAAGCCAAGCAGATGAACCATGATTAATTGTGGTGGACAGCCTGCTTGCTTGTTTGCAATGGCAAGACGAGGGTGCTTTAATGACCCGCGCGGCTGTGTGGCGACACCTGTGTGACGACCACATCACAATCTGGCTGCTGTCCCGGACCTTCACGCAACAGAGAGGGGTTCGAGGCGATCTACTGCCTAAACTAGCTTCCAGTATGTGAGCTGATAGCTAGGCCAATCAAAGAAGGAACGAGGAAGGCGGACTTGAATGAGCAGGGTCTTGTCACTTTTTGGGGTCTTGTCACTTTTTGACAGTGACACTTCTTTACTGTTGAAACTAGAGCATCCTCCCCAAAAACAACATTTTATCATCTGAGTGTCCGCCTTTCATCGCTGTCACCATCACTATTGTCACCCTTGACTGCCTCGGGAATTGACAGCCATTTTGACTCCCCTTAGTGAATGGTAGGCTTTAACTATAGAGCTCACTTGACACTTTTGTTCGCATTTGTTCAAATTGTTTGTTTGCATTAATCGTCTTAGGGAGACATGATTGTTTTGTTCCGCCAACGCAACCACTCTGAGGCTTTCACAGCCAGTGTCCACAGCTTGTGAATTAATAAACCTTCCAAAAATATGACTCCTTCAATCCCCTGACAAATAACAAAGTCAGAATAAAATCATTAGAATACAAGTACAAATGCAGTATTGGATTTGTATCCCCGAGTTCCATGTTGGTTTGACATGGTGTCTGATTAAAGGCTGATTTTGATTGATGTTCAGATATTCAGTATCTAAAATGGAGTTCAGATGCTTGAAGGTTTCCACAGCATTATTATCTGTATCTCCTTGGGCTAATGCAAATGAAGAATGAATTATTGAAAATCAAACCAGTTCAAATACTTCTCATGTTTTCAACCCCAGGAGAAGTTTAGAAAAACCCAATTTTCCCTTTGAGGATGCAGTGTCTGATGTATGTTTTACAGATACTTGATTGTGTCAACAGGTCTTAGACAAAAATGATGTAAATCCAGACCCTTTCTGTTGGGTCAACAATAAGGTTGAACTACTGTACTCAACCTAGCCGACACTGCCTCCCTTTTGTGTAAAACGTGTCATAGAAACCTATCTTACCGACTCATAAATTGTCCATTAGTGTTGGTGGGTTTGATTAATGATTAAAAACGCAGACTGTGTGGTTATATGGACGGTCTCTCATACTACAGATTCACTGGGATTGGAAACTGGACAGAGTCCCACCATGAATTGCAATGTAGGATCACTGCTGTATTCTACAGTACAGTATGTGGTCAGATTTGGAAAGAACATCACCAGGAACGACATTTACTGTGACATGGGAAGTGAGTGTCAATCCATCATCAGTTTGAAATGATATCACCTCTGTAAATCATCTCAATGAGATAACAGCAAGAGACAACAGAATCCCAATGAGATGACCACACACGCATGCACACACACACACACACACACACACACACACACACACACACACACACACACACACACACACTCAAGTTTACTTGATGTGCATCTGCAGATGGTGGAGTTTTTTTCACTGCTATGGACAACACGTAACAAAGACAGATGGACCGTTTACAGTTTGCGTCTTGGCAAAGAACAATATTTCCACAATAGGCTTTCTCGCTTACCCGTTTCGGCAGCGTTTTGGAGCACATTTCTCAATCTGTTCCCAGAAAATGTATCCTTCTCCCCCAGGAAGACTGTGTTCTTCCATGGGGAACCGGGCCAGTTCTCTAACATTAGCCAAGGGGGTTTCCTGGCCTGAAGTCAGAACATTGTTCTGGAGAGCAAGGCCTCTGTTTTTCTTTAAGTGAGCTCCTTAGGGCAGCATTAGCCTCCCACTGGACTCATACACCCTGGGCTATTCTCTCAGACCTGCTAACGAGAACTCATGACTGCTCACAGCACAGAAAACTAGCGCATCCTGTGAGACCAGAATTGAAATTGGATTGTGTTACAGTGTTGCATCACTGTATCTTTACCTTGGCTGCTGTTCTAAGCATTAGTGAGATATTGGGTTTTGGAAATATTCAAACCTTTAAGTAAAAATAGTGTGACAAAGGAATGTAACAAGAACAAGGTTACCCCCCCCCCCCCTTCATGACATAACACCACAACCCTGGTTAGTGGCTGCACACGTATAACTGCAGACAGTGGTGAGGGAGCAGGGCTGATGTGTCCAGGGCCTCTGATAGGGTGGACCATGCCCAGCTGATGCAACATCTGGCTGACATAGAGCTGTGCCCTAGACTTTTAGCCTGGTACATGACTGGAAGGAGGCAGAGGGTAATGGAAAAGGGCACTTACAGTCCTTGGACAGAGGTCACATCTGGGGTCCCCCAAGGAGGCGTGGTCTCGCCATACCACTTCCTAGACTCTCTAACAGTGCCTGAGTGTTCCTGTGTGTTCCTGAGTGTTGTGTGTGTATGTATGTGTGTATGTATGTATGTATGTGTGTATGTATGTATGTATGTATGTATGTATGTATGTATGTATGTATGTATGTATGTATGTATATTTGAGTACTATTATACATATATACATATTTCTACAGACTGTATGTATGTATTTTATAATGTATGCATACTGTATGTATATTAGTATGTATTATGTACAGTATGTGGATCAAGTACATACAGTATGTCATTCAGTGTAACGCTGATTGTTTTTTTGTTTTTTTTAAATGTGGTATTCAAAATAAAATTATGTCATTTATTTCAGGGTGGTTATATTTCTGCCAGTCTACACATGGATATTCAAACTTATGATTAAAAATTCAAGGGGGCACTCAGCGTTGACATGGGACATCTTTACGTCATTGACAAATTAATATTATTATCCATTATTTATATCCTCTATGTATATTCTTTATTCTGCTCTACTTTTTTCCCACTGCTGCTGTACTTTTCCACTGCTGAAAGAAACATGTCCACTCGAAAGTCTTTTTTTATACTTTATTTTATAAGCAAACAAACAGTTTAACAACAAGACATACAACAGTTTGTCATCCATGCATTCTCACATACAAATTATGTTGATGATAACATAAATCAGTTTCCAATCATAATTCAGCAGATATCAACCACGGTTTCAAACAAACCATTTCAGTCGAGATCACTTTTGTCAAATTGAACATTTATATACAAGCGGCATAATACATGCATATGAATTTTGGCGGTGTGCTCTGTCCGGGGGGCCCCCTGCCTTCCACCGGCGTGGAAAGCGCTCCACCGGCGTGGAGCGCGTTAGCAGGGGGAGGCAATCTAGGTGTTCCCCCCCTCTGGGCCAAGCCCTTGGCCCAGAGAGCCAGGAAGGGGGAACGGCATCTAGCCCCCTGCCTCAATGACGATCAGAGTGGGCCGCGATCGGGAAGACGCTCGGAGGTAACTCAGCCCACTAAGACCGTCAAAGAGTGCCACAGGAGGACTGCTGTACATTAGTCCCTGGTCCCCACGGGCCGACGCTTCGTGGGTTCCGCGGGAGATACAGCCTAGTGTCTCTGCGTCCATGGCGCCCGCCACGGAAAGCCACAGAGACCAGCTAGCGGCTACTCTGGCATCCACCGGCCGACGCAGGTGGAATACCTGCAAACTACCCCGGACAGAGAGCAACGATGACAACAGACGACATCGACATACGCAGGAGGAGCAGGGGAGGAGGTGGGGCGAGCATGCAATGCACAACCAGCAGTAAAGGCAAGCGCGAACAATGACATGTTTTGACAGCTTAAATACATGCGCTCTAGTGAGCTGACCAATGCTATGACAGCTACAGTCAGCTGGTGCTGCGTCATGCGTGACTGATTAACCTCTGCTGACCCCCCCGGCCGTGACGTACGTGCCTCGGCTGAATTTGCGTCCGAGACTTCATTTCAGTCGAGATCACTTTTGTCAAATTGAACATTTATATACAAGCGGCATAATACATGCATATGAATTTTGGCGGTGTGCTCTGTCCGGGGGGCCCCCTGCCTTCCACCGGCGTGGAAAGCGCTCCACCGGCGTGGAGCGCGTTAGCAGGGGGAGGCAATCTAGGTGTTCCCCCCCTCTGGGCCAAGCCCTTGGCCCAGAGAGCCAGGAAGGGGGAACGGCATCTAGCCCCCTGCCTCAATGACGATCAGAGTGGGCCGCGATCGGGAAGACGCTCGGAGGTAACTCAGCCCACTAAGACCGTCAAAGAGTGCCACAGGAGGACTGCTGTACATTAGTCCCTGGTCCCCACGGGCCGACGCTTTGTGGGTTCCGCGGGAGATACAGCCTAGTGTCTCTGCGTCCATGGCGCCCGCCACGGAAAGCCACAGAGACCAGCTAGCGGCTACTCTGGCATCCACTGGCCGACGCAGGTGGAATACCTGCAAACTACCCCCCAAAAGAACACACCAGCAACTCCGTGGCCCGCATGCGCAGAAGGGTTGACGGAGAGCGCCCTGACTGATGAGCCAGACAACATTTAATAGTGCACCAGCCACATGACCACCTGAATACGCAGTACCCCCCCAACCCAATGTCACAGTCCACTCATAGCTCTCTGGGCATCCAGAATGTGGAGCAGAACGTAGTGAAGTGAGACCATGCAGAGTCGTATTGTTTTAATGTGGTCTTGGCTAGACCGGCCCTCATGTATCGGGAGGCGGATGACAGGAGGGGCATCAGGGCTTCATTCAGTCCAGAACCGTCTGCCGAAAAAGAGGGCAGACCAGGCCGGACGGAGCCGCATCCGGGCATAAACTGCGGAAGTTCTGCAAATTAAATCGGGACAGCGAGTCAGCGATTTTATTGTCGAGGCCAGGGATGTGCACGGCGCGGAAAACGAAGTTCCCCTGCACGGACAGCCATGTGAGGCGGCGTATGAATTTGTTGATGAACGGAACGTTCGAACGACCATTGTTGATTATTGTAACTGTGGCCTCGTTGTCGCAGAAGAATAAAATACGTTTTCTAGACCACTGAGGTCCCCACAATATTGTAGCGACTACGATGGGACACAGCTCCATGAGCGCCGTGGAGCTGGCTTGGTTAGTTTGTGAGGTCAGTTCGGCAGCCCAAGCGCTAGAAAACCAGTTAATACCGAATATACCCCCAAAACCCACCGAAGTGCAGCATCAGTAAACAGCCGGAGGGACGCCGAAGAGTCATAGCCGTCGTTGTAGAAAAATGAAACGCCGGTCCACCCGTCGCACAACTGGGACCAAAACCGGAGGTCCAAACGACAGCCCTCGTCTAAGCAGACCGGGTCCTGCAACCGCACGACGGACCGGGCCAGCTCGAGCAGCCGGGAAACGAATGAGCGGCCCTGCGGGATGACGCGCATCGCGAAGTTCAGATGCCCGAGCAGTGAGAGCAATTCCCGCTTAGTGATAACCAAACGCTCGCGCGCTTCACGCATGACGCACCGAACCCGATCCAGCTTATCGAGGGGCAGAGAGGCTTGCATTTTCATGCCATCCAGGAGGATGCCGAGAAACTCGAGCTGCGTGAGCGGGCCGATAGTCTTCTCGTCGGACAGAGGGACGCCCAGCCGGGAGAAAACGCCACGCAGGGCCGTGATACAGTGGCCCGGGTCGGCAGAGGGATAATCGACGAGCAGAAAATCGTCCAGCAGGTGGACAACGAACGGTAGTCGGCAGTTATTCAGCAGGATCCAGCATAACGCCTCAGCGAGCGAGTCGAAAATCTTGGGGCTGCTCCGACAGCCAAAAGCCAGCCGAACCGAAAAATACATCAGGCCGCGCCACCGGACGCCGAACAAATGCCACTGCGACGGATGAAGGGGCATCACTTTGAACGCGTCCGTGATGTCTGCCTGAGACAGCCACGCACCTCGACCGGCCGCTGTAATTAGCTTAATCGCGTGATCGACCGACGCGTAGCAGAGGGAAAAAGAAGGCAGGGGTATCAGGCTGTTAACGCTGGGAACCACGTCGTCGTGGGGGGCAGAAAGGTCGATAATCAACCGCTTTTTACCCGAGTACTTACGAGTAGCAACGCCGATTGGACTAAAGCGCGCGATAGAAACGGAGACGAGCTATACGGACCGATCATGAAGCCCTTCCTGACCTCCTTCTCCAGCAGCGCGTCCACCACCTCGGGCTCCCGAACAGCAGACAACAGATTTTTACATGTGTGGGAAACAACAGGCAGCCAGGCTAACCCCGCCAGAAAACCATGCACCAGTCCAGACAGCAAATAACCGACAAAACAACGATTTGTCTTTTTTCTTTTCTCTCTCTCCCTTTCTATTATTGACGAACGGAATGTACGAACGATCATAGTTGATAAAATTCACGGTGCACCGTTATTGCAGAAGAGAAGCGTTTCCAAGACCACTGAGGGGCCCCGCAAAATATAACGACGATAGAGAAACTGCACGTCGCGCATAACACCCTATCCATCGTCCAGTCGACAAACCGATCATGTCATGCACGCAGCATTATAATCAGGTGAGTAGTCTTTGAAATAACGCAGAGGGCTAAATGCGAAGAGCGATGCAGGATCCCAACGCAGCGTAAAATGACACATCCGACATTGAAGCGTGACCAGCGCAGCATACATCCCTTTTACATTTAGAAAGAAAAGCCCGTAAACCCTGCCCCAAACACCGCGGAGGAGCAGGCGACGAACGGAAATGGTGGAAGGAATAAGCACCGCGCTAAACCAAAACAGCCAGGATAGTCGCGCACACGCAGCAGATTGCAGAGCATAATGGCTTGTATCAATTGATGACAATGCACAATTTACAGTACGTTGCCCTAAGGAATCATGCAGTAGCCCGATGCTACTGACCCGAACTATTTATAAACCCAATAAACTGCAATAATTGGTAAGGCATCATCGCCGTCGTAGTCCCCGAACGAGGTTTGGACATGCCGAAGCAATCGGCCATACAAGCCAGGCCTACCAGACAGGCGAGACAGCCTTAATATTATTATAATATTTATCGTTTCTATATCTCTTTACTTACATTCATTTATTTATTTCACATATATCTCTATATTGTTTGTATCTCCGGAAGCAATTTCGATACGATCATGAACGTCAGGTCCCTACCAGAATATGTAGGGGTGGGACGTATACCCACCTCCCATGTCCTCAGGAAAGCGCATTGTGCCGCCTCAGGGCATGAAATGCGCTATCAAACAAGCTTAGATTGATTGATGGGGACACAGCTAGCATTAGCCACACCGAACGGCTAACGCTAGCTGCGTGGAGGCACTCGCAATCATGGGTGCTAGCGAGTAGTGCAGTTCGGCCGGAACCCTCGGGCTGCAACAATTGAACGCGAGAATCATGAGCTAGTATTAGCAATCTAACATAATGAATCATGAGCTAGTATTAGCAATCTAACATAATGAATCATGAGCTAGTATTAGCAATCTAACATAATGAATCATGAGCTAGTATTAGCAATCCAACATAATGACGCCCCGACGTGCAACACGGGAAACCTAGACGAACGCCAGCTAGTTAGCAACGAGCAGTAGAGCCTGTCATGCAGCCAGCGAATCCACGAACGAGCCGCGAGGGGAGGACTTAGACGAACCAAATACATAGAGAATCCACATAGCACGTCCACGCCCGAAACTGCAAACATTTCAATGGTGAATGCACCCGGCGCACATCGACAGTTGAGTAATGCGGCAGACGAGGCATGGACAACCTCCGACATCAGCGGCTCATGAATGAAACCCAGTGACCGGCGCGTAGCAATGCTTAAACGGACTCCAACGCAAGCTATGCGAGCAACTGAACCATACGCAAGTATGGCACGACGGTGCTACAGGGAGACGGGCACCTCGGCCTCGGAAGCCAGCGCTCCACGACGCCACTAAACGGACCCCCAAACCACGGACCGGAGAGACGACGCGGGCAGAGAGGAACGCAAGAGCAGAGAACGCGGAAGCAGCGAGGACACCGCGGGCAGCAGGCAGCAAACGCACCAAATCACAATATGAGCACGGAACGCGAGCAAGACGCGGAGCAGCGAGCGCGCAGACACGAGCAATAGCAGTAACGGCAGCGGACGCCAGAGCAGAGAACACGGAAGCAGCGAGCATGCAATGCACAACCAGCAGTAAAGGCAAGCGCGAACAATGACATGTTTTGACAGCTTAAATACATGCGCTCTAGTGAGCTGACCAATGCTATGACAGCTACAGTCAGCTGGTGCTGCGTCATGCGTGACTGATTAACCTCTGCTGACCCCCCCGGCCGTGACGTACGTGCCTCGGCTGAATTTGCGTCGGAGACTTCATTTTTGCCAATATTTCCAAAATAACTGGACCCGTTGATTTAATGAAAAGGTAATTCTCTCCATATTTTTCATACCAGTCACAATCTCTATCCATTCAGTTATTGCTGGGGGATTGGGCTGTAGCCATTTTCGTGTTATGGCCTTCGTACTGGCCGCCATTAATATCTTCAGTAAGTATTTATCTTATGCCGAATCATGATGTGGAATGTTTCCCAGGTAGATTGTAGAACAGGAGCAGCCGATATCCTCACCAAACATGGCCTGTAATGCCCAAGCTATTCCCTGCCAATATGGTTGAATAGCCGGGCAACTCCAGAAAATATGAAAATGGTCTGCCAGCTGTTCGCCACATCTCCTCCATCACGGACCCCTTCCCGCCCCACCTGTCTGTAACCTCTTCGGCTTAGGGGTTATGAAATACCTAATCAAAATCCTCCAGCAAAAATCTCTCCAGAGGCCTGAGCTGGTGGAGGTAGACTGTACAGAACATAAACCAATCCTCCTCTGATATGACAAGTCCTGACTCCTTCTCCCATCAAAAACATTCTGTTTACGTCTAACAATATGTTATCTTTTCCATTGACATACTTGAAGCATTTCCTTAATCCACATTCCAATTCTTGGTCCATTTACATTTTTCCAATTTAGAGCAATTATACGTTTAGCTTACCTTACCTTTAAAATCATGTTTCATTCATAAAAACCATACAAAATTCAAAAATAAAAAACATGTTTTTCCTTCTTTTTTTTCTAACCATCCCTCCGCGCCTCCCCTGAATTTCTTTGGGGATGATTCTTCAGAATCATTTTGAGAAAATGCATCGTCGAAAACACACCCGCAATTAAAGTAGAAATGCAACAACGACAAAAAAGTAGTAATAATTATAATAATACACGTTAGGCTTTGAGAACCCCGGGTGACCTTGCACTCAAAACTCAAACTAGCATAGCTAGGTAACCCCCCCCTTTAACCATAACCCTCCCCTCCAAAAACACGCATAACTCCCTATGCTCGCCTTCTGAACATTGACGAGCTTCAGGACACGTTCCTCTTGTCCCTTCCGGGAGGACATCCTAACTAACCTTCCTCTTCTAAGAGGTTCCCAACAGTATAAAGTAAAAACATAGTTATAGCAACTAAGTGCATAGCCTCTAAACAATCAATCCTATTTTGACCTAAGCAATGCAGAAATGTTATCCTTGTATAACAACAAAGCAAAACACCACAACGTTACCACCAATATAACGTCTCCAGTGAGCGCAGCAGGGAGAAGAAGTTGCATGGTACAGTATCTTGTTGGTCGACTGCGCCCCCTTGTGAGTATATGTATGACAGTCAATGGCGGGCTTCGTCACAAGCGTTCATCTTCGCTTTGGCGCCTTGCAACATAGCACAGTCCCCCTACTATGTAGGTTACCAACTTGCAACGACTGTCCTTGACAATTAAGCTAGCTATTCCCTCTGGGCTGTAGTATGCTCGACGCGCCGGTCATAGAACTCTTTAGCCGCCTCGCGTGTCTGGAATTCTAATGACTCATTCTGAAAAGTGACGCAGAGTCGAGCCGGGTGGAGCAGTCTGAATGGGATCTTCTTGCGGTAGAGAGCCAATTTAACCTCATTAAATGCTGCTCGTTTCTTTGAAAGGGCTGCGCTCAAGACCGGGTAGCATCTGATGACTTTGCCATGGTAGCGCAGTTCATGTTGTCTGGCCCATCGCAGAGCACGTTCCTTGTCTTGATAGCGAAGGAAACACACCACAAATGACAGAGGAGGCGCTCCCTCCCTGACTTTGATGCCAAGGGAACGATGTGCTCTTTCCAGTTCTGGAGGTCTCTCAAAAACGTCCCTGCCCATGACCACTAACATCTCAGACACAAACTTGATTGGATCCTGGTCCTTTTCTCTGCCTTCAGGGACATCAACAATGCGTAAGTTAACTCTGCGGGATCAGTTCTAAAGGTCCTCGGTTTTATCCATATGCGGTTTGCAGCAACTTGATTATTTTCTCCATGGCATTAACCCATTCGACCAGGCGGGTTTGGAATGAGTTAACCGTGCTTCGCAGGGCATCCACTGAAGCTTGCAGAAGTTTTACAGATTCTTGAATTAAGTTAGACATATCTTCCTTAAAGCTGTCACGCTGTTTTGCCAGCTCCGAGATTAGCTTGGGCACAGACAGTACGTCTTCGGCCGCGACATCGTCTTCATCTGACTGGCTAACATTAGCCTTCGAGGTGGAAGCTTCGGCCATTGTCGCCAGTTTGCTGCTCAAGCTACTTTTAGCTTTCGCAGCTGGGTCCGACTGTTTGGCTTTAGTGTTCGGCATACCTTGCTTGAAACTGGGTTAAATACTTATGTTGACCGTTTTAGGGTGTTCTGTGAGATATTTGCTATATACCAGTGCAAAAATTAAAAATTGTCGGGAGCACCTCTTTGCTGCGACTACCTCCTACGTCGCCATACGAAGTCCCCCTTGAACCATATTTTAAAGAGGGACTTCAGTCCACTGAGCAAGAGTCCACTGAGCAAGATTATTAGAATGCTGCTCATATAAAGTCTTACTGCCCAATACAAATTGCAGTGGTATATCTAATTGTGAGACTTCTAATTCTTTCCATCTGGCACTATACTCTGGATTACAGCAACACACCAGCGGTCTCAGTTGAGCCGTTATAGTAATCTGTCAAGCATGGCAATGACCTCCCCCCTTTTTTTCTGGTACATCAACTGAACTGGCAAGGATGAATTACAGTAGTCAAGCCTGTATGATATAAATCAATCAATCAACCAATCAAAGCTTTATTTGTATAGCGCATTTCATACCCAGAGGCAACACAATGCGCTTTACAGAGAACAAGCGCATGGTCAGACATTTCTACCTCTGAATGAGACACAATGTAACGGAGTTTAGCAATGTTTCTCAGATGGTAAAAACAGTTGCGACACAGATACTTGACATGTTTGTCCAGGTGCATAGACTGGTCAAAGTGCACACCAAGGTTCCTGATATTACGGTGGACGTTGTTTTTGAAGGGCCCCAGATGTTCTTGCACCCTGGCTGTGACACTGTCAGAGGAAATGACTAGGACCTCGGTCTTAGCAGCGGTCTACTAGCTCTGGGATTATGCAGTCCAACCTTTTAGCCAATATAAATGCATACAGTTTATAGTCCAAGTTAAGTACCGAGATTGGTCTATATGCACTACACTCTTTTCTGTCCTTCCCCTCTTTAGGGATGACGGATAGATATAATTGCCTCCCTCCATGTTCTTGGTGGGTCACCTCCTTTAAGTGTATAGTTAAAGCAATCATAGAGTAAAGGTACTATTTGATCCTTAAAGGCCTTATACTGTACTAGAGGTCTTCACGGGTCGGGTAAATCCGAGAGGACCCGGGTCCGGGTCCACATTTCCACGCTTTTATTATGGTCAATTGGGTTCGGGTGGATCCGATTCTATTACCTCGGGTCCCGGGTCTGTTTATCATTATGCGTAATACCCGAGAGAAACGCATGACGCAAATTCAGTGAGACCACGGGCGTGACGTGAGCGGAGACACGGCAGCCACCACCAGTAGCCTACCTTGTGAAAAATAAGATGAAAGAAAATGAATATAAAGAGGTCAAACCTAGCGGCAGCTTTGTGTAGCCTTAATTACTTACGGCCGTTTCATTTACATGCAGCCACATCACAGCCTGACAAAACAGCGATTGATCCTGTCGAGATTGAGAGGATAAATCGCAATTCCATCCAACTGTGATGCAACAGCATGCAAGCCAACAGCCGTGACAGCCTAAGCGATTAATGCTACTGCTACTTGCTACTACTGCCTGTCGGATCCGTAAAATACCCGATCCGACTCGGGTCTCGGGTCTCTGTCCTACTCCTGCTCTCGGACAAAATTTAGTCCGGTATACTTTTTTTTTTTTTTTTTAATGATTGGATTGAGTCGGATCTCGGAACCAATGTCTCGGGTCCATCTCAGTTTCGGGTCCACATTTTAGACCCGAGAAGACCTCTATACTGTACCACTCAGGTACCACTCACTATCCACGCCATGGGCCCCACAACTCAGCCCCAGAGTGGGCTAGAGAGACACTGGTGGAGTCAGGTAGGTGGCCCGGAGAGGGGTACACTGTCCCCGACTGGCTCTGATCTGAGGGGGTGGAGTCTACCCCACCACACCACTATCCACGCCACAGGCCCCACAACTCAGCCCCTGAGTGGGCTAGAGACACACGGTCTTCACCGGTGCGGGCAGGTAGGTGGCCCGGAGAGGGGTCCACTGTCCTCGACCAGCTCTGATCTGAGGGGGCGGAGTCTTGCTACCACGCCACTGTCCACGCCACAGACCCCACAATTCAGCCCCTGAGTTGGCTAGAGATGCACGGTCTTCGCCGGTGGGTGCATTGAGATTGCCCGGTCCGTAGTAGTACTAGCAGTAGCTGTTACATACAGCTGCAGCAGCTAGCCCACCTCACATTTTCTCCAGGAAATGTACTTTCTAGTTTACAAAGCACTCCATAGGCATGCACTTGAATACATGTCAGGTAGGCTTTTACAATATACACCAAGTAGGCCCCTGAGGTCCTCTGGCACTGAACTTTTAACGGTTCCTGGAGCCAGGACCAAGACACATGGGGAGGCAGCCTTCAGTTTTTACACCCCCAGTTGGAATACCCTGCCAGAAAACTTAAGAATGGCTGAAACTGTGGGAACTTTTAAGCAAGATCTTAAGACAGGGGTCTCAAACTCAAATTGGCTTGGGGCCACTGCTAGTATCGTCAACTCATAGTAGGGCCTCTTCAATGTCAACTTGAAGTACTACTAACTATAAGAAAGTGCAATATTTCTGAAAATGTAATTTTTCATTTCCATAATTAGACTCACAAGTCAGTCTCTAAATGTTGCAAGACTATTCCATAACTAACATTTTCATCATTCAAATGCAAATGGGTTTCTATACATTTTAATATCTTTTTACAGTTAGTGTAAATCTTTTTTCTTTACTTTTATTTTATCTTGAAAAGCCTACATTTGTACTTTATTCTATTTTAGCTGCAAGATGCATCACTACTGTAAGCCTGCCCTGGACCTGTACTTGCATTTATTAAAGTTCAAGTTTGTTTCCATTTCTTGACAGATACTTGAATACATTTGTAGGCTACTACTCTATTTCTTGCTAGACACTTATCTTGAAAGACTGCTGGGACGTACGTTAGCTGTATGTATGTCAGCTGTGTTGCTCGTTTTTTCCTCTCATCTCCCTATGACACTGTGCTCCATGTTTAGTAATGAATAGCTCTTGACATTATATTCCTTTAGAACTGCAATGTCCATATTTCTTGAAACCGTCTGTGTTCCTAACGTTAGTTAACCATGAAAACAACCTCTCAGTGGCTAGCTGCATTCTGTTCATAGTTCATAGTTGTGTGCGGATTGATTGCACCTGTGACTGTATGCAGCATTCACCTCGTGCGCTGCCCACAATAACAGCATTTCGCCCCACGTTTGAGCGACTTGAATTTCGCATTGTAGGCCCACCTGCCGGTCTTTTAAAAAAAAAAAAAAATTCTATTCTGTTTTACCATATATGATCATCCCTGTTTTATTTTCTTATTTTTTTATACCATCTACTAGGGCTGTACGATATATCGTTTATGCATCGATATCGCGATGTGCGCTTGCGCAATAGTCACATCGCTGGGCCTGCAATTTTTCTCCTGCTATGTTGTCAAACTCAAACACGTTATGCTAATTCAAAATTCAATAGCCTACTAATTTTCCGCAGTATTGATACTTTCCGCACTATCGATACCAGCTGGCTTTTTCTATCTCTCTACCTTTGGAAATTGCGTTTTGACTATTATAATGCATACAAGAATGACATACTGTAGATAGAACAGCTTAGAATAGCAGAACATATTCAAATCAAATAGAATATCCTAACAAAATGAAATACAGATTGGCCTACTTTTTACAATGCTGCGCAACCGTGCATTTTAGAGAGATTGGGCTGGACTTTGGTCAGCAGGATCCTGCTCAAAATACGTTCCCGTGCCTATGTATGGAAGCGATCAGTCATCAGTCTTATAAATCATATAATTAGGAAACTCATAGTCTATGTTATCAATGTTGTATAGCATATAGCCTATTTTTGTCTTGTCTATTTTTTTTATATAGACAAGACAAAGATTTAAACCCAATGCTAATAGCTGGGGAACCTCATAACATCAATGAGGCAATCTGTAATCTCTGGAGCTCGTCATACCGTAACGTGAACACCGTTGCTCTGTGCTGCGAGGCTGCGATCCACTCTGCTGCGCGTGGACAGAATGAAGGAGAGGATCAGTAGCCTGCCTCCCGCCCCTGAATCTGAATAACAATTAAATCTGAGTGTCAGACTAGTGGAGCAGAGCAGACACTTTCATCTTATAATTGTAGCCTCCCAAAAATATTCTTTTATTTTACATTAAATTAATGAATAAAACAATACAATTAAATCTATGTAATAGTTTACATATAGTATATATGTAATAGTTTAAACAGTTCACATTCCTGCTCCGCCTCAGCAGACAGCAAACACTGAGATCAGTAGGCTACACCTGACATTGTATTATTCCATTAGCTCACTTTTCCTGATGTTTTAGGTTTGTGCCGTGGTATCATTTCAGTATCGGTATCGAGATATTTTTAGCAGGTATCGTATCGAAGTTGTAATTTTGGTATCGTGACAACACTATATGGTAGTCTGTCTGACATAACATGAATGATTCAGACCAATCACAATTTTAGTTAGTTTTAGTTGAGTTTTTAAATGATGCTCAGCAGCCCTGCCCCGCCCACGCTGGAAGGCGAGCACAAGTCGGATAAAATGAAAATGACAGAGAAAGGGGACGATTTAGTGGTTAAAAGAAGTCAATGTCTGACATTTGGCGTTACTTCGGCTACCGAAAGGCTGATGTAACATCAAGCCTGGCGACAGCACAGGTAGCAATTAGCAATATTAGAGAAGATGACGAGAACTAATCAGGGGCTCCCACGCCTTGTTTTACATATCGCAATATATATCGCAAAAAAGTATATTGCTGCAATGTATGTTTTTGTCAATATCGTATAGCCCTACCATCTACTAACAACTATGTTTTTATTTATTCTGTAAAGCACTGTGCTACATTTGCTTGTATGAACTTATAAATTATATAAATAAAATTGACTTTGACTTTGACTGTGGTCGTGTAAATGTGTGAGTTCAAATATATGGGTGCATGTGTGTGTATACTGTAGATACTGTAACTTTTTATTTTTATGATGTATAATCTAGGCCTATAGATGCATTTCTATTTTTTATGGATGTAAATTCTGCTTTTTTCTGCGAGCATGAATGAAATAAACTCAGACTCAAATTCAACATTTAACCTCAGGCAATTACAGTCCTTCAAGCGCATGCGGCGGTAAATTAGATCACTTTAGCTAATACATAAATTATAAGAAGGGGGAAAAAGTGAAACTACTGGTGAAGGAATAAAATGCTTCCTCATGTTCAAGACATGACAAAGGCTTAATGCCCATAGCGAGAGTCTCTCTCTGCCGGGGAAGTCGTTCAAAGTAATGATCTGAAATCATAGAGTTCTTCTTGTTTGGACGTGCGACATACTGAGGAAATGGAAAATGACACGTCTAAACCAGCCGTTTGGCCCTTTTTTTCTTTTCTTTTTTTATCCCTGGACAAGAAAATTGCTCCATTAGTTCCCACTAAGCAGTTGATGCTGTGGGCCTCAGTGGCAAACGAGCCCCCCCTTTAAGAGTGCCTAGACACATGTGGCACTGATTATAATGGGCAGGGCAAGGATTATTAATCAATGACAGTAATTATCCACCTACCATAGCGGAAAGGCCCTAAATAAAACTGTGTCTGTTACATAAATCTGACAAGGAAATTGTCTATTTGCTCTCGTTTCATAAGTTACTCATCTAGACTCAACTGAAGATCAACTGGAGCCGACCCCTGTATTAATAGAATTTCTCATAGCAACGGTGAAGAGTTGTGCTTGACATTAAAATTGAGCTAGTTATTAGTTCTCTGCGATAAGGTCCAGAGTTGTGACTGCTTTTTTTGCCTTTCATTCTGTGTTTGTGCTATAGCTATCATTACTTATAAATGAGGAAGACAGAGAGAGATGATTTCCAAAATGCTTGGTTAAATATTAATCCATCACTTGATGGTGTTTACACAGTTACCCTTCAAAATATTTTGTGGATGCGGTCATCACTGCAGAAACTAAAGCGCAAAAAAGCAACCTCAAAAGGAGTGATGAATTATCGAACCATGGTAAATGGTAAATACACTGCACTTATACTGTATAGTGCTTTCATCCAAAGCGCTTTACAATGGCCTCTCATTCACCCATTCACACACACATTCACACACCAATGTTGGCAGCTGCCATGCAAGGTGCTAACCTGCTTATTGGGAGCAATTTGGCATTCATTGTCTTGCCCAAAAACACTTCGACATGTGGACAGGAGGAGCTGGGATTTGAACCGCCGACCCCATTATCGTTGGATGACCCACTCTACCTCCTAAGCCACAACCGTCCCAGTCATCACACATGAGTCCTTACATTTTGGCAGAATCCTGTTACAAAATCTGTTCTTAGAGTTTTGGGTGCCATTATGTGATCTGTATTGATCAATATGGCTGGCCAATAACCACCCACATGTTTGTCTTGTGTGTCAGGATGTTGGTAACTCCGGCTCAGAAGGAACCGTTCTGGGCAGCTTCATTCTGGTTGAGGTTGTTCCTGCTGTATGCTCACGGTTCAAGGGGTAGCTCAACTGCAGCGGTGGGAAGTCAACAGCTTCATAAAGAAACAAAATGGGACAACACAACAGTTTAGTCCATGTTGATCATGACCTTCTTTATGAATAGATACGCCTTTGCAATATTTCACCCTCACTGTCACAGTAGACCAGTGAGGCGTTCTCAGCTGAACTCCGAGGTCTGTCTGGAAAAGTCCCAGAGGAGCCCTTAGAAAGACGCGAGGCTGTTTTCTCTTTCCAGTTTCATCTGAAATCTTTTACTCGGTTCAGTTTCAACCTCCCTGCGGCTGTTTTAGATTGACAGTTCAAACCCCTTTACCACTGTTTAGTGTTTTTCTGCTCTTTCTCTGTCTTTTATTTCTGGAAAACACAGCGTTCGCTTTAAATAATGAATACAGGATGATGCCAAAACGGTGGACATCAACTGTCAGGATAAGAAAGCTTTTCATCCACGTCAGACTGGGACGGCTGGAGCCACAGCTGCCCGGACCTCCTGCATCCACCTTTTCAGTGTCTCCGTAAGGAGGAAACACAAACACACAATTGCACACAACCCTTTGTGGATACTAGTTGAATATTTTCTGTCTCTTTTTTTCCACCATTATCTGTAGCTCTTTTTAATCTCTTTCCAGTAGTGGAGTAAAACTTGCTTTGATATGGCGCTGCATGGCTCTTTTGTTGGAGTGGGACTAGTTCCTACCAGGACGAGGTACGAGGTCCTCATTGTGATTCACACCAAACTGCCCCCCTCGCTCCCTCTCTTATCTGCTATGGGTTTACAGATTCCAGGCGTTGCAGTATTACCTCCACCCAGCCTGATAGTCTGGAGACAGCCTTATCCGCGCGGCATCAGAGCGCTCGCGCAGGTTTGATTACTCTCTAATCTAAAACTGAAAAATCTGAAACTTTTCTCTAAAGCTGTTGATTGGACTTGAGGCCCCCTTCCCTCGTCCCCCCTACGCCCTCGTCCTCCCTACGCCCTGACACTTCTCATCACCGGGTGTGTGCATGTCAGCCGTGAGAGCGCAGGCCGTGCCCCCTGCCTTGTTGTATTCCTTCAGTTGGAGTTCACCATAGCTTTTGATTTATTTTTCCTATCTGGTAACTATCAGGTGATTACAATCAGCCGGTAATTGAATTGTCGTGAAACTAGAAACGACAGAGGGATTGAGGTTGAGCTTTAGCTATTTAACTGTGTTTACCTGAGTGTTCTCAAGGTCGACTCCATCATCATATCTCTCATCATCACCCCCTACCCTCACTCTTCTCCAGATGCGAACCTCTGGTATTTACAGTAACTGCACCTGGACTAATAATGCTAATCATTAGCTGGGAGATAAATTCCTCTCCGTGCTAGCAGGAGAAATCTCTCCCATGCCCTATTTAATCCCAGGAACGGGTTCGTCTGTTAGTCTCTCCCCCACTTGGCAAACACACATAAATCACAGCAAAGTACCCACTATTAGTAAGTGACACGTAGCTCATTCTGATTAAATTACCCCCTGAAACATTTTCATTCTGTGGCGTGCGTTTATCAAGGCCGTCTCCTCCCAGTTGTCACAGTTGGCAGCGTTGACGCTTGCTGAGGAGACCCCGTACTCATTAGTTGCTTTGTGTACGGTCTGCTGTTTACCTTGTTGTTTTGTATATGGTCTGTTGTTTACCTTGTTAAGACCTTTTTTAAGTTTGCTATACCGTGTGCGTTAAAGCATTTTACGTACTGTAGACTATATTGCAATTGCAATCCTGGCTGATAGAATCCTGGCCATTTATAATTGATGCATCATGCAATGACAGGGTCAGGATTCAATTGCAGGATTCAGTGCTCTACAGTAGCTGTATTATGCAATTATTTCAGAATCAGGTAAGGATATACTGTTAGTAGGGTGGAAAATGACAAAAGAACTCTTATGTATTGTCTTTCCTATGCACAATTTATGTCTGCATTGATTGAGCAGGCAACATACCTGCTATCCTCATTTGAACAAATGTGTGTTTTCCAGTCGTCTTTTTATAGAGCTAAATTGTGTTGAAGTGGGTGTGTGGTGAGGGGAAGCCTTTGTATCTGTGGAGCCAGGATGTCAGTAGGGCCACTCCACTGCCCTGGTGGCCCCTCATAGCCTCCGCCACATTACCACAGTGCTAAGTCAACGTCTGTACTGGACTGCACACTGTTAACTCACACATCATAAATGTCACCTCTCCCACTGACCAATGAGCAGAGGGCGTTTTGCCACAAAGACTGTCCCCACGTTTTTTCCTGTTTTGTCTGGGCCCTAAGAACGTGTGATTGATTTTGATGGGCTTTTATTGTGAAAATTGGAATAGAAGCAGCACGTCTATTTAATTATTATGTAAAATATGTTATTGATAAAAATGAGTATCAAGAATGGGGAATCTAATCATTTGCTAAGCAAGCACATCACTCAGTCTCAATAACAGAGAAGTGATAGTTATCTGACGCAAAAAAACATACAGTACTTTCTTATCTGAATGAAATAGTAAATAATTGTGTGAGATCAGACGCTCCAGGTTTTAAAAGTAATTAATGACTGAATAAGAGCATAAAAAAAAGAAAATATCAAGACGAGACCAGATGTTTGGTAGCATTATTCATGAGTGAGAATTTGCCTGTGCTCCTGGATGCTAATCAACAGCCTCTCTGCCACCCTGCGTGCTGTAATCACGGCTCTCTCTCGAGTCCTACAGCTACAGAACTCGCTTTGCTCCAGAGACCCAAGCAGAGCTCTCTCTCTCTCCCTCTGTCTCTCTCTTTCCCTCCCTCTCTCTCTCCCTCTCTCTCTCTCCCTCTCTCTCGTGCCTTTTTCCATGGATATTTGTGTTTCTTTTGTTGGCTGGCCTGTCAGTCTAGTCGGCCTCCTGAGGACTGGTGTAATTTGGTAATTTTGCCTAAACGGTGATACTGTAATTATGTGGCATCAGCTGCCTGGTTGTCAGTGACATGGCCAACGGTCATCCATCACCAGGAAACTAGAGGGGGGGGGGGGGGGGGGGTGGCATCATGACTGGTGGGGTAAACACAGCGAGAGAGAGAGTGAGAGAGAGAGAGAGAGAGTGGTGTGGGGGTCTCCTGCCCAGAAATGGTTGGAGGAAAATAGGTGAGATGAGGTGTGTGTGTGTGTGTGGGGGGGGGTGCTTTTAGAGTAATGGGGTGCAGGAGAAGGCCCAGCCTGGGTGGCGGGTGGGGGGGTTGACTCTAGCAGGGTCAGGTCAGAAGAGGACTGAGGGGGCAGCTGTAATCCTGCTGCCTTCCCTCCCCGCCTGTCCAGGAACACACCCCGCTTTAATGACAGCTGTCGGCCATCAGCACCCAAAACACACAGATATGCACACACTTACACAGACACACACACACACACACATACACACACAAACACACGCACACACAGATATGCACACACACACAAACAGATATGCACACTCTCACACAGACACACACAAACACAGGCACACACACACACACACACACACAGAAATATGCACACACACACACACTGTAGTGCAGTGTACTTTGGTGCTGTTCTTTTCTTTCAGTACACATGCCGGTAGGCCTACATTGTTGTCATATACAGTATGCCTAGTACAGGTATCTAGTGCATTTCACAGGCAGTGTTGTTTGAGGGGTATTGTTGCTGGGCAAGGGGACATTATTTCTTATTTGGCAGTTGTAAGTTCTACACTGGCAGCCTGGGCTCTGTGTTGTGTCTTAATTGCCTTTTGTAGGCTGTAGATCTTGCTTGGGCAACTGCTCTATTGTAACGGAGATTCGCAGGCAGCTTGACAGAGTGACTAAAACCACTTTTTCCACTGGTAATGGGGTGCAATTATTGTTAGTAACAACTTGTCCCATTTTTATGCCACCGTTGTCTTGAGAGAGAAAGGGTAAGCTATGTGCCGTTGAAATCCACGTCTTTGTTTACTGCTCACCCAAGACTCGACAAAAACTAATTAAGAGCATGGAGCAACAGACTCCTGTAGTGCCATTTAAGGCTTATTATGCACGAATACAGCCTGCCTAAATAGATTTTCCAAAGTCATTGACGCTCCTTCCACTAAATTGCTGTGATTACTTCCACTCATTAGACGTATAAAACCGAAAATGTGAAAGGGTTTTGTCAGTTGATGTCTTTTTTTCTTTTGTTTTGCGTCTCTGTTCTCTTCTATCTTACCAGGGTTGATGTATTGCCCTACACGCTGCAGGGGGAGGGAGCTAGTTAGCACACATTTAGCTTCTTAGCTCATGATCATGTGACCTACATATATCCCAGGGTGCCATTCATGGGTTTAATGTTGTGGATTTAGGCCCGTGCTCTGGTCTTTAAAAAACATTAACCCCCCCCCCCCCCCTCTCTCACACACACACACACACATGCACCAATAAAAGTGCACATGGCTGTCTATAAAGCCTAATGGGAAAGCCGAGTGATACACAGAAGCCTCTGTATGCTTACAGGGGCAACACTTTGAGACATGCGGAAATGAGACTCCCAAATGAGAAGCCCAAATAAAACTCTGTTTCAATACCGTAATGGTCTGCAGAGTTCCTCTAGAGTGTTTTTAAGTGCCTTTTCTTTTCAGGTTGACGCGTTCCCATGATATATAACTGCCTTTGCCCTCCCTGTATGTTTGTTTTTTTTTTTGTCAGGAATAATTGCAGAGGCGATTCAGATCTTCACACAATTATTGCCTTCACCTTGCGCTAACCTGTACTGCTACAGTAGTGTGCACACCAGGCCTGCACCTGCACACCAGCCTAGCGTGACTGGCTCAACTGTTCCATTTCCTCCCTTCATCATTAACACTCTGGCAGCACACCTCCACACACAGCAGTATCTCTCCACACACAGCAGTATCCCCTCGCACACATCAGTATCCCTCCACACACACCAGTATCCCCCCACACACAGCAATACCCACCCACACACAGCAATACCCCCCCACACACAGCAGTATCCCTCCACACACAGCAGTATCCCCCCACACACAGCAATACCCACCCACACACAGCAATACCCCCCACACACAGCAGTATCCCTCCACACACAGCAGTATCCCTCCACACACAGCAGTATCCCTCCACACACAGCAGTATCCCTCCACACACAGCAGCATCCCTCCACACACAGCAGTATCCCTCCACACACATCAGTATCCCTCCACACACAGCAGTATACCTCCACACACATCAGTATCCCTCCACACACAGCAGTATCCCTCCACACACAGCAGTACCCCCCGACACACAGCAGTACCCCACCACACACATCAGTATCCCTCCACACACAGCAGCACAGCTCCACACACATCAGTATCCCTCCACACACAGCAGTATCCCTCCACACACAGCAGTACCCCCCGACACACAGCAGTACCCCCCCACACACATCAGTATCCCTCCACACACAGCAGTACCCCCCCACACACAGCAGTATCCCTCCACACACAGCAGCACAGCTCCACACACATCAGTATCCCTCCACACACAGCAGTACCCCCCCACACACAACAGTACCCCCCCACACACAGCAGTACCCCCCCACACACAGCAGTATCCCTCCACACACAGCAGTATCCCTCCACACACAGCAGCACAGCTCCACACACAGCAGTATCCCTCCACACACAGCAGTATCCCTCCACACACAGCAGTATCCCTCCACACACAGCAGCACGGCAGTTTCAGCACTATGGCAGAAACAAGGCCGTCATGTCGAACTCTGTGCTGCTGGCACCGCAATCCCCCCTTCCAAGGACAATTTAATGTGTGGTTAGTCATAAGATGTTAAAGCAGGCTATTTAACAGCGGCAAACCAGGAAGTGTCTCCTTGTCAGTGTCAACAGACCTATCCCAGCGGTGTTTACCCCAGATGCAGGTTGATGGTGCGCGCCCCCTGTGCGCCCCCCAGGCTCCCCTCGCCCCTCACCTCTGGGACCGGCTGGCTGGTTTAAATGCAGCCCAAGGTGAAGAATGTCCGCCAGGCGGCCGGTTTTATGGTGATGACCTTGGGCTGTTGTTCTAGCCCGGAGACCAGTGAGTGTAATGGATCTGTTGGGGGCCCTGGGTGTGGATTTATGAAAGTGGAGGTCTGGGACAGGAGATCGATCCACCCCCCCCTCCCTCTCTCTCTCTCTCTCTCTCTCTCTCTCTCTCCCTCTCTCTCTCTCTCTCTCTCTCTCTCTCTCTCTCTTGCTCTCCTCAGACCTAGACACACCCATGAATAATGCTGCAGAAATAACACAAGGTGACAGCCAGAACTCTGACAAAGAACACACTCTGGGCCTTCTCTGCTTGTAAAAACTCCACTCCACTTTTTAAACTCCACACGCACGCACACACATCATCCACGGGCAGAAAGGATGCCATCATGCATCATTATTATTACTCTGCTGTTAGTCGAATGTAACTTTTTTCAGCGCCATTGTTTGGTTTTGATTTGTTTGCTTGCATTTTCTTTGTGTTGTTTTGCTGAAGTCCCAGCCTGCGTGTGTGTCAGGGTAATAATGATCCGTGTGATTGAGTCGGATTAGTGGGGTACCGGTGAGATCATGTAGCCTCCCCTGTCGCGCCAGGCAACACCTAGCCTGGCTCACCTAGCCTGGCTCACACCCGGGGCGTCACGCAGGGCCAGGACGTCTGGGGACAGAGGTCTCAGCATGGGGCGGTGGTTTGGCGGGAAGGGGGGGCGCTGGGAAGGGGCGGGGATGGGTGGGGGGGGCGGGGGGGCGGGGGGCATGCCAGCATCGGGTTCCCTCCCCTGCTGTGTAATTATTGACCCAGCTGGTATTGTCTTTTCAATTGTTTCAATTATGATGGCACTAGCGTTGCTCAGCACCCTGGAGTCAGCGCATGCATTATTCATGCGTCAGCACCCCCAGACTCCGCTCAGTGTTGCGCTCAGGAGCAATACAGGAAGGCATGTAGGAATGTCAATACAGGCTCACACCCCCGGCAGAGAGACGAGTTCGACTGCATCGACCACGCCCCAGACGCCGGGGAGGATGGGAAAAAATGACACCACACACTAGTGACTAGTGACGATATTAATTATACAGAAGACCGTTAGAATATAACAATTGCATGTTTGTGTGTCGCCCGGGCTGCCCCGTACAGGTCGACGCGGGTCCGGGGTGGTGATGTGACATCATCGGGGGGTTAAACATGGATCTGCTGTCACCAGCAGGTGTGTTTACAGTGGCCCCGATCTCTGGGCTCATTACCGCCACCCCCGCAGACCCCATGATCAATAGCGCTCAATTACCCATGAGCCGAGGCCACAAAACCGACCTCGACCAGGTAACCCGAGCCATCCAAGGGTTAAAACACTCATCGGGGCGCACGGTCGACCGCCGTGCCCGCCACTTTGACGACGGGAGAGAGAAGCTGATATTGGATGGCGGGGGGGGTGTGGGGTAGGGTGTTGGGGGTAGATGAAAGGGAGAAGGTCGCCATGCTCCTGACACCGTCCTGTAATGGAGGCGTGCTCTCGGCAGAACGGTACATGACATCTGCAAAACGCTTCATTACCGTGCGCGGGTGGCGATTGTTTACACGGGGATAGGGGCGCCGGCGTATGATCAAAAGAATCCTTCTGCGTACACGGAGGCAGGGGGTTCTCGCCGAAACCGTATCCTAATGATGTCGCCGGCGATCCATCTCTCCCCCCCGTCAGACACGAGAGCCTTCGGCCAGACTGTGTTGCTCTTTAAACAACGCTGTTTTCTTTGCTCAGCCCTGTGAAGTTCCCTCTAAAGAGCCGGCATCTTGTTATCTCCTAATCTGAATTTTGCCATCTGTCCAAAATGGAGATGGGGCTTAGGCGGAAGAACAGTCGAACCTCTTTCCTTAAAGGCTGTCTGTCCGCAGATATTTCAGAATCAGTAGAACAGAAGTCCTGCGCACGTTTGACTCGCATCTGTATTCATTCGCTAACGTACTCTCGCAAGAACCCGCCTCTTGGCAACACCCGTACTCCCGCTCACCGAGGGCGTCCCCACCCCCCCACCCCCCCACCACCGATGTTCTATCTGCTGTCAAATATCACGTCAGGAGTCACTATGGACACGGGGGAGTTTTAGAGCCACCAAATGGATTCCCCAAGAGCTGAACGCCTGCCCAGCATTAAGGAGGCCGCTCCACACGGCGTCTCGTTCCAAGGACATGCTAAATATGACTTAATAATAATTGTTGATTGATATCATCCGGGGGAGTACTTTTTAAAAGCTCTTTTATGTTGTAAAGTTCAACGGAAACCCGCCCCCCCGTCGTTTGACTGATGCCGTGAGTGAATCGTGTGACAGGATG
This sequence comes from Borostomias antarcticus, assembly GCF_949987555.1. Taxonomy (NCBI): domain Eukaryota; kingdom Metazoa; phylum Chordata; class Actinopteri; order Stomiiformes; family Stomiidae; genus Borostomias; species Borostomias antarcticus. The sequence continues at coordinate 12,167,598 of NC_140235.1, forward strand.
TACTTGGCAGACGCAGCCTGGGGATGCAAAGCCAGGCGGTTGTCACCCTCTCCTGGCACAGTGACTTACACTCAGCTGCACACACACACACACACACACACACACACACACACACACACACTCTGCTTCGCTGTGCCCTGTGCCATCGATCGGGAGGTGTCAGGCTCTCTGGGAGACATGTGTGCTTCTTCCCTGGCACCACTATGGTGGAGTGCGGGGGAGTGGAGCAGCTGCTTTCCTATGGATCACTTCATTAATATCCCGGGGTAGAAATTTGAGGGGGGGCTCTGCAGACTAATTAGCCCTGTCTGACCCCCGCATCTCTGAGAGGTCACTCCTCTGAAGCTCACTCAGTAGTGGAGACACACACACACACACACATAGGGATGGGAATCGAAAATTCATTGGAATCGTTAGCCAAAATCCTTAATGATTCTGCTATCGATTCCTGTCGTTGCTGCGCATGCACATTGTCATATCCTTGTTTTGTTTTATTAGACCGCGGTAGAAGAAGCCAGCAACATGTCATCTAGGCATAAACGTTCGAAAGTGTGGTTACATTTCACGCGTCAAGATGACAACACAGCCACTTGCAATGCTTCAAAAGCCTATATCATCAAAGGGGGGGAATACTACAAATATGCAAAAACATTTGGCCACGCAGCATGCGATAACTTTGCAGGAATGTCCCGTTTTTGATGCGCTCTGGAGTGACGACAGCAGCGCAGCTAACGTTAGTGTAGTCGAAGGTAAACTCCTCCAGAGTCCATGTGTGTTAGTGCCATTTGTTTAATTGTGTAAACCAGCTTTCACGATATGAATAATCCATGTAATTTAGATGATGACGTTCAGAATCAGGCTGGTGGTAGTCGGTCTGAAAAAATACTGATTTGTTTGTCAGTTTTATTTTTAGTTCAAGGTGAATACACCTAAAAACAGCACTGTAATTGGCAAGTTCAAAGTAGTACATATAAAAGAAAATTAATGTTAATAAACCTGTTTGTACTCTTTTTTGCCCAATGAGAATCGATAAGAGAATCGATAAGGAATCGGATCGATAAGCAGAATCGAAAATTGAATCGGAATCGCTAAAATCGTATCAATTCCCATCCCTACACACACACAAACACACCTCCCTCTCTCTGCCGCCGCCTTCTCTGTCAGATGCTCCTACCTGACAGTGTGTCCTACCCATGGTGCACTGCACTCTGCCACACTTGCCAAAGCCATGTTACGAAAAAACATGTGACCAGATTGATAGTGTCCTCTTGTTTAAACAAGTACATGTTTGTTCACGCCTGTGTGCATGCGTGAGCGTGTGTTCGTCTTTCTTTACACGTTTGTCTGTTGTGTGATGGTGTGTGTGTGTGTGTGTGTGGTGTTGTGTGTTGTGGTCTGTGTGTGTGTGTTCATCTTTGTTTATGTATTGTCTGTCTGTTTTGTGATTGTGTGGTGTGTGTGTGCGCGTGTGTGCATGCGTGCGCTGTGGCGGGGGACAGAGCAACACAATGGGAGCAGTGTGTATCTCTGAGCCGAGGGAGAAGGAGCCATCCCTCATTAACGTCAGCTGTTCCCACAGATGGCGGGGTCAGCTTCAGAGTGGGTCTCTCTCTCATTCTCTCTCTCTCTCTCTCCCCACTGATGAAAAGAGTTCTTTAGGAGAGTGACACCCGCAGCGTCTCTGCCTGCTCCCTGTTCCCACCTCTCCCAGGTGATAACGGGGCTTTAGTGGGCTTTACAGACAAAGAGAGAGAGAGGGAGAGAGAAGGAGAGTGAGTGAGTGAGAGATAGAGGGAGAGAGACAAAGTGAGAGACGTGTTCTCCTTCCTGTTTCACATTCCCCCGGCGCTGCTAACTGATGAGTGTGACAGGAAGTCCTTGACCAGCATACGGGCACGCTTCCTGTATTGCTATACTTTTTTTTCCTTTGTACTGTAATTCCAGATGCTTCTGTTATTGCCGTCGCTCCACCTGAATATGGGCTAATCTCTCCAGCATCCAGCTCTCGATCATCTGTATTGATCCGGCTTTGGTCCTGGAGTCCGTTCAGCCTCTCGACATCTTTTACTCCCCTCAAACATTTATCCAGCTTGAGCTGAGTTCAGTGTATGTTTCTGATGGTCTTTCCGATGGCTCGTTAGAGCGGAGTGGGTGTCTGTAGGGAGACGGGGGAGGGCTCAGCCGGGTGAGCCTGCGAGGAAGCTGTCTCCGTCCTGGCTTGCGAGCAGCCGCCACCGCCAAACAGACCAGATAATGAGCGCTTTCAGGCTTCACCTCGAAAACGCCACCAAATGGCCCTCGCACCAATTAAAAGATACAACTTTTGCGCTGGAGTGGCCATTATCAAATCTGACCTTCCAGTGATTTTTTTCTCCATCTTCTCCTGGTTCTGTCACCCCGGTGACCGCAGCAGACGCCAGGCAGAGCCAGGGAGGGACATGGAATAGGTCATGTGGGTTCTCAAGGAGGGATCCAAGAACCAGGACACACTGTTACAGAACCACCATCTCTCTCTCTCTCTCTCTATCTCTCTCTCTCTACCCATATCCTGGTTCCTAGTCTGGTAAAGAACCGATGTCTCTTTCTCTGCTCATGTACTGGTTCCTAGTCTGGTACAGAACCAATGTCTCTTTCTCTGCCCATATCCTGGTTCCTAGTCTGGTACAGAACCAATGTCTCTTTCTCTGCTCATGTCCTGGTTCCTAGTCTGGTACAGAACCAATGTCTCTTTCTCTGCTCATGTCCTGGTTCCTAGTCTGGTACAGAACCAATGTCTCTTTCTCTGCTCATGTCCTGGTTCCTAGTCTGGTACAGAACCAATGTCTCTTTCTCTGCTCATGTCCTGGTTCCTAGTCTGGTACAGAACCAATGTCTCTTTCTCTGCTCATGTCCTGGTTCCTAGTCTGGTACAGAACCAATGTCTCTTTCTCTGCTCATGTCCGGGTGCCTAGTCTGGTAGAGAACCAACATTTTTTCTCTGACCATATCTTGGTCCCTAGTCTCGCCTCCTCTCGCTTGTCTCGCTTGGATAAAAGTGTCTGCTAAAAATTACTGTAATGTCTCATTGCCATTGTCCTAACTCTGCGTCATCACACATTTCTTCTACCATCAAGCTTGTTCTGTGCACCAGGACCAGTGGATTGTTTTTCTCTATGCGTGTACGGTGATGGATTCACACGGGGGTGGGTGGCGCCTACCTGTTTACCTCACATCTGTTGGCTCTCGTTCATTAGTATTCTCACCGCCTGTCTGTGGTGCTGTAGTCCAGCTCACCTGACACTGAGAGATGTTCAGCAGCTGCAATCCACATGGACGTTACCTGATACCTCTGTGGACCCCACAAGCATCACACACACACACACACACACACACACACAGGAGGGGTTGGTAAGCCCCTCCCCATCCTGCTATGTAAACGTGTTATACTGTAAGCAAGTTTATGTCCCTTGATGTTGGTGCTGCCTGGCAGGCTAATGCAATATCCCCATGCACTGTAGGATAGCATTTTAATTTGCTTGCACACCCACTGTTTTGCAACATTTCAGTGGGAGAATGAAGCCTGTCCGTGGTCTCAGATGACTGAGTTCACTGTACAGGGTGTTTTACACAGAAACACAGGTGTCCTGTCATTTTTCGCATCTGGTGGACGAGCTCTTTGACCACATCATCTATGTCAGCCAAGGCTAAAATGATAGGTTTTGGATTTCCTTCCAGGCTGTTTGCGAGTCTTGGACTGAACTAGGAAATGAGGATGTCACTGATTACTGATCTCTTCCTCTTTGCATTAAGGAGAAATTGTTCATTTCCAAGTCTTTTGGAAAAAAGATTTGTGGGAAGTCTCAATCAAGTCATGTAACGTTAGAGGAAGATAAAAGACAACATGTTGAATTGGAAGATGGCCATAATTTTAGATGAACGGGCATTAGCAATGATCAAATAGTGCCAAAACGGATCAAACATTCAGGGATGGGCAGTATTTCAATTACTTTGGAGTATTTTGTAATTTGTATTTGATAAGGCCGATAAAAAATCTAATGTAATTTGTAACAAAATATTTTAGAGTGGAGTAATTTTGTATTTAAAATAGTCAAAATACTTTCTCCACGAATAAAAAAACAAAAATAAGACATGTTCTTATATTGGATGTACCAATAAATAATGTTTTAAGGCACATGTCCCTAGGCTTTTTCCTCTTTTTTTCAGTTGAAAAAAGTTGAGCTCAGGGCTCCAAAGACTGTAGACAGTGAACAAGTTAACTAGCTAGCTATCTTGCTGCTGTTTAAGTAACAAGACCGATGGTGGACAGTGAACCGTGCAGCTCTCAGACTTGACAGGCCAGCTCACGTGGATGCAAATTGACCCACACTACCAGTGCCACACTGCTCACGACTTCAGATTTTCAAATTCAACGGATTGTCTGTCAAAGTAAATTATAATCTCAAACTAGTGATCGATGCTAACATCCTGATGACGCTAGCATGCTGTCTAGGCTAGTGTACAGCATAGCCAGTGTTTAACAAAGCTAGCGATCGATGCTAACATGCTAATTACGCAGCATGCTGTCTAGGATGACAGAGCTCCTGTCAGGAGCAAGGTTATAATAGTTTTGCTTTTTTCATTAGTTTTTATTTTTATATCGTTTAAACTTTTTTTTTCAATTTCAGTTTAGTTTTAATTATTTTTTAAAGCAGATTTGCTAGTTTAGTTTAGTTTTTATTTTTTGAAAATGCTTAGTTTTTGTTTAATTTTTATTCGTTTCAGTATTTGTTTCAGTTTTTCTTTTCTGCGCTAGCCTCATGAGACTGTCCTTATCTCGTGAGTTCACGGTGTTTCACTCCATGTGAAACAAACCATCTGGCGCATGTCAGGTTACTTCTGCGCAGGGGCACAGCTAAAGAAAAAATGGAGAATAGATTTCATATCCACCCAAAATACTATAATGAAAAATGAAATGAAGACTTATGTATGAAATGAAAGACTAAAACTAAAGACATTTTCTCTATAATCTTAGTTTATTTTAGTTAGTCTTGTAAACACACAACACAGTTTTAGTTAGTTATCGTTTTTATTTTTATTTCAGTTAACTAAAATGTTTTTTCACACCTAGTTTTCAGTTTTTAGTTAGTTTTCGTTAACTATAATTACCTTGGTCAGAAGTGACAAAAGAACAGTTGAAAACACCATGCCCAACATAATTATATGTATGACAGTTTGAATCAGCTGGCCACTTTAAGAGACAAACTACCTGAAATGATGGAAAAACATCAGCTCCCCCCATTAATTAAAATATGTTTACATAATCAATCAAGCTGTTGTCTTTTAATAGCTTTGCTTAGTTACACTGACATTCTGTGACTGTTCTCCCTTTTAGTGGGGTTCACCAGAGCTTTGTGTATATCATATAGCCCAGACCTGAATACTCTGCTATACCAAATTGAGAGAAAAAAGAAAAAGGGAAAAAAAGCATTTCCTATATTTTAAATACAAAATACATGAATTGTATTTTGATACATTTATTTGAGGGGTATTTTGTATCAAAATACATTTTGATGTATTTTTGCCCATCTCTGCAAACATTTCATCTGAGTTTTAATGTGACCCTTTGTTTCAGACTCAGAACCAGACAGCCCTTTCAGAACTAGACAGCCCTTTTGTGTGACTGATAACGAGGACATGTGGAAGGCGTGTATGCGTGTGTTAGTGTGGGTGGTTAGCTGGTCCACTACTGTGGACATATCCAAAAACCAGACTTCCTTAACCTTTCACTTACTGTTCAGATCTGAATTTATGGAAATGTTGATTGCTTTCTTGGCCAAGGACCATTGGGTCAGGCCCTCCTCTGGACTTCCAAGGGCCGGTCTTTCGATCTCATTGTGTGATGAGTCCATTGAGACAGGCTGTATCTGGAATAGCATCCTATGCATCACAGTCAGGCCACAGGGAGTGATGTCGTTCTCTCTCCATCACAGCCTGGAGACTCCCAGGGCCTGTGAACACTGGAGAAAGGACATATTTGGCCTGGCTGTCGTGAACTTGTTTGTTTTTCTTTTCTGGTTTGCTTGTTGGTGTGTCTACATTATGATTTTTGTCAGTTGTAATCACACAGGACATACAACTATGTCCCGTCTATGTAACAACTCCCTCTTAAAATAACTTCCATTTCCGAAGCTGCAATCACGCAAAAACTCTCAGTCTTCACTCTTGTGATTGCTTCCAAGCCGGTCAGTAGTCGGTAGCTCCATGTCAGCGGTCGAGATTAGAGCCACAGAATCGACCAAAGGCCCCAATGGAGAAGTCGTTTAGTGGTGAAATACACATCAGGACTCTCGGCTCCTCACAATTAGTAATGCCATTGGTCTAGTGCACCCATTTTAAGAGGCTCAATAGATAGATATCGACATTTTCACTACAGGAAGCACTTTCTAAGAACTTTTATTTCATTTCCTTTTGGTTTATTGTGTTATGGATGGAATTATATGAAAGCAATATTTCTCAGCGCTCCTTGTGGGGTCTGGTGGAAAGACGAGCTACCGTCATTACAAACCCACCTGTTTCGCCTCAAGCCTCGGTGTGTGTGTGTGTGCGCACACGCCTGCGCCGGTGTGGTTCAGTGAGTGTGAGGAGACGCCAGCCCAGAATGAAACAGTGTGAAATTGACCACAGCCACAAGGGGGTCAGCGTGGATTATATGCCCCTGGGGAGCGGGGGAGGGGGGGTCAGAGACTGGCCACCCACATGTGCCAGCCAGACAGCCAGTCATCCAGACAGCCAGACATCCAGACAGCCAGATAGCCAGACAGCCAGACATCCAGACAGCCAGTCAGCCTTTGTGATAGCAGCTAGATATATGGCTGGGGGAAATCGAAGCGAAGAGATAGCTTTATATAATTTAGGCGAAAAAGAGGAGAAGTAGTGAGTGAATGTGACAGGGCTTGTGAGGCTCAGCTCTTTCATCCTGCAGCCCCGATCAACCAGGGAGACGTGGCAGAGCCCTGCAAATACAGAAGCCTGCCTTTTGTTTTTTGGAGGAGAAGTGATTCAGTGGTCTGTGTGGGAGAGAGAGACACCGACAGTAGAGGACCTGCAGGGTAGGCTCCCTCTCCTCCTCCGCTCTCTCCCTCCTCCTCATGCACTCACCCTGTTTTGATGCATTGTTTCTCCATTGCCTCCATTAATGAGTATATCCTGCCGCTCCCGACTAATTATCAAAGTGAGAGGGGCGGATGCACCACAAGCAGGACTAGACCCACTCCTACACAGCCAGCCATTCAGCCAACCTACTGAAGTGGCAGCATGCTGTACAGTACGGCAAGTCTGTGTAGGCAGGGGAAGCGAGAGACTGGTTCACCTCTGCTCTGTTTGTCCTTCCCTGCGTCCTGCTGTGCAGGCTCAACACACCCTGCATCGTCTGTGGTGTGGGAAAGAAAAATGAGAAGAGAAAATCAAAACAAACTGTGGCTTTCATGTGAGAACGGACGCTCCCGAATCTGGATTGACAGAAGGAGAATGGCTCGATCAGATGTTTGAACAGTTTTCTGAGAGGGATTAAAGGAACCCTGTTCTCAGGCTAGACCTCACCGCCCCCGCTCCGCACGGACGAGCATCGAGAGGCCCTTTGAAGCTGCTCAAAACGATCAGTGCCTCATCAAAAAACCTGGGTTAATTTTGTTTTTGTTGTTGTTGCGAGCGGGCTGGTTGTTCAAAGATTATTCTGTTCTTTTTTTTTTGCCCTAGCTATTTTCCATTTCTCTCTTAGCAACTGGTAATTGCTGGTCTTTTAATGCCAGTACACTTTCATCACAAAGCAAGACTTTATTCTGCTCATTTAATTTTTATAAAAAAAACAGGCTGATTGCCACAAAAGATTGAGACTGAGATTGAGAGAGTACACTCAGAAAAGCGGTTCTATCCCATTTCCCAGTGCATATCCCTGGCAGCTGTGTGTCTGCTGCTCTGGCTTGATTTCAGGTGATTTTTCTCACGTCTTTAACTATCCGACATGGGCCTTTCCATTCAGGGCTCCACGTAGACTTGTAAAGGATGATCATTTCTCTAGTTTAGCATTACCGCTTCTCAATAGGGAAGTGCATCTCGTGCATAATACTTGGTCTTAACATCGGAAGTCAGTCTTAACCTGACGCCCCAGATGGTTTGCTTCGCATAACCAGCTTCAGCCAACCCACTGCTTCGCATAACCATCTGGGAACTCACTGTGGGAAACTGTTTGGAAAAGGACAGGCACTTTCTAAATACTTGGCAGGTGATTGGCTGAACCATCTGTCTATCCCCGTCTATCACATGCTAACTTCAACCGCTTCCTCGCTGTCGTCACACCTAAACCCGCCCAGCATACTGTAGCTGTTTGTATTTCAAGTTCCTTGAAGAGAAACAGAATGGTCATTCATGCCAGCCAATATGACAGTGTAAAGTACTGTAATAGACTGCTCCACCATGAGGCTTTGTGTGAGTATTTCACCATCACCAGAGATGTGCCTGAAGCAGGGTTAGAAGCTAATTCAGCACAGTTCCTAGGTTAGGTACTCTATCCGTTTCCACACGTTTGAATCTCCCTGTAACTTAACGAATTGTCTTGACGGACACAACAAGATTGCATAAAAATGAATGCATACCAACTCCTACACTGCCAGGATAGATGCGTATGGAGATTGTGGAGTTTGTTAATATTTCAAGCATAGTTGAAGGCTGCTGTGTGTATGTGTATGTGTGTGTGTGTGTGTGGTCTCCTCTTAGGGCAGTGTCCACCTCCTGCTGACCTCGTTTAACACTCACCCTTTTTCTTACTGTCACACAGTGACACTTTTGCCTTTAGACTAATTGCTGTTTAACCACGACCCGTCAACTGCCGTAGGCAGTAGTTGCGCCGGCAAGATATATTTATTTTTTATCTTTTCTCTCTGTATAGTATATCATTTATTGTTGTGTGTCTGTCTGTATAATATAATTTATTGTGTGTGTGTGTTTATGTGTGCTGGTGTGTGTGTGTGTGTTTGTGTGTGTGTGCGAGCATGTGTGCGTGTGTGTGGGTTTGTTTGCATGTGCTGGTCTCTTTTTGCGGGGGCATTTTCATCTTGTGCGTGTGCAATCAAAATCCTATTGATTTACATCTGATGCATATTCCTAAATTTCAGCTACTCCATTGAAATGGCACTGAATAAATTTTGAATGAATTTTGCCTTTGGTATCAACTCCATCTGAATTAAATAAGCTTTATATATTTTAATGGAATCTGTTATCTATCCGCAAGGCATGTTCCCTGTCGTGTTCTCTCTGCGCTACACAACGGTGAGTTGGAGTGAGATGGTTTCATTGATGTGTCTCAACCCTCTGTCTACACTTTGTGGTTGTACAAGGAACACATGACTGGAGCCTCAATCACTCAGCCTTATACCATGGCCTGGGTTAATACTCTTTTCTGATTGGCCAGCAGACGTGCGTTAAAACCGTGTATACGCACACGTAGTTTGGCTGAAGTTTAATTACCGATCTAAATTAATGCGCTGGCTTTGACAGCAACCCAAATGAGCTAATCCCATAGCCTGCTGTACCATTGCTAGCTACAGTAGCCATGAACAAAGTGTTGGATACTGCATATTTGCTGTGCAACACATCCATTGTCCAGTTGTCAAATCTATTTGCCAACAAACTCTTAATGATAGCCAGACACCTCACTGTAGCCAACTCAAAAACAGTTTTTTTCGCTTTGTGTTATAACGTTAGCCTATCAATCAACTCACAATGAACGTAAGATATGACTGACAGTGATATACCATGACATGAAAACAATACTTTTGGAGTTGAGGACAATCAGGTGTCTGGCTATCATACATAGTTTGTTGGCAACTAGATTTGACAGCTGGACGATTTATATGTTGCACATCAAATATGCAGTAGCCTACACTTCGCTCATTGCTATCTAGCAATATCAGGTAGCTACAGTCATTGATATACGAGTATGGGTACAGTAGGCTATGGAATTAGCTAGTTTGGGTTGCTAGGCTCACTGTTTGGTTGCTAGGTCGTATCCAGGGTTGAGAGACATTGCTGAAAGAAAAGGTAACGGACATTTTCCATTTCACTTACGGTTCCAAACCCATATTAACTATTGGATGTCATTGCTGTTCCTCCAAGAAATATGATATTCAATTTTTAATTCCATAACAACGTTATTTAGCAGTGAGGGACTATAATGAAACTCAGCAATGAGCAACACATTAATAACATTTCTTTATATTTTAATGTAGAAAATGCGAGTAAATGGCACTTATTTATTTCTCTTTGGTATGTGGGGCCATGGTATAAGCGGGATAATCAACTCATAGGTGTGCATTAAACGGTTTTAAGGCACTTCGCGTCAGGTGGTTCTTCGCCTTCACATCGTGCCTTAAAACCGTTTAACGCACACCTACTCGTTGATTATCCCTTACTTGTCTGTTTGTCTGAGATCTATCTATGTTTGTAATGCATCCTGATCTGCTGTGACATCATCAAACCTTACCATTCATGTTGGATGTATACTTCTAAAGAACAGTATGTAAGTGTGCTCACCGTGTGCCTTCACCTCGAAAAGCACGCAACCAATGGAAGATGACCTTCATCTCTTTTCATGGAGCATGTTTGGGAACGGCGCAGTGGAGCAGCGTGTTTCCATGGTCCGTCGTGAACACAATGGGCCGGGGCATGTAGCATGTCTCTGGGTAGAGTGAAGAATTACTCATGGAGATATTTCTGTGTTGATTTCCCCTCCATGAGAAGCCATTATCCTGTGGGGGCGACGTGAGGGCCGGCCCATTATTCAGGGACAAGGTATAGGGAAATGGAGAGGGATAAGACACAATACGCCTGGGGCCAAGACTCCTGCACCCCTGACCCGCCTCCCAAATGGCTTTTCCACACTCTCATGAAAGCCACGGCGCTGCATTTTAAAGAATAATAGAATCGCTGCCTTCCTCCCGAGCAACTTATTTCGGCTTTGTAATTCCGTGCCGCCGGGGCATGTCTTTTTGAAGGTGACTTCTCGGCAACCTTTTTTCCCCCTCACGCCCCTCACACTCCGACACGTCCGTGAGGGGGGTGAAGCTGTGAGTCTTTGGCAGACGGAGGTCTCGCAGTGCGACGCGTGGATGGGCGTCCCCTCTCGTTCTCTCTCTCTCTTTTATCCCCCTCTTTTTCTAAGTCTTTTTTTCCCTTTGCGTCTGTCACTCTTACTATACAGAGTAGGCCGACACAGCAGTGCACTGTTTTATCTGCGTTGACAGAACAGTATGATCTCTGTATTCACTCCTAACGTACCATGTGGGAATTGCAAATAAAAGAAAAACAAGCACATTGTTCTTCTAAATTGGCTTCCGTCAGATCATGTACAAAGTATTATAGGTAGGTCGGCGTAGAGCAGAGCCAGCGTAAGCGGCAGAAGATGTCTACCTTGTGGAGAGAGAGACACATTTCCAGTCGGTAATTACTAAAACGAGGCCTCCGCGTTTGACTGGCGGCGTGACCTCAGAGGGATCCGGCTGTTTACCCGAGCTTGTAGATGGAACGATCTGAGATTGCAGCACAGTCACAGCCGGGGGTCAGCGGGTTCAGACGGGGAACTCTCCCCTCAGGTCGACGGATTGGCGTCAGCCTGTACTGTAAGGCTTTGTTCACACGGCAGTGAATTGTGACCCAAATCCGATCATTTTGCCTACATGCGACTCAGGTCTGATTTTTTCATGACCGTGTGAACAGAGCAAGTCACATGAAATCAGATTTTTAAAAATCCAACCTGGGTCACTTTCAGAGGTGGTATTATATCGGATACATGTCTGATGTTTTGCACCGCGTCCGCCGTCTGAACAGTCATGTTGCGTTTAATGCGACTTTTACGTCATTCTAGAGCGGTGACTTGCAAATTCGTGAAGCGTTCCACTGTGGTGTGCTTGTGCGGCATACTGCACGTCACAAGACGATCCTCATCCTTCTTCTCGTTACCATTTGCTTATACCGTCGCCGGCTTCCACTGCACAAATACTTAATCAAATCAACCCGTAGTAAAGGCTAACTTCAGTTGTGGTTGTAACGTTATCCATGGTTAACGTTACTTCCATAAACAGTGCGCCGCGCATGACGTCCTGACGTCTTTGTTATTGTTCTTCTGCACATGCGGGTCTGTTCAGGGCCGTGGGCTGTTCACACGGGAGTCAAATAAAGGTCAAATATAGGTTACAAATCCTAAGATGCCTAAAAAGCCTAAGATGCTGATAAGGAGCTGAACATGCCGGAATTTTTTTGGGGGAAACATCGGTCAGTTGTTCAAGCACCTATGCCTGGATTTGAATAGACCAACGTGACCTGGCCACGCTTCACACACACACACACACGTAGGACCTGTGGATCTTTTTTCACACGTTTCTTTTTTCTTTTCTTTTTTCCCCGCTTCGTATTCTAAGTAGAACACTCCCCGTTTATGAGAGAGAACACAGATCCCGGTTTTTCATATTGTCAGGGGAGCTTGAAATTGCTCTTATTAATCAGAGCAGTGATAATGAGCAGTGAATAATAACCACGGAGGCCTCTGGAAACCACTGTGATGGAAGTAGAGGGCATAAACTCACCCCTCCTCTGTGGGCCCAGTATTTATTTGAGATTTGAGTTTGGATGTTTCCCGGGGACTCCCGTGGGGCCTTCGGAGATTTCTGCCGGTGACCTTATCCCTCACGATCACCGTAGCGACTGCTGTGTCCCTCCGCCCGCCCTGCGCTCCTACAGTCCGAGGGCCCTTTATTCAGCCCAGGGAAACAACTCTCATTGTCCTCAGAGGGGTTTTCATAACATGCCCCTCCACAACGGTACTTTCCTCCTGCCGAGTCAGCGGCTCGCGTGGCCGTTGGGAAGAGAGAGCTGTCGCCTGGAGCCTCCCTGTGCATCGGCCCGCCCGGCGTTGGGTTGGCCGGCAGAGTCGCCAACGCTAGATGGCCCCGCCCCACCAGCGAGCCACTCAATCAGCGGTGAGTCGATAGTGGTCGGAGCTCGAGGTTACTGAGTTCCTCCGTTGCTCCCTCTGTCACACACACACACGGTCGGCGGCACACTCTCTCCAGTCTCAGCCACTGGCTCCAGCGAACCACTAGACAGTGTAGAGGTCGCCCTCACAGTCATCGCCCTCTATAGATTTTTCTGACGTCTGGTGAACTTGACCGACAGAAAACATCCATCTTTACTTCCTCAACCTTGCATTTCAGCTTTGAGGATCTGGGGGATAAAAATGGTGTCTATATACAGTAGTATACAGTATAACTCACTCTAGTATACAGTATAACTCGTATACTCATAGTCAGTGTTTCCTGTGGAATTGATCTCCTGGTGTGGTGTTGCCAAGCTCAAGATCGCCAAAATAGGGAGGATTTCTATACCAAAGTTTCAGAGGGTTAGTTTCCTGTAGTCTGGTGACTTTTAAAGAATGAAAATAGCAAAATTGTGAAATGTATACTGAAAAGTATACTGAAACAGCCTGTTTACATGACATATGCTTTCTTTAATTTTGAGTTATGGTTGAGAATAATAGATATAATGTTTTATTTAATAAAAATGTATGTTTGATACCCATTGATGCTTAACTGCTACTTATACCGTCTAAATAATAAGACTGTCTTTCTAATCTCTCATCTTCACTATTGCTGTCCCCTTACTGTCCCCTTCCTTCTCCTCTCTCGTCTCCTGCTCTCCTCTCAACAACCTCTATCCTCTCCTTTCGCTAGATTAGACTATGCTTAACTGATATTTCGTTGCATTTGCTGTTGCTTTGACTAGCACTTTTTAGGTGGCTATAGGAACATTAATGTATGCTAGTGTCGTTAAACTTTAGGTTCAGCCATCCAAAAAGACGGTCGCTCAATCAATCAGTCAAGGCAGCGTCTCTGATTCGCATGTTGTAGGTGACTCGCGCTTGTGGTGTGGGCCGTCTCCTTGACAATGCTTGCTGACTGACAGACAGCAGCGTGTAAGCTACGTAGATGGAAGCTCCACTTTGGCTGAAATATAGACTAGGCTACACTGCAGTCAAGCTAGCTGCACTTTCTTTTTCCATGCCGTACATTTTTCTTTCACGTTTAATTCAAAAGACGAGTGCGCGCCTCTTACATGTATTACGGTACTCAATGAATACATCTCAGAAATACAGTTTATAAACGTTGTTACAGCTTTTCCCTCGCAATGGTATTGCTAATCAAACATTGGGCCAGATTAGTTTAGCTATAATACAGACAAAATACATGTATTTCTTTGGGGAAGCATCCTAGACGCAGCGCTACTTGTCACACACTCCACGTCTCCACTCCGAGCCCGTCTCTCTCTGTCTCTCTCTCTCTCTCTCACTCACACACACTCACACACACACACACACACACACACACACTCTCTCTTTCTGATTAAGAATAATTAACTGTAGCCTACTATAAACGAATGTAGCCCATATTGAAGGAAATGTCTATTGAAAATGTGTTTTTTGTATCATATTTGGTAGACAATGAAATCTGAATTCTTGATAACTCCCATCCGAATGGCACGTGTATATGAATTCAGGACTTCTCCCTTATATGCAGAAATATCGGTCACACTTTACAATGAGTCACAAAAAACATTAGTTAACTGTTAACTAATGCTTATTTACAGTTAGGTTAGGTTACTAATGTGAATTAATACCTTAGTTAAGGTTAGGGTTAGGGTTAGGGTTAGGTGAGTTAACCTTAGTTAAAGGAGTAGTAAAGGGAAAATGCATGTTTAGCCCTGTTTTAAGGTACTTACTGTATGATCATATACAATGGTTCAGATCAAAACGTTGACAAAACTAGCACTTTTGAGAAAGTCTGATAGTTGCTCTACCACCGTTTTGGTCATACAATGGTGCGAGGAAAAATCTTTCAAAAACATGTTAAACTCTCGATTTCAAAGACAAGAAACTCACCGAGGTGTTAGTTGGCATTCTGACATACACATGCATTTTCCCTTTACTACTCCTTTAACATAAATAACATTAGTAAATGGTTAATAGAGACATAAGTTAAAGGAGTAGTAAAGGGAAAATGCATGTTTAGCCCTGTTTTAAGGTTACTTATGATCATATACAATGGTTCAGATCAAAACGTTGGTTGTATATGATCATAAGTAACCTTAAAACAGGGCTAAACATGCATTTTCCCTTTACTTCTCCTTTAACTGTATAATGCATTAACTAATGCGTATTAATGTACCCTTATTGTAAAGTGTTACCGAAATATCTGACTTTTACAGTGTTCTGTACCTCTACAAACCCATGCAATAATATTTGGCTTCTATAGTGTAGTTTTGGAGAAATTCCATTACAAAGTCTTACTGTACACAGATCAGAAATGTCTCATCTTTGACAATCCATAAATTCTGAATTATGCATAGCTCATGAGGAAGGCATATGGATATGAGTTCAGGACCTCTCCCTCTACAAATCTATGCAAAATTATTAGATTTCTACAGTGTAGTTTTGGAGAAATTCCATTACAAAGTCGTACTGTACACGGATCAGAAATGTCTCTTTTTCATCTTGGACAAGCCATACATTCTGAATTACAGTATGCATAGCTCATGAGGAAGGCCTATGGATATGTGTTCAGGACCTCTCTGTCTACGAAACCATGCAATAATATTTGATTTCTACAGTGTAGTTTTGGAGAAATTCCATTACAAAGTCTTACTGTACACAGATCAGAAATGCCTCATCACGCGTCTTTTGAGTTGACCACAGAAAGCAGCATTCACGGAGCGCGCGGCCCAAGCTATTGTTGAAAATAAAAATGCGGGCACAACATTATATATATATAATTATCATGGTTATGAAAACATTTTGGCATTTAGGCAGAAATATTTAGAAAGTTTTAGATTTTAAATGTAAACTTTAATATACAGTATATAGCCTAATTTGTATAATTATTTTTTGTATCTAATGTATGGTGTGGCAGCAAAGATTTTGCCGTGGCGCCATGCCACGGCAAAACCTTACCAGCAGAAACATTGCTCATAGTATACAGTATACCAAGTATTGTGGACCTGGTATTACCTCTAAATCTGGTAAATGACAACAGTCTTAAAGGGCTGATGGTGGTTGCCTGAGTATCCTCAGCGCAGGGAACACTTCTCTGTTCAGTCACAGATAATTAAAGCAGGCATTGGGCTTGTATCAAAGATCCCCCACTGAGAGCCTCAGAGTACAGAGTGTTTATTAGAGTGCACGGCTTGATTGATGAGATTTTGATTGGAATCGCGAAAGAGACACTTTCATTACTGGATGTCCAAGTGCTTCCTGTTAGAGACGTAGGGGCCAAGGGTTTTTGGTGTGTTTGTGTGTGTGTGTGTGTGTGTGTGTGAGAGAGAGAGAGAGAGAGAGAGAGAGAGAGAGAGAGAGAGGGGGGGGGGGGGCAGGGAGAAGGAGGAAGAGGGATGGAGAGAGAGAGAGGGATAGAGTGAGAGTGAGCGTTGAGTGCATGCGTGCGAGAGAGAGATTTGCCACCGGTTGATGATGAGTATTTTAATGACAGTTCTCATCTGGCTTCCACAGGGCACACAGCTGAGCCTGGGGCGCTGCAGCCACAAATCTGCTAGAGATGAGACACCTTATGACTGGGACTAGGCCCAGACTACTGCCTGCTTCTCTCTCTCTCTCTCTCTCTCTCTCTCTCTCTCTCTCTCTCCCTCTCTCTCTCTCTCTCTCCCTCTCTCTCTCTCTCTCCCTCTCTCTGACTCTCACATGATCCTAGTCAAAATAATCTCACACTGAATGAAGCCATTACTCTGACGTGCATTTGGCACTTTTCAGGTAGACAGTGAATGGATGTCCCTGAAAAGACGACACCTTGCAGAGTAGAGCACAGCTGCTAGCTGGTTTCATCTCTGAAAATGAATAGAATAGTAGCTTTTTATAGACTTACTAGAGGACACATTCAATATGTATAAGATGTCGTAGTCTCACGAGTTTCTAACCTTTTTTGAATTTCCGCTTGCTATAGGAGAGGGAGGGGGTCGAGACCCCGGATGTAGATTCCATTCCTGTAGCCGCTTGCCGTGAGCTTTTGACATTTGTGGGAGGCAACCTAATTTAACGTCCTTAGGTACCTCAAGATTACTTTGAACTCCATCTACCCAAACTCATGATTGGTAGGATGAAGTGCTTGTCTGTAGACCGCCCTCACCAGGTGACTTTATTTTGAACTCGTCGGATCTGAAGTTCAGCAGACAGTGAGCTGTGAGTCCATTGGTGGGAGGCAGCCGGTCTGTGCTGAGAGATGGTTACGTCATTAGGCAAGCCCCGCATTTCTTTGGTAGCTTAATCAGAGTGGTATCATAATGTCTGTCTGGACCCAATGTACTGAAAGGACCATGACTCAGCTGCCATTCATCATGCTGTTGTTTATGGACGTACGGCCAGAACGTCTATGCCTATTTGTAATCCTATATACAAAACGTCTCATGTTCTGCCTGTTTGGCTCAGGACTCGAGCAAATTCATTTTGATCCAGAGATGCATTGAGAAGTGAAACCTCATTAGCTGACCTGCGTGACCTGAGGAAAGGGGGGTGTTTTTAATAAGATGGGTTACGTTTTCAGCCATAATTTGATTATGTTTGGTAATTAAATTAAGCTATAATGTAATGGTCCCTTGATATGCTTTTCTCAGTCTGTATAAAGCATTTATTTTGCCTCCTGCTGTGATCAATTATATTGTCAAGCTATGTTTTATGAGATGCATTCTCCTCATAATCACCGAAACATGATTACATTGTGCAGCGGCTATTCCACCAACTGAAGACTCGTCTCTGGTTAGCTGGGACACAAATCTGTTTTGGCTACAGTCTTTTTTTCTTTTCCCTTCTTCTCTTTTTTTTGTGAGTGTGCCAGATTTATTTGCATCATGGCACTCGATCATTTCCTTGTATTGAGAAACCTTAACAGACGGTTTTGCCCCTGGCAGTATCCTTACAGTATTTCATTTTTTTTGTCTGGGCCACCTTTGGCACGAGATGGTTAGTAACAGCCTGCAGCTGCTGTGATTAGAACCGTGTTTATCAATATCATTTTCTCAACAGAAACAAAGGAGATATCGCACGCATTGCTCAATTAGCACAAGGCAATCCATTTACTCCAGGTTCTAGCCTGGGGTGTCTTGTTCCTCATTAAAAAAAAACAATTGTCACATTTGAGACGAGGGTTGGATCTAGAGGAAAATAAATACACACATTTGTGAGTCAGTACAGTGGATGAATTGTTACCATGGAGACTCCGAGGGTTAGGGTGAGTGGGTGTCTTCATTGCCAGATGACTTTTTGAGGCAGCATTTGCACAGGCAAGGTCCTTCTTTTGTTCTGCTAAGTGCTTCTTATTGACACTGTAACAGCAAAGTGCTTCTAAAAAGAGATGCACGATCCACTTTTCAGTTTTCGTCCACTCTTCAGTTCTGATACTGATGTCTTTTTTCTTAAATAATATAATATTTATTATTAACTTCATTTATTATTATCATTAAAGGAGTAGTAAAGGGAAAATGCATGTTTAGCCCTGTTTTAAGGTTACTTATGATCATATACAATGGTTCAGATCAAAACGTTGACAAAACTAGCACTTTTGAGAAAGTCTACCACCGTTTTGGTCATACAATGGATGTGGGTGGGCATCTTAAAAAATCTTTCAAAAAACATGTTATACTGTCGATTTCAAAGACAAGAAACTCACCGAGGTGTTAGTTGGCGTTCTGACATATAATTCGCCATAAAGTAAGATTCTAGTTCATCTGGAAAGGCTTTTTAAAATATTTTGCATAGAACTATTTAGTCGCAGCACATGTGTGTAAACTTCCGCAAGCTAGGTAGCCTAGCAACATAAATAATAATAATAGCTACCGTACGTAGTTCCGCTTCCTGAATCCCCTCTGTGGATTGATCTACACATCTACAACGGTCGCGTCAATACAAGTCATTGGATTTCATAAAATGATCAATAAAACCCTACAGGATTCATACTTTGCGGCGAATTTGATGTCAGAACACCAACGGACACCAATTACCCCCTCGGTGAGCTTCTTGTCTTTGAAATCGAGGGTTTAACATGTTTTTGAAAGATTTTTCAAGGTGCCCATCCACATCCATTGTATGACCAAAACGGTGGTAGAGCAATTATCAGACTTTCTCAAAAGTGCTAGTTTTGTCAACGTTTTGATCTGAACCATTGCCTAACAATGAAAGAATCCTACTATTTATTCATTTTCGTGTATCAGCACCCACATTCATCAATTGAAAAGAACTAATTAGTAAAATATAAGCTTGGGATGAGACCCCCGTTTGCTCTGCTCTCCTGTCACTCACTCCACACATGCAGCAGAGTGTCTCAGCCTCAGTAGAGAGCAACGGTTTCATATTTCACTATGACACGACAAGAGTAAGGAGAGGGAGAAATGGCTCTAGTTTAGATTGCCTCATTAATGTCCATTCCAAATAGGCGCTTTTGCTTTTGGAAATCCTCTGCCACCGTCTGGTGTAGCTAACCATTTCCAGACTTTCACTCGTGAACATTCTTTGCAAACTATTTGAAACTTTTTTCAGTTAACGTTTGTTTTTATTGATACTGACAATTGTCACATTTGAGACGAGGGTTGGATCTAGAGGAAAATAAATACACACATTTGTGAGTCAGTACAGTGGATGAATTGTTACCATGGAGACTCCGAGGGTTAGGGTGAGTGGGTGTCTTCATTGCCAGATGACTTTTTGAGGCAGCATTTGCACAGGCAAGGTCCTTCTTTTGTTCTGCTAAGTGCTTCTTATTGACACTGTAACAGCAAAGTGCTTCTAAAAAGAGATGCACGATCCACTTTTCAGTTTTCGTCCACTCTTCAGTTCTGATACTGATGTCTTTTTTCTTAAATAATATAATATTTGAAACTTTTTTCAGTTAACGTTTGTTTTTGCACCAAACGTTTGCAAACATAAGCAAACGGTCTGCAAGGTAGGCTAGTTTGGTGAACTAGATGCTGGATTGAGGGAAATGTGAATTATGGCCTATGATTGAATGAATGAATACTGGAGCTTTTTCACTGGATCGGTGTGTGAATTGGCGACGTCAGACTGATACCCGATCCGTGAACCACGTCTGGATCGGAGCCCGATCCCGATACTGGAGCGGATCGGTCCCATCTCTATTTCTAATCGACACTGTAACAGCAAAGTGCTTAATCAACACTAACAGCAACCTCACTGATTGATGTGAGTGATCGCTGACATGGCAGGAAGCTGCTGTTTTGTTTGAGAACAAACAGATGGCACATGGTGGCGTTCTCTGATGGCTGGCGGAGCTACGGGTTAGAACCAGGCCCGGAGCCTTAGAACCAGGCCTGGAGCCGTGTGCTTCTGGCTGAAGCTCTTGTTTTTGCAGTGGAACCTGGGCAGGGCTTTCCAAGTACAGGTTTGTGTGTGGGCTCCAATCAACACGGGACACACACTAGGAAGTGACAGTACAATGAGCCCAGCTGAATGATGAAGTGCACTTTACTGATTTAGTACAGCAGGTCAAAAATCTACATTTCTTGCATGGATCCTACAAACATACACTATGCATGCGTACACACACACACACATAAACACACGCGCGCACACACACACACATAATCACACACACATGAACACACACATACACATGCACGTGCATATATACACACAAACACACACACACACACACACACACTGAAAAGCAAAGGATATTGATACACACAGCGCTGTGGATGGATCAAGCGCCCACACTCCTCTTGCTGAATGTTCTTTCACACCTTGTTTTCTGCAGCTTCAGTGATTCAGTCTATTGCATGCCGTCCACCAGCACATCCATTATTCAAGATGGATGTGCAGCCCCCGCTAACCCTTCTACCCCCCCCCCCCCCCCCCCCACCAGACGAGTACCTCGTTCGAGCTGTGTGTTGTTTACCAGGAATCTGTTGTGGGTGATTCATTTTTCTGTGAAGGCTGCGTACAGTAGCTCTCGACCGGTATGCGTGCCGTAGAAGCACAAGCAGCTTCCCCAGCGGCTGCCTCATCTTCACACGCCCAGGGCACACGGCGACACGAAAGCACATCGCTCCTGCTACCTCGTCGTGCCGGGAGAGCTGTGAGATGACTCCTGTTTAACAATGCCACATCCCTTTTGGCCATTATTTGTGTGTGTGTGTGTGTGTCATGGCAGGGATTCTGGTCTGTTTCTCTTCAGCGCAGTGTGCAGTGTGACTCCAGGCCTCTCAATCTGGCTCCGCTGTCAGCTGCCATACCGGAGCGATGCAATTAAGATTTTGTTCTCCCTTGCCTCTTTTTTTTTTCCTGAAGGAGAGGATTAGCTATAAATACCTGTCTGTGTTCACCATTCTCTACCTCTAATGAGCCTGGCTCCAGCGCTGCTCCCCGTGACTGCCTTTAGCACCGCCAAATAGACACCTCCTTTACTAGAGGATATACAATGAAGATGAGCCAGTACATTTCCTGTCATATTTCATAATCACATCGTTTAAGTGTTATTTTAGCATGGATTGACTTTTGCTGAGGCAACATTAGGTTCCCTTTAGTGTTTATCGTTATAACTCGGACACTTCCGCCTGAAAGACGTTTCTCTCAGCTCCTCTCCTAAGTGCGGTGTCATCAGTAGGGTCCTGCTGTTAGGAGTTGGTGCAGGGGGGTGGAGTTTAACTAGCTCCCCTCGCCGGCCTGGCCGTTCTGACCTCGGCCCGTCTGTGTTTGGTGAGCGCCGCATGGCGTGGAGCCCCTGGCGCCCGGGAG
The DNA here is from genome assembly GCF_949987555.1 of Borostomias antarcticus. Lineage (NCBI taxonomy): Eukaryota > Metazoa > Chordata > Actinopteri > Stomiiformes > Stomiidae > Borostomias > Borostomias antarcticus. The sequence goes on from NC_140235.1 coordinate 12,189,430, forward strand.
TCAAGGCGGCCGCTCCCTCCGACCCCGGCAGGGTCAGCGACGGTCACCTCCGTGGACGGGGGGGAGAGGCGGGGCTCGCGGACCTCTGAAATCCCTTTTCGCATGCCAAGCATATCATACAGTACCTTTGTTTCATTCAGTTATATATTTCTATGTTTTATCTTCTAAAATGATAGCTAAGTCAAATCAAAGTGTTGTAAATGCACAGTGTAACACAAGGTTATTTTGAACAATGATATTAGGACATGGACAGCAACAGCTACGTAGTAGGCATAACACATGTTAAAAAGAGTCACAAATAAGGGCATGAATAGCAAAATAGCAAAAATATACATAGCAGTAAAAGTTAGCTGTTGAAAATAAGAGGCAGATGAGCCGTGATTGGCTATTGAGTGATGTGGAAGGAATGTTGTATTTTGCAGCCCGAGTGTGTGTTTTTAGATTGGTTTGTGCTATCGCCTGCTTTGGCTCTCAGAGCTACATATGTAGCGGTGGTACTACTGTATGTGGCAAAGTAACAAGGCAACTTAAGCTGTCACGCTCCCCATGAACTGCCAAGAATGGCCATGTATCACAATGTTATGATGTCACATGCAAGGACAACAACAATTTCCCATCTTTTCACCTTCTTATATCTTATAATCTGATCTGCAACTCTCTCTCTCTCTCTCTCTCTCTCTCTCTCTCTCTCTCTCTCAATTCAATTCAATTCAATTCAAATGGCTTTATTGGCCTGGGAAACATACGTTTACATTGCCAGAGCAAATATCACAAATAAATCACAAAAATATTAAAATATGAATGTAAATATAAATAGGTGGAATGAATAAGTGCAGTGTATTTAAATGTTAACTTTCTGTTTATATGTAAAGTGTGTATACAGTATACAGTATATGATCAGTGAGGTGCAGATAGTGCAGGGATACAGTCTTTACGGTGCTTGTGTCCTTTTCCTGTCACAACTGCTCTCAAATCTTGCTGCTGTGATTGTGCATTGCTGCATTTCCCCGAGCAGCAGGGGTGTAGTGGTAAATACCTGAATTACCCACCTTGTTTCTCCTCATTGATTAATACAGTTGATCCGAAAATAGGTGAGTAAACTGAGTTTACTTGGGTTTACCCTCCACTACACCCCTGCCCAGCAGATGTGGAAGTTGTGGTTTTAAAAGTCATTGTGGGTATTTGTAATCTGTGGGAAGTATGTATCTCTGTCCTGGTACAGTTTCCAGGTAGTTAAAAAGTGAGGCTCGGTTTCCACCTCTGTGTGCAGTGAGTGCAGTCTGTGTTCTCTAGGGAGCCGGGTCTGCCTGTGGCGGCCTCTCTCGATGGCTGTGCTCCCTGAGATGTACATACATAGTCAAGGACTTCCTTAGTTTTGGGTCTGTCACAGTGCTCAGGTATTCTGCCACTGTGTATTCTCTGTTTAGGGCCAAGTACCATTCTTATTTGCTCTGTTTTTGGTAGATTCTTTCCAATGTGTCAGATAGTTTTCTTTTTGTTTTCTTATAATTTGGTTTAGTCTGGCTGTGTTTTTGTCTGGTGGCTCTGCTTGTGTTTGTGGACAGGGTCTCAGGACCAGCTGCCTGAGGGGGCATCTCTCTGCAGTCTCTCTGTAGATGAGGGCTTTGTTATGGAGCGTGTCTGGGTCACTTTCCTTCAGGTGATTATAAACTTTAAATGCTCTTTTTTGAATTTTGATAATTAGGGGGTATCATCCTAATTCTGCTCTGCGTGCATTGTTTGGTGTTTTTTGTTGGATGTGGAGAATGGATTTGCAGAGTTCTGCAGAGTTTCAAATTTGGTGTTTGTCCCATTTTGTAAAATCCTGGTTTGCAAGTGGACCCCAGACCTTGCAACCATAAAGGGAAATAGTCTCGTATTTTTAGCCAGGTTAGGATTAGGATGTCCAACTTGATGTTCCTTTTGATGGCGTAGAAAGCCCTCCTAGCTTTGTCTCTCAGGTCATTCACAGCCTTGTTGAAGTTTCCTGTGGTGCTGCTGTTTAGGCTGATGTAGGTATACTGTAGTTTGTGTGGGTTCTATGGCGATCAACAATCGTATCTAGAAAAAATTTAGATTTGTTGTGCTGGAGGCTGGGTCTTTTTTGGAATATCATATTTGTCTTGGTAAGATTCACTGTCAAGGCCCAGGTCTGGGAGAATTTGTGCAGAAGATCAAGGTGCTGTAGCAGCCCTTCTTTGGTTGGTGACAGCAGGGATTCGACTCCTGTGTTTACTAGGGGGGTGCCAGGTGCTGTAGACGGCTCTAATTGCTTTGCCAATTTGTTGATGTATATGTTGAAGAGGGTCGGACTCAAGCTGCATCCCTAGCTGCGTTTCCATTACACTTTTTCACAAAATAAAAGCGATATTTCTAAAGTTTCGACAAAGTACAATTGCTACTTGCAGGTGTTTCCATTGAAAGGTGTTTCGCGCAAGAGCCGTAATTCTCGTAGTCTAGTCTTGCGACGCCACACAATTCACGCAAAGCGCAACCAGTAAGTAAACCATGGATCCACTCCTAAACTGCGTGCATTTCTCGTTTCGTTGCTTTAGGGTCTTCCACTTGCTCCGGAGGCATATCGCGTCATTTTTTGAAGCGAGCAAATCACATGACCCCTACAGTACCTCTTCTTCTCCTGCCTAAATTCGAAAAAAGTGTTTCCATTACGCATTTGCGATATACTCCTTTATCGAAACTTCTGAAAAACCACCTCATGAGAGCGTAAAAACGAGGTTTTTTGAAATTTAGGTGTTTCCATTACCAATTTTTTATTGCAATATTTAGGTTTTGCGCAATTCTAGGTGTAATGGAAACGCGACT
>NC_140235.1:12194752-12247252 GCF_949987555.1 Borostomias antarcticus
CTAAGCTATTACATAGGAATGAGCCTATAACCATACCAGCTTGGCCAGTTGACTTTGCTAGCTAACTTAACTAGCCCTAATGATATTATACTGCTCATTTGCTGTGCAACATATCAACTGACCAGTTGTTAAAACGTATTTCACAACACTGGTTATTCTAGCCTACGTACGAATAGCCTACCTACGAATAGCCTACATACGTTGGTTCACCTGTCAACACAAAAGAAAGGTTAGCCAATTAGTAGCCTAGTAACTGTACCTTGCAGGCTAGAGATACGCCACCAAATAATTTTACAGCTTGTTTACTTTGATGCACAACAACAAGCAGATCCACAGAGAGTGCTCTTTTCAAGCACCGTTCATTCACTTGTGCGCTCACTGCGCTGTATGTTTCACCAAGGCTGATCTTACTTGCGCTGTGTCAATGCTGATATTTTATTGCAATTTTGCACATTTTGTCTGTGCTATGATCCACAAAGGCTGATATTTTGTTAAGCACTGAACCATCAGTGCAGTTTTTTGTTGCAAAAAACCTGCCAAAGTGTTGGGTGGCTTCCAAAACTTACAAGGCAAATGAAAAACATACCCACATTTAGCGCTTGGCGGGTGTTAATTTCGAACTGTGTGTGTGTGTGTGTGTGTGTGTGTGTGTGTTAAGGATTAAACATTTATTTTGCTGGAAGCTGTTTTCTGTTCCCTCTCTTCTTAGCCACATGGCCGTGGAAATTAATTAGCGGGCCTAGTGGGTGTCCGGGCCCCCTGTCCCCCCCCTCTCTACCCAGCGTGGACACCTAATGAACAGTGGCTGTTTTTGAGATCCCATCTGAAAGCACAATTAACAGATCAGGAGACGCGTCTGTCAGCAGGTAGACCCCTCCATTCCTCCCCTAATGTCTCTCATCTGCACCTCACCTCAGCCGAGTTTCCGTTCTACATGCGCGATGAGAACAGAAATGAAGCTGTCCTGTTCACTTTGGATCCTGGACCACAGGAGCTACCCCACCACGACACTGAGGTTCATCTCCACACCAGGAGACCGACCCTAGTACATGTCTCCCATGTTGCTCGCTCACAGGGCTTTAACACATCCACTTTCTTAGCGCAGCGCAATTACTCTGTAAAATTGGCTGCCGGAAATCTCGGGAGGATAAGTAATTTTGAATGACATGTACCTCTTTGGCTGTGCATTGCATTTAAGACCAGTTGCTGTTTCATTAGAGCATGCTTATTGCCAGGGGGAATGAACTGATGTGACGTCTCCTCCCCTGTCTCTGAGCTGTTATTCTGCCTGTCGTGGTGGTTGCTCCGTAGGTGCAACACGGAGGGTGAGAGGGCGCTGTAATGGGCCGGCGTGACTCTGAATAGAAAGCGCCTGTGTTTATGCGTATGTGTGTGGCATGTGTGTGAGGTGAGAGGTTAAATGTGTGTTGGAGGCTGAGAAAGTGAAGAAAGTCTGTAATGAGCTGACACCTGATCCTCTCTAGGCCCCCTCGTCTCCCGACGGGGGCTCCGAGCCTCCATCTGTCAGGAGCTGCGCCGCTAATCTCACCCCCTCATACCGTTATCTGACCCCAGCGCCACCATCTTGAATTATTCATTACTCACACAAGACTTTAGCCCACACTAAACTCAATTTAGTTAACAGTGTTTGAAGGAAATGTAAAAAAAAAAAAAAAAAGAGAGGAAAAAGTTTTGTTCCTTTAGACAAACATAAAGGGTTATTTTGGGGGGTGGGGGGGGGGGTTGACTGCCCCTGTCCTTCACACAGATCTACATCTCTCTCTGATAACTCACACCTTCTGCTGCTACTTTCTGCCATGTAGATGAGTAGGCGGGGAAATGGACTGTGGAAAATGATCATTAATGCATCTGGCCTGCTGACAAGACAGGTCCCTTTCTTTCCCTCTGTTCTCAAGGCTAGGGACATCCATCCAGGCCTAATGCGTTTTCCTCTCCGCGTAAGCCTGCTGCTCTTTTTTTTTCTTCTTCTGCCATTTCTTACACTTATTGCATCCGTGTTGTTCGGGCTCTCAGTCTTGCCTGGCGTTCAGCCTGTACAGACTAAATAGGTACAGAAAGAAGCATTCCTTTCGAGCCTCATGTCATATAGCATTGGTTATTGCTTTATTATTTAAATGATGCAGTATGTGATCCATTAAGGCACAGCCAGCAGTTATCACCACCAACACAAGGCGTGTTGATGTTTCTTTGTGAATGATGTCTGTGGGAGGGGGGTGCTACTCTGTTGGCTTTGCATCCCCTAACCCTCTGTGAGATACTCTCCATCACACTCACAGAAGAGTCCCGGCGATGCAGATTGCGAAGCTGTGTGTGTGTGTGTGTGTGTGTGTGTGTGCGTGCGTGCGTGCGTGCGTGTGTGCAGATGGCGTTTCGGGAACCATAGTTGACTTTTCAATGATGATGCTTCTGCTGTTTGTTGCCGGGGAAACAAAAGGCGCTATTTATTAAAATGAGAATGGAAGGGCTGTCGTCTGGCGGGGACAGGAAGTCTGGCGGGTACAGGAAGTGTGGCGTGTGCCACGCTGTGTCGTCGTAAATCTCCCGGCGGCGCCCTCCGAGGCCGAGATGGATCTGCTCCCCCTCCGCCTGTCTCCAGCGCCGGCAGAGCAGGCCAGCCCTGGAGGGAGGTAAACAAGTGGGCCTGATTAATCCTCGCTCCGCCTCCTAAATTTAGATAGCGCAGAGTTGGAAAAATGTGACTCGCTCTCATCAATATGATTTTGATCAATTTTTGTAATTTGCCGGTACAGAATGCACTGAACCCATTATGTGGAGCACGCACTAGGCTGAGCTAGTTCCGTTGTTGTGTTGGCGCTGGAAGCTTCCCTGGGCGGTACAGGGCCGCTGGTCCGTGGAAGAATGTGCGGGCAAGGTACTAACGCTGGCCCACCCTGTCTTCAACAATTAAGCATTTCAACTAAATCAAACTTACTTGGATGGGTTGCAATCTGAAAAAATAGGTAATTAATCAACTGTCCATTATCCGAAGCAGCCTTTTAGTTGCGATTTGAATAAGGCAGAGATCGGAATTGGATAATGATGAAGTGGCAAGGCGGGTTTGTATATTTATAGCTACAGTAACACACTATGATTAATGGACAGTCTAAAACCGGATGTTCATTATAGGATGTAGGAGGAAGGGTCATTGATTTTACCACCCTGATCAGGATGATTGTATGTCAGTCAAAAGAGGCTTGATTACACACACACACACACACGCTAGTTGGGCAGGTTACATGACCTGCCAGTAAAGGTGAGAGGGATACCTACGCCATGCTCAATTATAAATCATATTAATGACTTCATTTTTGATTGAGAGGATTCAGGGGGATAGACTGGGGAGGCTGGAGAGTCTGAAGGTCTGCTGACTCCCTCCCTGGAACTGTCAGACGCCTGGCTTTTAAAAGCCTGTAGAGCTCACGCCCCAGGGCCGCACTCTCCTGTCAGATGAGGCTTTCTGAATCATTGAAGTACCTCTGAATTAGCAATGCATGAAAAAGCCATCAGCAGCGGGGCTGGCAAAGCCTCTTAAGGGGCCGCGTGCACCATTCCTCTCTGAGACACGGCCTGGAACACCGTTCAGAAAGATAGCGTGCTTCCAGTAACATCCTTCCTCCTCTTTAGACTGATCCGGTAGATGACATTTTTCCGATGGCGAACGCATTTCACAGCTGCGATGAATTTGAAGTTTAAATGAGAATATTTTCACAAGTGGCTTAGCTGAAGAGCATCCCTTCATCCTCTTGAGTTTTTCTATTTTTACATGCATCACCTCAGGGGATGATGCAATCATCCCGTAGTTGACCTCAGCCCCTTTGATTGTAATGAGAATATCTGTGGAAGTTGTTGCAGATGGAGGAAAATGGCTTAAACAGTCAATGAGGCCTCTCTCTCTCTCTTGACTATGACAGGGGACCTGGGCGGGACCCCTCCTCACGCTACCTTCACATTGTTATGTTTTCATGTCTGATTGGAGGGGAAAGTGAGTGAAGAGGGGTCATGTAGTTCTTGCATAATGAGGTTTTATGTGTCTGTGACCAGTTTTATTTGTGGCAGAGACAATGCTTACTTGAGTACAGTCTGATTGGATTGTGACGTACGACCTGAAGGTGTGTATGGGCGGTGTGAGATAGAGGGCAGGAGAAGAGATGGTGAACTGGCTGCTGTGGATTGGAAGGTGACGCTGGCTCAGAATATAAAGGTTCTTTGTGGCAGATCTGTCACAGATTCCCTGTAACCACCATCCAAACCTGCATTTTCATGGCTGGAGAACAGAAGGCTGAATTTGTCACACTCGCCTTTATTTTTTCATGAAACAATGTTTGTAATGCAAATAAGGCCACTTCAAAGACTAGCATTTTTTACTAGAGAATTGCACTGTGGTGTGAATCATTTTTCATTTTGTGTAGTTCTCACTGTAGCCATGGTATATTAAATGACTAAATGACTGTAATGTAATATAATGTAATACTAGATATTTAGAATGAGAATACTGTTCATACTGTATTGTTTAACGATAGACAGTAAAATGTTTGTTTTGTGCTGTCATGCTGTATCCCCTTGTCATGCATCACACACCCTACACAAATCCCTTTGTCTCTTGCCAGGCCGTTATTGTGCAGTAGATACAGTACAAATTTGTACTTAAGTGGCTGGCAAGGTGAAATAAAGTTTCAAAACAGTAAAACTAATAACAAATGATCATATGTGTCTCATTGTCTAAGCATAATATCTCCCTTTAGCCAACTGATGGAATCCTCTAGTGACCAGGTTGGGTGAGATTATATGTGATTTCAGAGACTAAATCTGAGATTGATTCACAATATGTTTTAGTCAATGATTGGACACCTGGGGCCCGGCGTGTCCCTTTGTGGGTTGAGGCTTAGAGACGGGCTTAGTGTCATTATTTGGTTCTGTATTAAGGCTATTGATTTGTTTGGTGACAGAAGCAGTGAGGCTGAAGGACTCTGGTTGGTACTGGTCAGGGGATTATTTTCCCTGAAGACCTTGTGTTGACCTACCTGTAGATTGTTTCCTTGACAGTCTCCGGCTCTTGATAATACCTGGAACTAATTCTTACGTTTGGCCATTGATTACTTGGCGATATTGCGTAAAGCTGCCGAGCTACAGCAGGTAGACGGCAAAGGTGCGTTCCTACAGTCAGTTTGCAAGAATGCCCTAGCTGCAGCACAGCGCTAAGACACAATGAACTGCACACAATGAGGTCCACATAAACTGACGCGCTGACACACACACACACACGCAAACAAACCACCATGAATGATCCAATTATCCGATCCCCTGAGGGTAATTGCTGTAACCTGTATGTGGTGGTGTGTATTGACAGGGGGCCTGGGAGGCCAATCAGATGCTGCTGCTCCCTCCAGCCCAGTGCATCATGGGCTGGTATCATATTCATTGAGCTGCTGTCATAGAAGTGAGCCAGTGCCCTGACTGGATTCTTCCTGTCAGAGAGCCCTTTGGGGGTGGGGTGGGGGGGGGGGGGGTGACAGCTGACAGACAGGACAGCAGGGAAAGAACACTCGGAGCAGCACATCAAAGACCGCCAATTAGCCATCTCTGAAATATTTATGATTGTTTTCTGAAGAGAGGAGCAAAGAAAACAAACAAACAAAAAACTCTAGTTGTCAGAGGATGAGAAAACCAGTAAGAGGATGTCATGGTAACTCTCCTCTCTCCCCCCTCTATCATGTCCAGTGAACAGGTGCTTGAAAGTGAGTCACCCCTCCTCCTGCTGCACAAAACCCACTCTGAAAAGGACGGGATGAAAGATACGCTTCTCAAAAACACATGCACCCCAATTCTGCCCAATTCTGGCTAATTGGCCAATAATCTGGAAAGCCATTCCGTTGTTTTTGGTTTGTTTTGTTATACAGTCAGCTGACTCATTCACGTGTGACGTTGTTTGGCTCGCCTCCTCTAAGATTTGAATGGTACTAGCTTCCACTTGTTCTCCTCCACGGTTTCCCTGAACCGACCGGGCATCCATCTTGGTTAATGAAGAGCGCACAGGGATTGAGCTGATAATGCATAATGCATCGTCACACTAGCGCGGGTCAACCGGCGCCTTCTCCCCTCCAAGATCCCTTATTTTTCTATCCATTCACTCCAGACTCATAAACAAATGTGGCATGTCATTTGCTGTGGCTGCGGAGTAATTAATTTTCATAAAGAAGTGAAGGAACAGCCGTCACTTGGATACGCGGTGTACTTGGTGGCTGTGACGTTGACGGTAACCACACATGACAGCTCAGTTACACCTTCAACAACTTTTTTCCCACCTTTTTTTCAGTTTCATTTGTGAGACCTGAATTATTACTGTGAAGTAGCATTTATGCTGCAGAGCGTCCCATTAGCACCTGGTTCACTCTTTTTTAGCTCCGCAGTGTATCGCAGGTAGAGGTGAGAGATACAGAGTCGCACACACAAACACACGTGCACACACGCAGACACACACACAGACACGAAGAGAACACTCTTTATGCATGGGAGACATATGCTTCCAGGACACACGCTGATATGTGTCCTTTGCATACTATTATGTGTTTGACAGGAGCTTAAACAATCGGCCCGTGAAATTATTCTGATCTGAGGAAGCTAATGCTTCACATTGGTATCTAGGTCTTTACATACACTATATTGCCAAAGGTATTCACTCACCCATCCAAATAATTGAATTCAGGTGTTCCAATCACTTCCATGGCCACAGGTGTATAAAATCAAGCACCTAGGCATGCACACTGCTTCTACAAACATTTGTGAAAGAATGGTTTGCTCTCAGGAGCTCAGTGAATTCCAGCGTGGTACTGTGATAGGATGCCACCTGTGCAACAAGTCCAGTCATGAAATTTCCTGGCTACTAAATATTCCACAGTCAACTGTCAGTGGTATAACAAAGTGGAAGCGATTGGGAATGACAGCAACTCAGCCACAAAGTGGTAGGCCGTGTAAAATGACAGAGCAGGGTCAGCGGATGCTGAGGCGCATAGTGCGCAGAGGTCGCCAACTTTCTGCAGAGTCAATCACTACTGAACTCCAAACTTCATATGGCCTTCAGATTAGCTCAAGAACAGTGCGTAGAGAGCTTCATGGAATGGGTTTCCATGGCCGAGCAGCTGCATCCAAGCCATACATCACCAAGTGCAATGCAAAGTGTCGGATGCAGTGGTGTAAAGCACGCCGCCACTGGACTCTAGAGCAGTGGAGATGCGTTCTCTGGACTGACGAATCACGCTTCTTCATCTGGCAATCTGATGGTCGAGTCTGGGTTTGGCGGTTGCCAGGAGAACAGTACTTGTCTGACTGCATTGTGCCAAGTGTGAAGTTTGGTGGAGGGGGGGATTATGGTGTATGGTTGTTTTTCAGGAGCTGGGCTTGGCTCCTTAGTTCCAGTGAAAGGAACTCTGAATGCTTCAGCATACTGATTCTGGACAATTCCATGCTCCCAACTTTGTGGGAACAGTTTGGGGATAGCCCCTTCCTGTTCCAACATGACTGCTCACCAGTGCACAAAGCAAGGTCCATAAAGACATGGATGAGCGAGTTTGGTGTGGAAGAACTTGACTGGCCTGCACAGAGTCCTGACCTCAACCCGATAGAACACCTTTGGGATGAATTAGAGTGGAGACTGCGAGCCAGGCCTTCTCGTCTAACATCAGTGTCTGACCTCACAAATGCGCTCTGGAAGAATGGTCAAAAATTCCCATAAACACACTCCTAAACCTTGTGGAAAGCCTTCCCAGAAGAGTTGAAACTGTTATAGCTGCAAAGGGTGGGCCGAAATCATATTAAACCCTATGGATTAAGAATGGGATGTCACTTAAGTTCATATGCGTGTAAGGCAGATGAGCGAATACTTTTGGCAATATAGTGTATATCTGTCCTCCTGTCAACACTCGCCAGTTATTTCCACCTCCAGAAAATACAGGTAGGATCAGACATGATACAGACGGTATACAAACGCAGAACAGAATGTTGATGGAAAGCTTGTTCTCCCACAGATGACAGGGACAGCATTAAGGCAGGCATTCTTCTTTGATAATAGGCAGGAAGGCTAGGTCGGGAGGAGGTGTGTGTGTGTGTGGGGGGGGGGGGGGGGGGGGGGGAATAACCTGGGAATTGGAACCCTCCAGTTTGTTTTCCCCTTGCACCGTACTGATTAGAGCCGACTTAGCCTGGCGACGGTGAGAACAGAGCTTAATTGGCCTGTCAATCATAGCAGCGTCTGTTCTTGTTGTTACAGAAAATCCCACCAAGAGGTGAAAATAAGGCGGAGACTTCTGATCCGTCAGACTGTGATATGGGCACGCTGACGGATGACCCTCCGAGGCCTGGGTGTCGATACGGCCGCGTGGCTTCATTCGCTCAAACATCAGTGTTTCTGTCAGGAGAGGAGGAGAACGCCCACATGTTATCTTTCTGCTTTTTTGTTTAGCCAACTGATGCAGGTCGTCGTGTCTCGTTTTGCTTTTTGGAAATGAAGCTTGCATCCTAAACTGGACATCATTGTTCTTTTCGTATTGTCAGATATGAAAACACAATGATGCTTTTAGGTCAGTGTTTAATCAGTCATTAGCTTCATGTCAGTGCAATAATGCTCATTGATTTGTTCGCTGTTACGTATTTCCTTGTTCCATTGATCCATTTCAATCATCCTGGACCCTTGCTTCACACACACATGCACGTGCCTAGTGGCTTTATGGAGCTTTACACCAGCACCAAAGCCAACTGGTTCAATGTTCCTGCTTATAAAGGGGAGAGGTATGAGGGATCAGCGTCCAGCTCCACAGCTCTGTTGCTTTTCTCCTCGGCGCCAGGCCGTGACAGGCCACGCTCGGCGCTGAGACAACCAGGACCGAGTACAAAGAGTGAGTGACGTTATCTGCTGGAGGTTGTGATATGCTTTTCTCTTTGCACTCTGCAGACCTGAGCACAAAGCCACCCAGGCTTTTTTGCGAGGTTCTCATCTCATCGCCAGCGTGGCCTCTCTTTTTGTCCTCCTCAGTCTTTCTGACGATCGTGTCGTGACAGCCCCCCTTTTGATATTCATATTCCACCTGAATGCCGATTACTCTCTGCGCCGTCCACTCAGTCTCTCCTTTGTAACCAAGGCCACAATCGCACAAGGCTACCTTCCAACCGTACGATCCCCGGATGCCAGCTCCCCATTGTCCCAATATGTGCATCCCTCTTCTGGACCAGCACGTTTGTTTTTTTGGCTGTGCTGTACAATCAGTGAGTCCTTTAAAAGAGGAGGTTAGCTTGCTGTGTACACCTGGCTAATTAGAATCCACTGTTTTTACCCTGCTGCTATTTTATTCTGTCTATTGTTGTTCTGCTTGTGTTCTGTGTAGTGTGTGTTCCGAGCAACTGTGCCCACTGGAGCACAACATTTCTCTCTGCTGTATACTTGTATGTGGACAGAATGACACTAAAATTAACTTGAGAATGAGTCAACTGTTGAGTTAGCATTAACGCATCCCGACTTCTTTATCCTTTATTGTCCTACACTACACACCGAGCCTCCAGACGCTCAGCCCCCTCCGCCCTCATCCGCCCGCTCTCTCCCTGGGTGGCTCAGACACCTGGCTTTGCCTCAGCCCGTCCAGGACGGATGACGCCGGCTCTGAGCTCTCTCTGAAATATTGCGCTGCTCCCCTCTGAAAGGAGGATCTAAGTGGGACATCTATCTCCAAAAGCTCCGGCTGGCAGTCGAGGTGGCAGAAATAGGAAATAACACATTCCCTCCCCTGAGGGGAAGACTGCTGATCTGTGAACGCCAGGCAAGGGCTGCTAACTAGGCAGGGCTCTTAAGGAAACACCCTTAAACTAGTTTGTGTACTGTGTTGTGTATTACGTTACAAAATGTTAAGTAGTATTTGGAAGACAAAGTTTAAAGAAAAGCAATTAGAATATTTGTTTTTCATATTGAATAGCAGCTGGTGTTACATGGAGATGAGAGTTGATTGCCAAGCATGTGGAACATAGCAGCATATGCAGTTTTGATTGTTGGTTGCGTTTTATGGTCCCATTTTCCTACTAGATAATTTCAGAATAAACCTTTTTTTTCTAATCTTCTAATAAGACACTGATGTGCTGTTCCAGTACAAGTAAATTAAGTTATGAGAATTAGAGAAAAAGGTTTCCACTTAACTCATGCAGCAAAGTAGATACAGGATAGACTTGGACTTTCCTGATGTAACGATATTTGTCGATACAAAGGAAGGCCACAACATGACTGCTACTACTATGATGATAAAAGGAAGGCCACAACACGACTGCTACTATTATGATGATAAATGTGTTTTTGATGAATGAGTGTTGTAGAGCAGTGCTCTGCACTCCTTCCCAAACTCAAGTAAAGTCTCACGCTCAGCAGTTTACTGTATTTCTGTGTTTGTGCTTTTGTTACGTTCAGGTGCATTTCGCTCTGCTGACTGGAAGGTTAACTCTCCATCTCGAGCACAACCAGACAAATGTGCACAAAGTTATTTCCCTCTCAGTGAAGAGGACAAACTGAATATAACATAGGACGTATGAGATGTACTGTATGAAGGGTAGAATTAGCTACAGTATCTACTGCTGGGTTGTTTGGCTTGGGAGGTATTCCAGAAAGTGAGTATGGTGAAAACTCTTGAGTTTGCTAACTCTGAGATTCAATTCAATTCAATCTTAGAATTAGCAAACTCATAGCTTTCACTAAACCCACTTTCTGGAAAACTCCCTAGGTAATACATTTTTTGTTGTTTTTGTTTTGCAATTTGGCAAAGTAAAATAAAATTAAAAAGCCAAGCATTTTTGCTACGTCTTTGACCCTTGACCCTCTCTGGCTCGGCCAGTTACACCGTCCTCCCATCACCCCCCGTCCCTACTAACCTAACCTAACTATGAGCCAAATAATAAATGCTCCCTTTGCACAGTGTGAGCTGTAATTGCCTACTTCTATTTTACTGAGTGATTTCAATGGATGCCAAGTTATTCTGGCAGTCTTGTGCTGATTGTTTGTGCTTGGACGCCGGAGCACTCGGGGAGCCGTGTATCGGGTGCTCCAGCAAAGCGTCTTGGGTATCAGCTCTGTCGTGTCACGTTGAGTGCATGTGGCAGCTCAGAGAAGGACCTCTCGGCCCACTTCCCCTCATGTTAGAACACAATCCCTCGTTCAGCCCTAAGTGAAATGTTCCGCCAGCAACCATGGCCTGCCTGACATCGGAAAACTATTAGGGGAATTCCCAAGTTTCCTACAGAGTTGGTATTTGTTGAAAACTGATAATCCTTAGTCCTTATTGTCTTACCGTACTTGTTTCTACCTCTGTGTTTGTTTTAGATTTGACCTGTGAAATTCGGGAAATATTCTGTAGTTTTTTTTTCCCAAGGCTGGTGGCTCAGATAGGTTTCCCTCTAATCCGACTGTTTGACAGTCTCTAATTCAGAGGTAGAATTCCACCTGAGAAACTTTTTTCCTCTGCAGAACCTCCTCATTGGGCCATGATTAATGGGGACTTCAGCACAGAACAGAGCCTGGTTCTCGGGCTTAGTCGGAACTCATTTGGGTTTCGGCTCACGTTTCAGGGTTGGCCACTGGCTGTCCAGCGGGAACGCGTGGATTTACAGCGTCTTTGTGTGAGCGACCTGGGCTGGTGCTCGAAGGTATAAATGGCTACCCTGGGCATAGTGATGGCACCCCTGGCATAGGAAAAAGTTCACTCTAGGGCAGCCTAAGAGCAACCCGCCACATTACCGTCTGAGCATCAGTGCTTAAAGTGAACTCTCGAGTTCTCACCCCTGTCCAGCTGTGCAGAAGCCAAAGTTCTATACTTCTATAGTACTATAGTTCTACTCTCAGCTGCACATAAGCCACTGTACTCTCAACTGCACAGAGTACTTGTAACGTTCCCAATCAGGTAACCGAGTTAGCGAAGCCTAGCCCAGAGGAAGCATCCTTGGATCTATCGCTCATCGAATTATTGGATCTGTCGCTTGTTACAACAGAAAAAAAATAACTTGCTTGAAAAGGTTTTTCAAAAATGTCCCAAAGATGCCAATTTTTGTCTTTAATCACTGATGAAAACGTGGATACACGCAACAGAGAACAACAGACATGTTGGATCAGTCCATTATCCAGACAAATGAGCATTGCAATCTTTAAATCTGTCGAGCTTTATTTTAATTTCACACACGACACTATCAATCTCCAGTCAGTTCATGCTCTGTGTAGAAAAATCTATTTGATCCACGAAGCCACCGCTTGACTTCTCTTCCGTTTTTTTTCGTGTCAGAAATGGATAACAAATGGAACTCATGTTTGTCAGTCATTGGAAGTGTGAGCCCTTCAGCATGACACAGGCTGTTCATCAACAGTGTACATCCTAAATGCCATTGTCCATGGCGCACATGCAGTATCTACAGTATACTGTAGTAGACATGTTGCAGGGAACTCTGGAGATTTTCTAAACTTAAGAATATTCTTTTACTCAAGAGCTCATGGCTATCTACAGAAAAAAAAGTCTTTACGGTAGGTAATACTTTTTCAAATCAAATCAAACTTTATTTGTATAGTGCATTTCATACACAGAGGCAACACAATGTGCTTTACATCGAACAATGGGTGGGTAGTTTCACCCAGGGGCCAGAAAAGTGAGCTGTAAAAAATCTTCCCTGACCTCTCAACGAGACGATCGAGCAATCCTGGAAAATGTTTGTGTATCGGCTGAGAACATTTACAGAGCAATAAACATGGGCCAGATACTTCATAAGAGAGAAATGACTAACAGTAGAGTGCACAAATAGTTACATAGATGCTGGCTACATAGTAGGCCATTATGTGTTAGCTATCCCTGTAGTCTCTAATATGATATTTAAGTTAATCATATAACAAAGCACATTAAGCACTTAGCAGAACAGGCTCATAGAGAATGCCGCAGGTGGGGAGACAGAAAGCAGCGAGCCAAGAGAAAAAGGGGTAGGGTTGGCTGGATTGTGACAGCTGACGACACGGAGTGGGAAGGAGCTGGACATGAGGAAGGCAGGGGGCCTCAGGGTGATCTGCAGGTGACAGTGGGGCATCCACTGGACCTGGTTAGAAGGTAAGAGGAGGGAGAGACACTAGGGAGAGGGGAGGCAGAAACATTTTTGTTTGCATGGCTGCAGTTCACTAGTACTGTGCAAAGATGTGTATTACAAGTATGTTTTATTCAGTTATGGTACTGTATACTGTATGTCTCTAAAGCTTTTTTTCTGAAAATATCAAATTTTTCTATAAAAAAAAAAGAAAGAAAAAAGGAACGTCCTTAACACCTTTCTTAGAAACCACTTAAGCAGAGTGTGCTGGAAGGAACACGGAAAGTATTTTTGTGGAGAAACGTCTCACCCCCAGTTTCCTGTCTGTGGAGAAACCTCTCACCCCAGTTTCCTGTCATATTTGACGTTTTGCATCTCTGGCCTCTTGGGTGTTCTGCAGAGCACGCTTTACATTATTTAGATGGGCAATCACTCAGAAATCCCTCTGTGTTTAGCCCAGAGAAAGAACAAGCTAAAAATATCAGCTTGGCAACTTATTCATTTCAGGTCTGCATCAATGAAATCTCCAGGTATGTGTGTTTGTCTCTGAAGCCATCTTTCAGTGTGGGTATTGTGTCGACTCCGATAGTGGCTAAGGAATAGATGCCTTTGTGTGGAGGCAGGAAGTGAGGAAGATGCATGGATGTGTTTCACCTGCACCGTAGGTGTCCTAGATTCCCTACACTACTAGAACCCACAGCATGATGGGCAGGGAGACAATTATCTTGGAGAGAATAATAAGAAATATAAACTGAGTTGTCATATCGTCATATCATATTCGCATCACACTGCACATTTGAATTACAGTCTGTTTTGGATTCTAAAGCAAACAGATGAAAATTATTTTCATGATGTAAAATGTAAAACATACTGCTTGTGCTGTTGTCATTGCAGCTCATGCTGATGGACATGTCTTCTTCAGTGCAAAATATTTAGTGCATTTGTTCATAATACTCTGCTAGAAGTTGCAAACTGTTCACTACCTTTATTTCTTTGTCATTGCATCCATCCCGAGGCAACGATGTCTGGGTGACATTAACTTTTTTTTCAAATATAGACCTCATTGGCAAATAATGATTCTTTCATGTGATTTGTTGGCCTTTTTCATATAACATGCTTATATTTTGATGTATTTGCACAGTAGGACATGCACAGTATATTTTCACATATTGGGCTGTATTAAGACTTCATGTTGCCCCTGGGCACCAGCAACTCAATTTCCCACCCACCCCTACCCTGCAGCACACAAACCATACTGTACCTATCCACAGCGTTTCCCTTGGTCCATGAGTAGAAATACTTAAGTGTTATTTGTGAGTATCTCTACTTGATTGTTTTTTATACATACTTTTCGCTTACTACACCCTGAAGTGTGGTTATTTTCCATCACTCACTTACTGCCAGTGCATTATCCGGCTTATATCACAGCTACGGAAGAGCATTAGGGCCAACAACTGAGTTTTTGTTTTAAGCTTCTGAGTTTAAAATCAGAATTTCTTAGAAAAAAAGTCAGAAATAACTTCTGAGAAAAAAAAACAGAATTTCTGACTTTAAACTCAGAAGCTTAAAAAAAAACCAAAAAACTCTGTTGTTGGCCCTAATGCTCTTCCGTACACAGCTAACTTGCCAGAGTAATTTTTTTGTAAATTATGTTTAATGTGAAATGATGTTATTCATCACTTAATACAGTGTAAGTAATGTTTTATCTTTTGTATACCTTAAAGGTGCTCAGTTCGATTTCTCTTTTCATTTTTCGGCCACTAGATGGGGCAGTGGTGCAGCATATCAGATATAAACAAGTGGGCGTTTTCACTCCATATATGGATATATATGAATATATACAGGTATAATACAGAAATACATGGTAGCTAACATTTTAGGGGGACTAGGGCTGGCTAACGTTGCTCATGAACCTGAATTTAGCTACTTACGCGCCGAGGAGAAGAAAGGCGAGCTCCGAGTCGCTTTTGATGCCCAAAGTAGCTCCAACCTCTCTCCAAATACTGTAGTAAAAGCCAGCCCAATATTGATTCATGTACATGATCTTCTTTTGTCTAACTCTTTTTTAGCCGAAGGCCGTGGTGTCTTTGCTCCCGGACTATAACTTTTCTCAGCTAACGTTAGCTATATAGGCCTATTCCCAACGGCCATGTCTCAAATGTCCATCAAGATGATGCTGCCCCTCTCTTATATACGGTGCCGTTCAGGGGGTGGGGCTCAG
Source organism: Borostomias antarcticus (assembly GCF_949987555.1). NCBI lineage: Eukaryota > Metazoa > Chordata > Actinopteri > Stomiiformes > Stomiidae > Borostomias > Borostomias antarcticus. The sequence goes on from NC_140235.1 coordinate 12,210,072, forward strand.
CGCCGGGCCGGCTTCGCTCATAATAAAAATAAATTCTGCATGTGCTCCACAGGCACTACGTGTACACCATTGGCTATATTTTCTGTACAGATAGTTATGACTCCCCTGGACCTATTTATTGCATATATTGGATTTTTTTATTTTTTATTGTTTACAAAAAGTGCAGTAAATCAAACAGAGCACCTTTAATGAAATATTATTACAAAATGCAACGGGTATATTATTTGTCTAAATCATAAGAAATGTTATACTTTTACTTTTGGTACTTAAGGTTATATAGGTTCAAATCTGCTCAAATCTACGCAGAAAAGGAGATGAGCACATGTACGAAACAAATCAAGCTTTATTTTAATCAAACTAGCCCAAACTCACTGTAACAAGTCAGATGCCTGCCAAGTAGCCTACAGTCATCTGAACTTCAATATGCCGCTGCATATTGTGGGGAGAGCAGCAATGACAGTGGCAGCGAAGTTTTAGAGGACCGTTCGGACCACTCCAGACCACCTCCTTATTCAGTGTTACACAATAGCCGCCAGGAGGCGTCGTTGAGCAAGCAAACTCAATTCGCCTGGCAGTAACTGCCTATATTTTTAACTAATAGGATATATTATTTGTATTAGCCTATATTTTGCATATTATACATCGTATTGTATAGTAGGCTATATTGACAATCAATAAGCAAGACAAAGGCAACACATGGGTCTATAGATACACTGTAGGCTATGTAATTGACTAATCGTGTTGGATGGTTATTGTAATAGGCAGCGTGCAAATTGCTGGGGGATTTCCCCCCCGCTGGTTTTGATATCCCCTCCTCTGATCATTCATTTTTATCGCCAGTGGGGATACGGTTTTATCCCTGCTTCTGGTCAGACTGAATATAGCTACAATTCCTGTATTCCAATTTAGAAAAACTACACTAGCTATTTCAAAAATATGATTTACAACAGCTAGTTCTAACCACGCGTTTGATTGTCATGGCAACTGTCAATCAAGCGCCTACTCTAACTAGCAAGAATTAGCAATGAAACAGGGTCAACAAAGCATTTCGTTCTATTCTCATCCTCGATATTAGGCGATAGCCAAGTCAGCACACCACATTGTCGCAGCCACCAATTTAGCCTCTTTTTCACTAGACCAAAACCAATTTATATTTTATCTTGTGTTCCAGATTTTTTTTTTCAGCCCTGCGGCCTGGCCTACCGGTGAAAGTGTGCGTGATTGTGGACCAAGATGGATCCATGCTGAATGTTGGACTACAGATTTATTGGGATAGATGGCTGGTGTTCAAATTTGCTTTCAAGGCACACGCCTACTGTAACAGTGATTTGATGTAGCCTATAATGCACATAGTGCTTAAGTAGCCTACGCATATCACTTTTTTTTATGAGGTCTAAAGGTCTATGATGAGGACGGGATAGCTCTACATTCATAGCAGTGTGATCAATAACCTAACATCGTATGGTTTGTCCTTTATTTTAGCACTTTGTTGGGTGTATATATACAGTAAGAATACAATAAGAGCATACCGTCGTTTCCTTTGTTCTGATGTTTACATTTGTTCAATTTCTGGACATTACATTTTATTTGAAAATGTCCCCCCCTCTGTTTTTTTTTACAAATCGCACCCTGGTAATAAGCTATAGGTTAGGCTATCATGTTCATCAACCGTGGTTATGCCCGGTATGAAAAGTTCACAAAATTGTCACGACTCTCGGTCTGAGGTAAATCAACCGGCAGCATCAGCATCTTTTTTTATAACAAGCCTAATAATTTGCAGTGAAAATGAAATTGCGAGGCTGCTAAACATGAACGTGTTGAGATGTTCGAGGGAATGCAGCTGATTATCGGTGATTAATAATTAAGCAATAATACACAAGATGCCGTTCTTTAACGTCATTAATGGTACGAGAGTGCTGCGGCAATACTGAGGCGCTTGCGCCGAGGTATGTACGCTGTACTCGAAATGGAATTCCGTTGACGTTGTTGCTCTCCTTACAAGGTGCGGATGACTGTAGGTCTGTAGTTCGGATGACTGTAGGTCTTTCAACCAGAAGTTGGCAACATTGATAGAGTAGCACTTTCTTTTTTTTCTTTTGATATTTTGACAGGTACAAACATGACAACGCACAATGCACATATCTTCAAATAACTGTCATAATTTTCTCCCCTTTTTAGCCCCCAACACAAAAGCCCCCCAAAAACAAACTACACATTGATATACCCACCCCCAAACACAATCCCACTCTGGCAAAACAAACCAGACCCGGTGAACATGGAATCTGTTCAACACATTCACCCGGAAGAACCAAACAATAAAAGAAATATATATATAAAAAAACAAAACTAAATTATAGATATAGAAACATACAATAACAAAAAACACAACAATGAACAAAACACAGTCAACATGCCTACATTCTTACCTACAGACCAATTCCCTCAACATCCAGCATTAAATCTTTCAATTTCAGTCACAAACAATCCCCATACTTCATTATACAAGTCCACCCTACCTGCAACTCTATATGTGACTCGTTCATATGTTGCCATTTTAAACATTGCTTCTAACCATTCATTATAGGTGGAAGGGGCGGAGGACTTCCAGTGTCTTAAAGTTACTCTACAGCCAGTCGTCATAGCCAGTTGCAACCACAACCTCCGACGATTTGACATTTCAATATCATCTGGTATCAATCCCAAGAGACAGAGTTTTGGGGTTTTGATCAGCAGAACCTTCAGAATCCTATTTAATAAAACAAAAATCTTATCCCACATGCGTTCTGTTTTCTCACAATATTACAATAACTGCACTAAGGTCCCAACTTCCTTATTACATCTCCAGCAGATGTCACTGTTCCTTAATTTCAGTCTAGCCAATTTACATGAGGTCCAATAGCTTCTATTGATTATCTTATAACAAATAATTTGTGATTGCATTTCACGTGAACACTTATGCCAGGACGCAACAAGTTTATTCCAATCAGCAGTTGAGAACCCCTCCCCAATATCCTTTTCCCAACTAATCTTTAGCCCTTCTAGTCGCGGTGTGTGCACATCCCTAAAATGCTCATAAAATATTGAGGCACCACCCTTTCTATGCCATGTTACATGGACTAATTCCAGAATCCTAGTTTGTTGATTTAATTTAGATTTCACATTGGCCAATTGCTTTATTTGTAAGCACCTCCAGAATTCAGATTTGTCCAAATTATATTCTTTCTTTATCTCGTCATAGGATCTCAATCCTTCCTTCCCAACCAAGTCTCAGAGGAGTTGGATACCTGCCTTGGCCCAATGTCCCCATATAAAGGCCTTCTTGCCTATCAAAAGTTTCTTATTGTACCGTATGGAAGCTTTAGGCGTGAGAAATGGGCAAGATTTTGTGTAATGATGCGCCATTTTCCAAGATTCTCTAGCAAGAGACAACACTGGGTTCTTAAATGGTACCGCTCTACCCACTGGGGTTGTCACTCGCCAGAGCCGGGCCTACGCGATGGATCCTGTCAGCTTCGTACCAGTCGTCTGCGGTTATTTCCAGGCTCTCACTCAATAGTGTCTTGAGAAAAGCATCCAAATCTTGACCCTCCATTCCCTCTTTGACACCAGATATTCTGACATTCTGGCGTCGGAAGTAACCCTCCAGAGCCGATAACCTTTCCCTCAGGAGCTTGTTTTGCTTCACCGCACGTTCCACCTCCGGGCCTCTCTTAGCATCGTCATCCTCTAGCATGGATATTCTTGATTCGGCCTCTGTGATTCTATTCCCCATCTGGTTAACAGTGACATTCAACGATTCTACCGCATTTTTCACTCCTGACATGTCTTTAACCAGATTTTCAAGAATGGCTCGGATCCCCTGCAGCTCCGTAGCTACATTAGCTATTTAAGAGCTTTCATCATTGAGTGGAGCGTTAGCCATCTTGTCCGTTGGTTCAGTTGTGGCTGGAGTGTTCTTGTTTCGCAGATTTTGAGATGGACGAGTGAAATAATGACTTTTTTGAGACATCTTAAGTCTTAATACGCTTCACGCACATGACAAACGGTAGTACACGATCAAATAATATATTTTTCTGAGAGTTTTAACGAGTAGGCTAGCCCCTCTTTTCCTATGCGACCATCTCAGGCGGGTGTACCACGTGACTCCAGAGTAGCACTTTCTTAACAGCGCATAGTATAGTTATTCATCTGTATTGCAATTATAGCGCACAAAACAATGAAATCTAACATTACAAAAAGCAATCCAATTTCTTTCTTTTTTTTCGAGTTGCCCATATGGTTAATCCGGCCCTGCAATATTATAAGTTGCTTTCAAATGTCAATTATGACAAACATTTCTTTATAATCAGTAGATGTCACATCATGGTATATGCTGATGTTAATACTATATAGATTATTCATATTATTGAACTACCTCTCCGCTCTTGAGAGAGGATTGTAGAGTACTGGTAGGAATGGATGCAGCGCTGTCCAGGAGGAGAGCAGGGACTAACAGAGAGGTAGTGTTTCATGTACCCTCCCTGGAGGGGACCTCTCTGCTGGCTTTCCCAGGGATAACAAGCTCCATGGCTGCGAGGACTCTATCTCCCGGCAACTGTGGGTTCTTTCAAAAGAGCAACCATCTCTTCTCCCTGTCGAGCCCATTCTGGCCTCATCCATCAGGGCAAGCCCTCTGGCAATTTCTCTGCTGCTGGAGCCCCCCGCCCGCCCTACCCCCCCCCCCCCGGCTATCTTGATGGACCCAGAGCAACTGTCTTCCACGTGAAGAGAGGGAGACACTGGGGGGGGTGGAGATGGAGAAAGAGGGTGCATGTAAACATCTCGCCATGGTAATGATGCTCTCACAGGGCCCCAGCCTGGTGAGCTGGTAGTAAGCAGTTTCTCCTGTTGTTAGTCTTGGTTTCCATGCTCCTGCATCAGGTAAGATGAGATAAGATGGTACTTTATTAATCCCCAGCAGAGAGTGACAGACAAAAATAATGAATACAAAATAAGCAGAAAAGGTGTAGATAGGCTAGGTATACATAATATACCTAGACAATTGTTATTGTTTTCCACCAGTAATGATTATAGGTCTGTATATATACCGCATTACACACACACACACCCCAAGGTGTTTTTGATGGTTTGTAATGAGGGTTTTAACTAGTTGGTCTGTGAAGGGGAGATAAGGTTGGCAGGTGTCACTGATCCACATGTGCCTGTCCCCCCCTAGGGCTGTGTGTCCATGGGTCTCCACTCCTACACCCTAACCCCCACTGTATCGCTGCGTCTCTATCGCTGTCTCTCTAAATGGGCCTTTTTAATGAGCACAAACCTTTTCTGGTTCTGGTTTCCATGTCCAGTGTGCTCTTCTAGGGCCGTCTTTCAGCCTTTCGTTTTTACCCCTGCGCCACCTGGCAGATGGTCAGCTATTAGCAGTACTTAAAATTAAAATCATTCATCATGGTTTGTAGTCTTATTTCATTGGAAATGTATTAATAATTAAATAGTTAGTGAGGGGCACAGTGCGGATGTGAATGGGGATGGGTCGTCCAGGGTGTGTCTGTCTGACTATCTCAGAGGTGTCACCTTCAGCAGAACTTAACTGCCGTAATTAGCTCCACAGGTAATCCCCACTCACGTGAAGTGGGCAGACTGGCCCTATTTCCTGGGTTTAAACTTGAGTTATTAATGTTAACAAAGTCGTTGCTCTCAACACTGCACCGTCTTGATGACTTTACAATAGCAATTAATGAACGGCGATGGAAAACACATGGCAAACAATGCACGTTTTAATTAAGAATTGAACTAATAGGCAGTGCCATTTTAAGTGTCAGTAATGAAGACAAAATGGTGTCTTTGTTGTGGTAGGGTTTCAGAGGGAGCTGGGAGACCTTATAGAGAATAAAGTAGGTCAGCTGGCTGACTTGGGGCGCCCATGGATATGTTCTCTGTGCTGCCACTGCTGAGAACACTACTGCTCTGCACAAAGGGGGAGGAAAGATAGTTTGTGTGATTACAGCTCGTCGTTAGGCGAGGAGAACACCGTACAGGTATTTAGATTATCTTCTGGTCCATGTCGATTATATCCTTTGAAAAGTAAGGAAGCTATTCAACTGTTTCTCCTCATAAGTGAGGCTGTTACTCGTTTGAGATTCCCAAAGCTTATGCATCTATCATTGTTCATGTTCAAGGATTTCTTGTCAAATGTGAACACAAGTAAAAAGTGTGTGTGTGTGTGTGTGTGTGTGTGTGTGTGTGTGTGTGTGTGTGTGTGTGTGTGTGTGCGTGTATGTGTCTGTGTGTGTGCGTGTATGTGTCTGTGTGTATACTGTATGTCACTGTGTGCGTGTCTGTGTGTGTGTCTGTGTGTATATGTCACAATAGGATTTTAAATGTTTTTTACTTTTTTTTTTCTTCTTTTTTCTCAGGATGCTGGCCAACTCAAACCATTATCACATGACGAATGTTCAGTAAAGTGAAGATATGGCTGATTACTCAGGGCTTGGGTACGGGTAGTTCTGTATGAGTTACCCTACATTAAGTCTAACTTCGTAACTCCCAGTGACAGTAGCTGTGTAGCAGTGACATGTGCTTTGCATCTGTCTCTCTAATCATCCTGCCTCCTTGCAACCATTCTTTTCTTTTTCATATTATCTTATTTCATATGTTGGCGTTTGAAGTCTTGGAAGAGAATTTTGATCATAGGAGAGTTAAATTAATAAGTGGTCCAGTTGTAATTCGGCTTTAGTTGGCGTGCCTGTGTCTGTCTGCAGCTTGATATTTGTGGCTCAGAAGCTTTCTACTAATGTTCTTGTTCCTGGTTCACTCAGGGTGGGGGCAGAAACAAGCTGGTGCTTCCAGAAGGCCTCACTCTCTCCTCATGTAGACTTTATTAAGGTTGCCGCTCTTTGACATGTCAGTGCTTATTGTAATCATGAACACCAGGGCCGGACTGGGTGAATATTTCATGCCAGGAGTCATGCCCAAGTCAGGCCACGAGCCGAGCCGACGCGGTGAGATGGAACACTTTCAGTTTCGTTTTGTCCGATGGCCAGTCCGCCCCTGATGAACACTGAGTTGACTGACATTTCTGATGAAGGGAATGTGTACTGTAGGCAGATTTCACAAATGTCAGCAGTAGAAGTTATCTGCAAAATAAACTTGCTAGGAATTTTTAAACACAGATGATGTCCATAGATGAGAACTGGAAGAAACACATTTCAGTTTTATTTTAAGGTGCTTATTCTCCATACAGTGTAATCAGAATATTGGAAATCACACATGGAAAGATTTGCTAAAAACTAAACATGATACGGTATATACTTAAATAAGACGTTTTGCTGTCAAGACCCATTCCATCACTGTCTCACAAAGCGGGTAAGATAGGGAATAGGGGTGTCACAATATATTATGCCACAATAAATCGCGATACAGAAACACCATAATACGTATCATCAAGGTGAAAACAATATCATGATATGTTTATTGTATATCAGTCAACGCTGGCTACACAACGCTGGTAACAAACGAAAAAATGTCTTTTGTCTCTAGGCCTATCCATGATATTACAACAGTTAAGCTCTAAATTCACAAAATGTAGTGGAGTAGAAATGTGGAGAAATGCACTATTACAATATCGTGTATCGTATCGTGAGATTAGTGTATCGTTACACCCCTAATAGGGAAGTTCTTATTTGAAAACAGACAGATTAGCAGGGACTGTTAATGACTGTAAATCCCTTGTACAGCTAAGTCTCTTGCTTATTGATTTGTTGTCAAGGATATTAAAGGAATCTGCAAAAGCCCAGTGAAGCTGTTCACTGCATGCTATGAGTGACAGTCAATTAAAAAGAGAAGTGGGCCAAGCCAGATGAAGCTTCCGCTATAGCCAGAAATGTCTCTATAGTCCACAGATAAAGCTGCTGCTATAGCCAGGGATGTCTCTATAGTCCACAGATAAAGCTGCTGCTATAGCCAGGGATGTCTCTATAGTCCACAGATAAAGCTGCCTCTATAGCCAGAAATGTCTCTATAGTCCACAGGTAAAGCTGCTGCTATAGCCAGGGATGTCTCTATAGTCCTCAGATAAAGCTGCCTCTATAGCCAGAAATGTCTCTTTAGTCCACAGGTAAAGCTGCTGCTATAGCCAGGGATGTCTTTATAGTCCACAGATAAAGCTGCCTCTATAGCCAGAAATGTCTCTTTAGTCCACAGGTAAAGCTGCTGCTATAGCCAGGGATGTCTCTATAGTCCTCAGATAAAGCTGCCTCTATAGCCAGAAATGTCTCTATAGTCCACAGATAAAGCTGCCTCTATAGCCAGGCATGGCTGTCTCCGTGTCATGCTCTTAGGGTGCGATCCTCAGCAGGGTGGAGCCTTGCAAGGTTCAGGGTGCCCTGATATCCGGATGCACATGACCTCCAGGGCACACTCGCTTTCACTCATGAAGGAATGCAATTCACGTAGCGCGTAGGAAGATAATAATGGAAATTGGAATTTACAAAGGATAATCTATCTCTTTGTGTCATGATTTCTGGTGAACATTGATTTTCAAGGTAGCGCCCTGGGCCAATTCATGATTACCGTGTAATGTCCAATTTCATGGAGAACTTTTAGGGAAAGCTCATATGCTTGTGTTAACTTCTTATGGAACAGTGGATAGCCATCTTATTGCAGATGATGTATGGCACCTTACCAAAGAAATGATATTAGCTTCTTAAGATTCACTGTAAAGATATTTGCATTTTGGAGTGATTAAATCACATTGCTGTATATTGTACTCCCCTAGATGTATTTGTGTTTAGTCTCAAAATGTTTCAGCATTTGAAATGCAATACTGTGAAAGCATTATTTGATACATAGTTTGTGCATTGTTATGTGTTAAACATGAAGGTTATGGCATAGTTACCTAAACCAGGTTGGTGAAATCTGTTTTTCTCTAAATTCAAAAGATTTATTTTTTAGGATAAACCCCTTGAGATGGACCATTTTGTTTTTGAGGGGGTCCTAACATATATGACAAACACTACATACTGTAAGTGTTAAAATAAATTAACTGATGATAGTACAATTTTCAATACAACAATGTACAGACAGATAGTAGACAAAAACACAGAACAAACACATCAGTTAATGAAAGTAATTAGGGCTGCTCGATTAATCGGATATTAATCTAGATTAAGATTTGGGCTGTCAACGATCATTAAAACTAAATAATCGCCATAAAACAATTTTGCACAAATCAAGTGCACCCTCACTGCAGAGCTATACTGTGCTTGACCCCTCCCCCACCCCCCAAAGCCCCAAAACAAACACTTTAGTTCAAAGCGAGACGAGTTGTCAATCGAGGCGCACGCATGCTCCTCTCGAACAAAACACGACAAGAAGAAGATTATGGCAGCAGAACGAGAGGTGGACAAGAGAGCTAAAACAATGTCAGTGGTGTGGAAACACTATGGGTTTGCGGAGACAGATTTGGACCACGTTGACATGGTGTGTAAAATTTGCTACGCAGTCGTAGCTGCCCCTCAAAGTAGCCCTTCTCAGTCCCGTTGTCGCATTCCGCTCGCTCATGCCAGACAACAGTCCTTTCCCGCTCCATTCACTTTGCCGTCAAAATAAATAGGTGTCGGCCTATTTAGGAGAGGTCAGATAAACATAAAACGTCACTTACCTAAGCAAAAGGGTCTATTTTAACAAATGCTGGGTTTTGAAGCCTCGGCGCTACCATTAAATAACTTATTTAGACGCGTTCTGTCCTAGTGAAATTATTTTTCCGAGGTAGTCTTCTTCTGTGGTGGTGGCGGTGCTTTGAAGCTTCTTTATTTATCAGTTTTGGCACTTTTATTAATTTATTTATCAAGGTCAAGGTTCACTATTTGTCTCCCATGGGAGAAATGTATCTAATCCAAAGAACATTGTTAAAAAGAAAAGCCACTGTCAACATTTAATAAATTAATTCTTATCAAAGTCAATAATTTGATTTGTTAAGAAAATTTGTTAAGAAAATGTTAAAACTTTTGATAAAAAAAAAGAATTCAATGAATAATCGTGTTAAATAATCGTGATCCCAATATCAATCAAAATAATCGTGATTATGATTTTTGCCATAATCGAGCAGCCCTAAAAGTAATGTAATACATTACAACCATAAGGCAGCCAAGTAACAGATAAACAGTGGATCTTAAATACACAGAAATAAAGATCAGGTACAGTAGGTCTAAATGGTAACAGCTTCAATGATAACAAGAGCATTGAGTGTAAGAGGACAGGGCATGCTTAAGCATAAAAAAAGATGTGATAGATCTGATATGAGGTGGTAAGTTATTCCAGTCTGCTGGGGCTTTAAACATAAAGACTCTTTTTCCTACTGTTTTCTTAGCATGCGGGACAGAAAAATAGGGCTTAGAAGAGTGCCTAAATTGGTAGTTCAAAATAAAAGGAACACAACACTTTTAAATGATGAGGATAATTTAATGAATATTTACTCCTCATAATGTGCACTGTGAAGCTGTGTATCATCTTTACCCTGACGCAGCTCTGCCTGCATGAGGGGCAAGGTGTGCTGGTCACCACGCCGCAGCCTCCTAGACATCAGCTGTAGCTTGACCTTAACCGTTTTGAAAGGAGCATGTTTGTCCACAGCATCAGTGAATTTGGTGTACAGAAAGTCCCAAGCATCTTGTACATTCGGTATTAATTGATATCAGTTAATATCAATCACAGTAGCGTTTCTAGCTTAAATGCCACCCTGGGCGAACCCCAGGCTACCCCCCCCCGCGCCTCCACCTCGCCCAATAAAACAATAGGAGTTGATGGTGGAGGCAATTAAAGGAGTCAACAGGTGAGGAGGGAGGTCTATACAGTATATGCTACAGTACCAATAGTTATATATTTATTTACATGAAACATAACCTTAACAAAAACACACCTACTGTATCAGATCTATATAGAACATAACTAGTGAGATTTAATTCATTAGCTATCTATCTATTCTGTAGATACATAGAAGTTTTGAGTATGTTGTGGGCTGCTTATTGAACCATGTTTGCACAGCGTAAGTGGTAAGCTGTCAAACAGGATGGAGAGAAGCAAGAAAGTGTCCTTCAACTCCATGGGTTTCTCAAGAGAGAGAAGGCAGCATGTACAGCAATCCATTTCCCAGCCGTCTGATATCTGCAACAACCACATGTTTGTGTTACAACCCTCCCCCCCCGGAAACACTTGCTTTTGAAAAGCAGCAATCCCTTTTACAGCCAAGTTCGGCAGCGGTGCCTCTGTGCCGATAAAGAGTTTCTGACTGTGCCGGGCTTTGATCTTCCCTATCCGGAGAAGGAGACGTTGAAGGTTTTAGTGGGGGGGGGGGGGGGGGGTGCTAGTGTTTGCTTTTCGGCTCTGATACTGCCCTCCCTCTTCGTACCATGTGGGGAGAGGCTTAGGCTCCTGCGGTAGTGTGGTTAGCTGCTCTCAAATACGGCTCTAAGTTCAGCCAGCTGACGTTGCTTTTTAAAGAGGGAAGGGCTTAAACACAGGAAGACACATGGTGTAAAAACGTTATGCAGAGTAATGCCCCCTAATTGAAGAGGGTTCACCACAGGGAAACGGGCGCAGCGCTATGGAGCCACAGAGGCAGCAGTCTCACCTAGTTAAGGGGATGAAAACCCAGGCCACAAGGGTTTGGCTATGGATCCCCATTGATGACATGGTAACTGGTAAATGGACTGCACTTATATAGAGCTTTTATCCAAAGCGCTTTACAATGGCCTCTCATTCACCCATGCACACAACAACGGCGGCAGCTGCCATGCAAGGTAGCCTGCTCATTGGGAGCAATATGGGGGTTCAGCGTCTTGCCCAAGGACACTTCAACATTCGCCGGGATTCGAACCGCCGACCCTGCAGTCATTACACGACCCGCTCTTCCTCCTGTGCAGCCGCCCCATCCTGGGGCTTTTCCTCCTCTTGTTACTGTATATGTGACCTTTGAAAGCTTCAGGCCCACTGGAAGACAAAGGGCACGTCAAAGCAAATTAGATTTAAGATTATTTGCAAATGTCCAAACTCGGAAGCACGGCCTCAAATTATTCAGGGTTGTTAATCATACAGTTATCGTCCAGTTTAGGCATGTGCACGATTAACCGAGTACTCGAGTACCCGAGGAGGCGAGCTGCTACTCGGAAAATAAACACTACTCGGTTAATCTAAAAGCTTTACAATATGTGAAAGCACACATTTCTGAGCGCCTGTGCCCCTTTTCAATTGTTACCAAAGAGGATAGAGCGTTGGCGGCTGCCTGGAGAAAAGCGCTGTATACAGAGTTTTTTTTCGGGCGCTCCGGCTTTTTGAAAACATTGCCATCTCAACTTTTCAGAAAGGCGCTGCCAACGTCACTGCGGCTCTTTCAGGCAACCAATGATCTTATATTAGATAGGGCATGACTCGTCAGCTGTCTGGGGATCCCGGGGGACCCCCCTGCCTGGCTATTAAATGGAATATCTGCAAGTGCACCAATCGTAAAAATAATAAATGCAGCCAAGCTGTCAGGGGCAGTGATGACTGATTACTACTTGACTACTGTCTAGCCAGCTGAAGGTGGCTGGTTACGTTTTAAAAGCTATATTTATTTACATGGACACAGTGCTTGGGTGCAAAGTTACGTGGTCACGAAAACTAGCAATAATTAGCCCATAGGCTTGTTAATGCTAGCATTTTCGGATCAAACAACACCGTGGTTTTGCATAGTGTTAAAGCATTTTTTGGATCGAGCCTCGGACTTTCAAACCTGTTACAGTGTAGGTAGCCTATGAGAGAACTAGTGAGTATAGCCTATATATATGCCACTTCATTTGTTTTGTTTTGACAGACGTACATACGTACGGCAGTGCATCCACATTAAAAGGCTGCGTTTTTCGATTCTGATAGCTTCATGAAAACTTGGTTGTGGGTTATTCAATCTGATGGTAATGCATCCAACCACACATCATATTTTAAAGATGTTCATTTGCAAGGACATGGAAGAGACATGAAAGCACCGCCACGGTAATGACGGCGAAAAAAAACTTTTTCCCCTCCGAGGGGGCCGGTGTTAAATGCGCTCTGTCTGGACGGTATATTTTTTTGAGTAATGGGTTACTTCATAAGGATTTGAATAGGAATCAAATCTGAACTGTCTGGCAAGTCCCTTGATGTGCAGTACTGAAAAGGGGCAGCTGTAGCTCAGGAAGTAGAGCAGGTCGTCCAATGATCGTATGGTCGGCGGTTCGAATCCCGGCTCCTCCTGTCCACATGTCGAAGTGTCCTTGGGCAAGACACTGAACCCCTAATTGCTCCCAATGAGCATGCCAGCTGCGCCATTGGTGTGTGAATGTCAGTGTGAATGGGTGAATGAGAGGCCATTCTAAAGCACTTGGATAAAAACGCTATATAAGTGACGTCCATTTAACATTTACCATGAAATGAATGTGAAGTGCAGCGATGGCGTAAGTGCTGAGACAGTGAGATGTTGCTGTTTCTCATGTCAAAGCTAAGTTTCCATTAAGTAAATACAGTAAGGTGTGATTTGATACAGTTTCTCCTCTCCTCAGTCTCTCCTTTGATGTCTTTTGGTAGAGGATCCTATTTGGAGAAGCCTCCAACATTGTTTTTTACTGTGCTTACTGTATGCCCATGTGTGTGGGCGTGTTGTGTGCTTACGCGATTCTTTGTGTGGTGGCTAGGGTAAACATGCAGCTTATTGTTGGATCCCCATCAAAGTTAGCTGTTCCCCAGATGCTTCCGGAATGACTTCCTACTAAATCCACCTAAAACATTGCAGAGAGAGAGAGAGAGAGAGAGAGAGAGAGAGAGAGAGAGAGAGAGAGAGAGAGAGAGGTGGAGAGAGAGAAGCAAACTTTTTTTTTTTGCTATGCCCATGATAATCACTGCAAAGAAGCCTCAGTTGTTAAATAATGTGCCCAGGCAGGCATCTGGTGAGGAAACTGGGACAAAGTGTACTTTAGAGGGAACGTAGGAGAACTCTCCTGGCCTACGGGTGGAACCGGAGAGTCAAGTGCTCTGAAATAAGGAGATAAAGACGGCTCTTTCAAAGTTCGAATTAGAACTATCCTAAGCAAGAAAGATATACATTGCAAACAGGTGCTTGGAAATTACCCCATGTGTGCACCACAAAGCCCTGTTTCTCCTACAGTACACTATGTAAATGGCGCATGTGACCACCATATGCGGACCTGCTGTCGGAGCGCCAACTGAAGACAATGAAGAGAGGCCCGTGGGCTTTAGTGGGCGTCGACATGGCTCAATACGAATCATGAAGAGAGCTGTCCTGGGACTAGGAGAGCGGTGGTCTCACAACGGCCCCCCAACGTCCCTCCTCCACCCCCCTTCCTCTCCTTGTCCTCGGCGCGTTCCAGCTTGACCGTGGAGAACACCATTATCCTCACCTCTCCTATCGAAAGGACCGGATCAATGAGTCGATGGATCCACCCCAGACTGAACTCCGGCATCAACTGCCCCCCCTCCCTATATTTCCGCTTGTCAATCCCAGCGAAACACTTAGCTGCTGGGACAAGCTGAGGCTTTGTGTGATGCCCTGGCGAATGGTCATTAAGTTGTTTTTCGATCAATACCTCCCTATAATGAAGCATGCAGGCTCACCTGGCAGCATCTGTGTTTGTCTCAGTAGAAAAGTAATTGTTTGGAGCATCCAGTGGTCTTCACAGTGAGCCTCTACTACCAGTCCATTTGCAGCTCATAAAGTATAGACAGCAATACTGTATACCGTAGGCAATAGATGTTTTGTATTCTGAATGCAATAGAAACCATGAGGTACTGTATGAATAGTTCCCAATTAAACTCAGGGCATTGTTGAATGACTTAACATTGAAACTGGGCTAGCACTTGGCTTTGTGAGTGTATTTATTGATTTGAGTGTCGCCTTAATGATTTCATTTCCATTTCATTTGGAATGAGCCTATTCAGACAGACATTTCTCATGTGCAACATACAGTATTGCTGTTGGTCTCTTATAACAAGCTCTCAAACACTAGCGAGCTCTCGCTACATTCAAAAGCTTTTTCTGCAAAAATTGTGAGCTGTCAATTCACAGACTTGGCATGCTGTGTTTGTGTTTTGAAAACATTATTTCCATAAGGGATTCAACTAAAATACTCACGTCAATATTTTGCCTTTGCCTTCTCTTAAATTTTGAAACAATGCCAAGATGTTTCAATCAATAGTTCTCCAGCTTTGTCACTCTTAATTTCAGGGTTGCCTTTTGGCATCTCACCTTCTGAGATTCCACATTTTCAAAAGGACTTTTTTTCTGAGTTTATTTGTTAAAGGGATAATACAGTGGTTTATTTGTTAAAGGGATAATACAGTGGTGCCAAGACTCTGTGAGCGCTACTCCGGAGTCCGGAGACATAACAGGTCATGCAGTCAATAGATCTCGTTTTGAATGTTATTGTAATGCCCTCTGGTTATAATAGAATATTGCTACTGGAGGCGTTCAAAAATGCGCAATGCTTTCTGCAGTTGGGTCGGATCTAGGTGCTGGGATGATCAACATTCTGTGGAGCAGAATACCACTTCAGTGATAATTACGCCTACACAACTTCCCCATTACAGAATGTTTTGCAGAACTAGAATTATTTTGTGTTGTAAATTATGAAAGAAAAATAATAA
Organism: Borostomias antarcticus; assembly: GCF_949987555.1. Taxonomy (NCBI): domain Eukaryota; kingdom Metazoa; phylum Chordata; class Actinopteri; order Stomiiformes; family Stomiidae; genus Borostomias; species Borostomias antarcticus. The sequence goes on from NC_140235.1 coordinate 12,225,738, forward strand.
CATGACTTAATATCTTAACCCCCCCCCACCCAGAAATGTAGTTATAATTCTATCACAATAGCCTCTATACACGCAGCACAATGCTGCAAAACAAGGCTTTAGGACATACGATTCAGTACACAGATGTGTTTGATGAAGTGAAGATGATGTCATTATGAGAAGTAGGCTATTATTTTCTAGAATAATACATGACAAAAAATTGCACTGGCCTACATCTTTATTTTCCCAGAGAGGTAATTGTTGCGCATACAACATGACATAAAATGAAGACATACTTTGTCATAAAACGGGGATGTTCTAAAATATTGATAATAATATCATTAGGTGACATTGGCTGCAACCTGCCCTCCAGGACCTGCACACCTCCAGAGCCCTGAAGCGCGGGACCTGGACCTCCCGAGTCCCAGTATTGGAAATGTAGTTAGTGATCTGGTTACAAGAAAAGGGGACAGATTATAAAAGCGATTAGTAATAACATAGTTATTTTGTATATACAAAACAGCATAAATTACAACAATAGGCAAAACAGCATAAATTACAACAATCGAGAGATTCTTGGGGAGACAAACTGACTTCTAACCAACTTTGACTTCGAAATGTTGCCTATAGGCCTATACTGTACAACACAGCACACTCATAACAGTTCTGGTAGGCTATCACTTCGGTAACCTTACAACACAGTTTGCACCTGATTAATTCTGTGTTTAATGCCAGGGAAGGGTACAGTATGGTGCGCTGTGCATGTTACTGCCATTGCACTGGAGGGCTAACGTTACCAAAAGAAAATGCATAGTAGCCTAATGTCAGCAGGACAATTGTGCGTTAGTTTGAGCGGGATATATGTGGACACAACCGACTTCTAGACAACTTTGATTTTTTAATGGTTACGCTATCAAGCTATATAGCGACATGCTCAGTCAGCTAGCCTAATTTGATGTACCCTTGTGTCGAGCTTGCAAGTTGGTTAGCTATTGTAAAAAGTCAACATTTTAAAATGTTGGTTACTCATCTAGCTAAGGTTGATCTTTGGTGTGATCATTGGTTAAGATGGTGATCAATCATGCTCTGTATTAAAACACTAAAAAGTCTGTGAACCTACCGATGGGTGGTTATGGCACAAAAGTCTAAATTCAAGTTCACGTCTTTTTTTCTTTTGTGGGCGCTGACGGGGGAGAGCTCCTGAGACATGGGGGAGTGGTTATTTCTCATGTGACGTCACATGAGAAACGAGCTGAAAACAGGACAAAAAAATTGAATTGTCTAGTTCTCCAAAACTAAAGAACACACACATTTGGTAGTGCGATGGTGTTCACACAACGCCCCTATGTACCAATATCATACAACACACCAGAAAGTAAGGTTGTCACTGTATTATCCCTTTAAATTCTCAGTGCATAATAATAAATTGCCAAGGGCACTCTCAACAAAGGTCTGTTCCTCCTCGTTATATCAGCTGTCTGGCAGCTGTCTGGAAATGATGTATCTTTCATTTGAACTTGTTGTAAACATGCACTTGCTTTGTGCAGATATATGATCACATCCTAGCAGCGGCTGCAAGACAGACATTATGACAGATAGGTGGCCAACAGAACAACCTCATGACGTCTCTCTCCGTTGAGATCCAGTGCCAGGAAGGTTCAGGATAGGTCAAAACCCGCTCATTCTACACAGACATCTCCATCAGTGAAATCTCTCCTCGGCTGTAACTCTTAACTGAACAGAAGGCAATGCCCTGTTATTCTCAATATTGTTTCCTGATGTTTTCCTAGTGAGCTCTATCCTGATACAGGGTCATGCAGTGCCTGTCAGACACCTGTCTGGTTCAGCTAAGGACCTTTATACAACGGTATAGATCCGGTCCATTGTCTCTATTGGTCAGTTTGTATTCCAGCCATGGCGATAACCACGATATCCCCACGCTAAAATGGAATGTTCGCACATCTTTTAATATCAATCCACCTCTTATTAATTTTCCAGATCAATGTTTACAAAGATGGGCTGTAGCATTGTCGTTGCCTGGCAACGTTCCCTTTTTCAGCGGAAGTATCCGCTGAAAATTCTTTTTTAAATATTGACGGATAAATGTGGCAACCATTGTATTAAAGCATTATGGAACTCGAAGCCGTGGGATGGCACGGATATCGTCACGGCTAGCAGGGTGTAACGGCACTCCACTACGCGTCGTGCCTAAACACTCCCACTAGCCGTGGCGATATCCGTGACATCCCACGGCTTCTCGTTCCATAATGCTTTAGTGTTCAGTACAGCTGTCAGGCAGAGAGACAGACAAAATTAATATATATATATATAAACAACTAAAGTAATAATCATCATAATACATTATATTTGTGTAGAGCCTTTCCAGATGCCCAAAGCACTATAATACCTGTATACTGTATAATACATCCGACTTAGGATTGCTACTGTGCTGCATATGTGCTGTATGATGCTTGGGGAATGGTGACCTTACTGGGCACAGTCTCATCAGGGGAAGATGTGTGCAGTGGTCCACAGGACCTTCTAACTGTCCTGGCTTGACTTTCTCATAGGATCTGGAGGAGGGTCTTAGCATATCCATCCCCTCCCTTGGAACACTCTCTACTGCTGAGTGCACATAATCATGCCTAATTATAACATGGGAGAATTATAGGGGCTCCAGATTTCCCTCAGAGATTTTCAGTCATTTCATTTTGAGTGGTGCTCCATTCTGAGTGGTACTCTTTAAAAAGATTAAAATATTTTTTCTGAAACATAGGGGATGTTTTCCCTTTACCGGCAGGATTGAGCTACAGAATATCACCCTACTGGGGCTGCGGTGGTGTCCATGGCGCCCTGCGCACTGCTACATCGCTGAAGAGGGTCCTAATCTAGTGGAACTGATGTCAGAGGACATGTCCGTCAGCTGTTCTGACCCACCGGGGCCGATCACTCCCTCTTCCTCTCTCTCCCCCAGGATTATCAATCATTCCCCAGACCTGGCCAATCAATCACTCCGCGGGGGGCTTCCCTGTCTGTCCCACATCCCATTTCAAATGGCTCACCGATTAACCCAGAGCTAAACTTCACCAGTAGAGCACTGCCGTGATAAGCCTCTGCTTTACAATGCTGTGTCAGAGCGCCTCTATTCCATCCGCCCCGCAGAATGTTGACTTTGAATGCTTGATTCATCCTGATACGAAAGAAGAAAGTAATTCAAACATGATGGAGGTAGCGCCTGCAGCATGCCTACCGCATGACGTGCTTGTAGCCTGTTCCCCCGAACGGGAAGCAAGCAACACATGAGAGCAGCTGGTGTTGGAACAAGAAGAGTCAAGGGAGGACAGAGCTGTGGGTTTCACTTGTTTCCTGGGGAACATGAGGAACGAAGGCTGTAGCCCATTGTTGGGTCGTGTTTTGGTCCTCCGGTGTATCAGCAGTGAACAGCAGCGGTCTATTCATGGGCTAATTTGCGCATCCCACACACCTCTGGGTCCGTGTGTCAGGAACAGGAAATGGCCGACCTCCCACCGCTTCCTCTGTGGGATGTCGCCCGCCACGGCACTCTGCCGAGTCCGGGGATACAAAGAGGTCGTTACATGCTGCATATGTGTGACTGACGCTGTTGTTCTGTAAACCAGAGAGCAACCAGACTCTCACAATAGGAACACATTAGCATGCCGCGCCAGAAAAAGTGTCTGAAACAGAGATGTGGCTATGTGACAGTCGCGCTGGCCCCAGGGTATAGAGACGCTCTTTAAGTGAAAGAGAGAAAAGGATGGGGATGTCAGAGAAGCAGGGGAGGAGAAGAAGAAAAAATAGGAATGTCAGAGAAAGCGGGGTTGGGGGGTGTACATTTCTCTTCCCAGTTATGGATACAGTGAAAGATATAGTGAAAAAGGCTTTTGTTAGATGGTGTAGTTGTGGTCTTGTTTTGTATTTCAAGCAGTCACTGTGGTTCAAACCTGGAGAAGGAACTCACAGAGACTGCATCATCACAACCTCTTAGAAGAGATCTACCGGGATTTTCCACTGTGAAGAGGAGGCCTCGGCATTTCAAGGCAGACAGTGCATTCAGACTGCGTCCTGAATCTGCACTCTTATAGGCTGGTTTTCTTGTTTTTATTTCCTTTATCTTCATAAAATAAATGGCACGATTGAATCTGCCTTGTTTTTGTTGTTTTGTATAGTAAATGTTCCTCCGTGTGCCTTGACTTTTACTTCAGTCATTGGTCAAGAGAAATGCTATTAGTGAAATGGATATGTTGTCTTGGTCCACTGTGGCCTGGAGATCAATGAGGTCTTTTCTGGGATCACTCAGTGTATTGGAAATGTCAAATCCATCTTCTGGCCTTAGTAATGAGAAGAGGGTGCTGGCTTACAGTCATTTTGCTTTATTGACCGTCAAATTCCATAAGGAAAAATCACACTCCATACGATGGCTTACTGACATGTTTATGAAAAAAGGTTAGGCGCTGTTTGAGTCCAGCTTTCTGAATCCATACCCTGAGGGCTGCTAAGGGATGCATAAAGTCATTGAACACATTTGGACAGGGGTGGAAAATCCACAATACCACAACTCGCAACATACTGTTGTTTTTATGTCAAAGGAATGGTTTAAATTAGCTTTGTGAGACCATCTTGATTTCACAAGCTCACGTTATTACTCACAAATCAGTCCAGATACTCTCGATAGAGAAAATGTTGAACCCGAACGGAAAACGATCTCGCTAATCAGCATTGGTTCTGAGGAATTTGAAATACAAACAGCTACGCTGGGCAGGTTTGTGTCAGCGAGGAGCGGTTGAGGTTAACACTGATAAACCTTTTCAGATGGTTCATCCAATCACCTGCCAAGTGGTTTTGAAAGTGCCTGCCCTTTTCCAAACAGTTTCCAACGGAGAGTTCCCAGATGGTTATGCGAATCAGCATCTGGTTGCGTCAGGTTAGATTGAAATACCCTCCCTGTTTTGGGCAGGGCTGCACCGGGACCTGTGCCTGTTCTCACCGCAGGCATCATGTTGACCAGCCTCAGGTTTACTGGGATACAAAGGAGATATTCAACAGCTTCATTTTAGGACGGAGAAGCGCATAGCCTGAGACGCTGTGTTAATTACACTGTGCTCACACACTTGCGTTTGATGCTAACCGTCTACGTATGGCGGAAGGCGTGTCTGCCGCACGCAACAACAACCAATCACATTGTCCGAAACTGCGCTCGCAACTGCCAGTAGATTCTCCGAAACTGCTAGCGTGCACTATTTTGAAAACCCACCCGGCTTTTCGTTTAGTGCTGTCATGGATGCTAATCTGGTCGAACGTGTGGCGATCGTCTATGCATTGTGGTTGAGGCGACGTGAACGTGGTCCCTGCAGGTATTGGGTACATCCTATCCTGCAAACAAACAGCGATTGTCCTCCATCTTGGTATCGAAAAATATGAAAATCCCGCCTTGCGATGACATCTTTCACCGTCAAGGCATCTGATTGGTCAGCAGCTCCAGCAACTCATCTGAAAGTTGAACATTTCTCAACTTTCGACGCTAGCAACGCAGGCAACGCAACGCACCGGGACAACAACGGAACCAGAATGCCATTCGGCTGCATCCATTGAAAGTGAAGGGCATCCATCAATGCTGACGCATCAAAGGCAAGCGTGTGAGCGCAGTGTAAGGCTGTCACGTAGTACCTTGCGTTTTGCTTGGCCCTACTTTCTGATGGCCTTGGCATGTGTTTATATGGGGTTTGAGTCTCGAGCACTTGTTTAGCACCGGTTTAATGTACAGGCTTGTATTAACAGAGGGTCACATAAGGACCTGCTCTCCACAGCCCTGATTAAAGATAACCACAGCAGTAACCAGGGGCCAGGCCCTTCATTTGTTTGTTGGGTGTCTTTAGTATACACAGGTTCTGTAGCACATGGTTTAGGCATATGCAGAGAAAAGCAGCGCTGCACACACAATGGAAGAGCCTGGTAATTGCATTTGCAATTGGACGGAACACTTTGCAACAAGATACGGGGTAGAAGGGGGATTATGAGTGTTTTTTCAGCAGTAACCTCTGAGAGGAGAGCGCAAGAGGATTCAAGCTATGCAATTACCCAGTAGAAAAAGACATCACAAGACACATCTGTACAGAACAGCATGGCTTATCTCTTTAATTTCTTCATTCAGCACAGCAGGCAGACCCAGGAAGCTCTGTGAGCAGACACTACAGTAGGGCTGAATAATTGTTTTATTAGCTTGTTACTGTCCAATGCTCCTAGCTGCATGTTAGAGCAATGTTTTTGGACATTCCATTTACATTAGCATATTACGTTTAGTGCTTGGATTCAGCTCAGCTCAGTGCTCTACTACAGTCCATTATTTGGCATCATCTAAGTGTGTTGTTTTGCTAGCTACTCCTCGCTCCACTGTGTCTTAAGATATGTTTGTAAAGCCTTGATACTTGCCTCCTCTCTGCATGACCCCGTTCCCCATGGCCCGTGGGGGCGGCCGAGCTGTCCCTCTGATTTGATTCCGCTACTGATTAATCTAGTAGGGAACCTGGAGCCTGGGGGAGGGACAGATGATGGGGTCTAATGACTATAGGAGAAGGGGAGTTAAAGTCAGCCGTAACAACAGCAAGCCCCTCCGACCCAGCGCCCATCTGTCCCTGTACAGTTGGAGGGAGCCGGGATGAAGGAGGGGACGGCCTTGCAGCACCAGCTACCCATCAGCGCCCGCTGACCCTTAAAGTCTGCCTCCCGAGCCATGGATACTGTGCACTGGTCAGCCTGGCAGAGGTCATCCCCCTCATTACAAATATAAGAATATCTCCAACCTTCCTGGGGGAAGAACAGGCAGGGGCCATGCAATGATACAACTGGGGGAGGAGGGGGGGGTTCCAGTGTCTCTGTGATATGATGGAATTGTTTTGTTTAGAACTCCCCCCCCCCCCCCCCCCAAAGAAAAAGGCGCTTATCCATTCATAGGGTATCTGGGCATTTTGAGGCTAGGTAGTGAGTCAAATGCTGTGCTTCAAATCAATGTCATGTGAACCCTTCTTCTCGTATTCCTTTGGGCAGCCTGACAGCGCCTTAGTGTCAGGATTTCAAGAGTCCCTGGCTTTTCGACATCTTAGCTGACAGTACCAGCATTTCTTGAGGGCTTAAACTCTTCCACTCTGTCACCACATGACAGCAAGATCTTTCTCTGTCCCTTCTTATTCCCTCCTTTCTCTCTTGTTTTGATTCATTAGTCCATTGATTGTCTTCAGTGTCATCCTATGGACAAAAGGCATGACATGCAATGCTGAGTCACTCCCAGTTTTCAGTGTCTTTTTAGATTTTATTTTATTTTTTATCTCTAATCCGGCTAGAGAATGTTCAAGTTTGGTCTGTCACTGAGAACTGCAGAGACATGGTTGGATTTGGGAATGGCAGGCTTGGAAGGCTTATATGATTAAAGTATTTAGTGGAGCCGTCACGCCTGTCTATGCTGTCTTAATTGAGTCTTAATGCCTCTCGCTGTTAGTATTTTGTTCCTGCCCATGTATCTGCACTGCAATACTGAACAACCGGCCACCTCTGAGCCTGATTGGCCTTTGCCCATGGAGCAAGATGCTGTGCATTACATACAGTATTTCCCACTTGGACCCTGTTCTCACTTCAGAAAGAACTAGTGTAGATGTTCTAACCCAGGCCATCATTAGTCCCTCAGAGCCTTCTTAGCCCTCTTATATCCTCTCTCTCACCTTTTAATAGCGTTATCACACTATTGTAGATTAACTGTGGTGTTATAATGCACTTTTGTGTCTTTAAAGTTGAAGAAATTAGAGACTGTTAAAGGCTTCCTTACAGCTCTTGTCATGTTACTAATTGGCGCTACAGGTTTTGGGCCATGGCCCTGTGGCTCTCCTCGAGTGCCCATTCGCACCTTCCCTTCTCTGCCCTGCAGGTAGGGTGTGAAATCCATTTGTTGCATGGCGGGAACTAAATCACCCTGCCCTGACAGACAAACCACTTTGGATCACTGTGGAAATCTCTTTGAACTGAAAGTGTGTAACTCAACCAAACTGCTAATAGAGAGTCATTAGGGACCGGAGTAAAAGTGAGTGTTTTCTGGCTCAGTCAAATGGCCAACCACTGTGCCCAGGTTGTAGCAGTGATAAGCACACAATTAGTGTTTCGACTAAGCTTCAGCAATGGTCATGAATCATGCATCGCCATTTGTGGCACGCTGATGCAGCCTGGGCATTGGGAGATTAACCCATATCCGGCCGGTTTAATGGTAGCGCTTCCTTTGTGCGCTTCTGCTTTTTAAGACGCGTACCCAGGGAGGTGACATCAATAGCTCTTTACCCAGCAGTAACGAGAGCTGCTAAGTGGCACTCTGCTCCTACGGTGGAGTTAATGACTGACCTTTTGAAACAGTGCTAAGGGGATATCCCAGAGAAATGAGTGTGCCATCCCTGCAACCCTGGTAACCCGCAGGCCGAACTTGAGTGTCGGTAAATGCCGGCTCCCGTTTGTGTGACTCACTGAATCGGGCCGCTGCATTTAGCGTGTTCCCCGGGTCGTGTGGGACCTGGCGGTCCTCTGAGGCCATGTCCGGCCTAGCTTAGATTTGTTCAGGACTTGAGGAAAGCGTGAGCCTGCAACCATAGCATTAGCATGTGAGGGCTGTGCTGCCGGTGCTCTGGGCTCTCTCCTCTATGAGGCGTTTGTCCTCACACTCAGTGGAATTGTGAGCTAGACACAACTAGTATTTACTCTCAGGTTGATAATGAGCCCGTAGAATGCTTTGTGGCATATTACAAATAAACTAGAGGAGGCTCAAATGTTGGACTTTGTATAAATTAATATTAATGACTTCATTATGTTACCGAGAACCAGTACCACAATCATCACATAATTAAGAGGCATGCGTTGGGCTCTTAATTGGATTTCCTGTTCTGCTAAGAAGCTTGTTTCATTGGTTTGAAAAATTCCAGGAAGAGTGAACCCCCTTGGTCCCATTCGTATTAGACCTGTGATTGATGAGCGTTTGGAGTTATATAATAAGTGATCATGCTTCATCTGCAAGAACAGAAACTGGAATTTAAAGTCCCCCTATGACGCTGTAGTTGCCTCTTTGGAGGTTTACCGGTGTGTGTGTGTGTGTGTGTGTGTGTGTGTGTGTGTGTGTGTGTGTGTGTGTGTGTGTGTGTGTGTGTGTGTGTGTGTGTGTGTGTGCGTGTGTGTGTGTGTGTGTGTGTGTGTATGGGGCAGCCGTGTGCCTAGCCCAGGCCCAGAACAAGATGATCTCGCGAGCCCCACCCCCCAAAAAAAAAGTGTTAATGCAATAAATGAATGAAACACAACACTTTATGGCTACCAACTTGTTTATGTTTACTGCACAGATAAATATAACCATGTAGGCTACAGATCACTTACATCAAGGATCGCAAAGGAAGTAATATTTTGTTTTGTCAATAAACAAAAAAACAAAACAAAAAAGTTCCAATGTTTAATGAACGAAAGACAAGCGCCGAACTTTCGGGTTGCAAAGTCAATGATGAGGTCATTGAAGTTAATTTTCTCTGCCAGTTCACGCTCTATGGAGAGTATTGCCAAGTCGTTTAACGTCTCCTGTGACATTGTGGAGTGCAAGTAATTTTTTATCAGTTTCAGTTTACTGAAGGTGCGCTCGCCTCCAGCCACAGTCACTGGCAGAGTTAGGAAAATGCGCAACAAGACGCACAGGTCTCCAAATATACTCTGTAGCTCCATTTTGTATATAGCATTCAAAAGGTCCGAGACCGTCTTCAAATGTCACACTGTAGATAGTATTTACATGGTGGATTTGATCTTCGAGTGACTGTGAGAGATCATTCTTGTATTTCGCGGACAGCTTTCTGCATGACGCACTGATATCGTCTTTGGACATGTTTCTAAATTTCCATAAAACACAGAACTCCTCACAAATCTGCTTAACTGATGTGAAGCATACACCTAACTGGGAAATTATGCTGTCCATAGCGACATTAAACACTTTATTTCTGAATATAGTTGCTGGGCTTTCCGCTATCGCATCATGCGCTGAATCTGACTCATTAAAAAAGCGCTTCCTCTTTCTCTGTCTCATTGTGAACTTGGGTTCGATGCCCATGGCCCTGGCAACAGCAGATGCCTCTGTCAGAAGAGACCATTTTGGAGAGTGAATACGAGGCGTGAGAGCATGATGTTAAATTTAAGACGGACCAAATGTGGACAATATGTGTGTGTGTGTGTGTGTGTGTGTGTGTGTGTGTGTGTGTGTGTGTGTGTGTGTGTGTGTGTACGTGTGTGTGCGTGTGTGTGTGTGTGTGTGCATCCTTGTGCCTGTTCAAAGCCTAAAACTTCTGTAGCCTAAGGCTCATGCAAAGTCACCTGAGGACATAATATAGATTAGAATTTGATATAATGTCATACAACAGAAACCAGAGTTATTACCTAAACTCTTGGGTCAGCTTATTCCTCAGGAGAAACAGTTAGTGTGCACTTTGATGGTTCAGATGATTTCCCTGCCTGCCAAAATCATTGTGCCTGTATACATTATTTCATTTCAAACCTTTATTTATACTCGTAAAGCACTGAGGTTTCCCTCATTTACAGTGTTGACGAGTTCACACAAATACATAAATAACAACAGAACTAATACAATACACAATAATTATAATAATTAAAAACAGTTACAGGTCGAAGTACACAAAGAGCCATGGATTTAAACTCGCGATTGAAGTACCTCCAACTTGAAGTCTTCACAGATATTTATTTTTGACAAAATATTCCAGCAGATTATTTCAAGGATAGAGGGTCAGTTTGCCCCCCCCCCCCCCCCTGATCTGGGGCCCGGGGACAACTGTCCCCTTTTTCCCCCACTGTCGGCGGCCCTGTGTGTGTGTGTGTGTGTGTGTGTGTGTGTGTGTGTGTGTGTGTGTGTGTGTGTGTGTGTGTGCATCCTTGTGCCTGTTCAAAGCCTAAAACTTCTGTAGCCTAAGGCTTAAAGTTTATGTTGTTTTCTAAGGCTCTAGAAAACAACATAAACTTAGATTTGCTAGGATTAAGGACTAGCTTCAGATTGGTGAGAGTTTCTTGCAGCACATTAAAAGAAAGCTGCAGGTTCTCAATGGCTTCCTGCACAGTATCTGCAATACAATAGACAACTGTATCATCAGCATATAGATGAGCATGACAGCCAGTTAGTGCAGAGACAATATCATTAATATAGATGGTGAAAAGGACAGGACCCAACACTGAGCCTTGGGACACATCTTTAGCTAGAGACAAGAAATCAGATCGAATATTACTCAATTCCACACACTGACACCTTGATGACAGATAGTCCTGAAACCAATCACAAGCACCTCTATCCAAGCCAATACTAGATAGTCTATTTAAAAGCAGGTAGTGATCGACTGTATCAAATGCTTTTGAGAGAACTACAAAGCGGGCAGCACAATGTTTCCTGTTGTCTAATGCCGAAATGATGATCATTAGTAACAAGAATAACAGCAGCAATGGTGCTGTGAATCCAGATTGGCGAGTACTTAAAACTGAGTGAATTGAAAGAAAATATTTCAATTGGTTATTTATCTAGGTCTCCAGAACGTTGGCTAAGCATGGTAATCTGGAGATAGGCCGGTAGTTATCCATGTTATCCCTATCACCCCCTTTGTGCAACAGGACCACCTGGGCAGATTTCCAAACCTGAGGAACTATACCTGACGCAATGGGGAGATTAAAAATGCATGACAACAGCCCACTAATGATTGGGGCTGCCAGTTTTATAAAAATTAAAAATATCTAGATTGTCCTCACCAGTAGAGCACTTAGGGTCTATGGATTGCAAGATTCCTAATGTTTCACTGGGTGTAAAAGGCTGAAAGGAGAAATGAGAGACATGGTCCAAAGGGGGAATGCAACCAGAATAATTATCCAAGGGAGCCAGCCCAGTATACAACCTATCAAATAAGTGCCCAGCCTCAGCAAAGTGCTTATTAAAAGCAAAACAAATATAATTAGGATCAGAGATTACATGATCATCCACATTAATAGACAAGGGCAGTGAACTAGAGGGTTTGTTTTTAGTTAAGTTCACAGCACCCCAGAACTTTGCAGGGTTTGAATAGGAGTTGGAGACTAAAAGGTTGTCAAATTTAGCTTTCCTTACAGCTGTTGTACATTTATTTCTGAGTTGTCTAAAGAATGCCAGTCTTGGGTATCCCTTGTGCGTCTGTGCGTATACATAAGGCCGTTGTCCACCTCAAACAAACAGGCCACAGCTGGAGCAGAGTCTTATTTCTTTTCAATCATGTGTGAGACTAGAGACAAAATAACTTAAGACTGTCACAGTATCATTCAGGGTGAAATTGTGATACTTATTTTAGTTTCAAGTAGCCCTTCACCACAGTCATAGACTAGACAGTTATATCTCAGATTGCTGCCGATGTTCCGCATGTCCAAACACTTTGTAGAGCTCTGTGTAATACCTTGAGGAGGGCACTGTCCTGCCATTAGACCCAAATCCTCTGGACTCTACTCCCCACTTAAGCAATGCAATGTGAAAAACAAACTGTCAACACTGTGTGTGTCATACCTTCATTTTTTTGTGTGGAAATTGACATTTTGGGGGGTTTGACCCTGTGGAGTTCAGTTATAAGGAGAAGGAACAGCTGGACAGCAGGTTACTAGAGGCACAATTGCTTGGGTGTAGTTCATCTAGGGGTCCTTCCCCACTAAATTTTGAGCGGCAAACATTTAATTTCCTGGATTCTGGTGAATTTCTATGCACCAATTTGTGCTGGATTATCTTGTCTGCTGTTATTTAGCTATAAGCTAACTTGAATTACATTTATTTTAGTAATATATGAATGTATTTAAAAGTAATACATTTAGTTCTATTTATTTCCATATAATTTTTTGTCAAAGCCAGGGACCCCTGGAGAGGGCTTCTGGAGCCATGGGTTGCAGACCATTTCTGTAGTTACATATAAGATAACTATGGACACATCCTACCCTGAGGGCCTCTTATTGACACACCTTAGGGACCGAGACCTAGAGGTGTGTTATTGTTGATCCATACCACAGGCTTACACAGATATATCTGTCTCAGTTCTTTTTCTAATGTGGCTTTCACATTTATCACCAGAATGCTATTTGGACTTTTTTTCATGGAGCGGAGTGAGTAGCACTTAATGATATCATTACTGTTTGAAGTTTAGAACTGTATTGCCAGCTGCTGCTATTAATATCGTGCGGGCTGCATTAATCATGGCTCACATCTATAGATGAAGTCTGTGTGTGAAAGTGGGTCTGAGTCACATGAGAAACACTGTGGAAACTTGGCCAGAGGTTTTTTGTTTTGTTTCCTCACATCCTCATCTAGTAAAGAACTTTCACCTCCCACTATTCACAGACTTGCATGTGCTGCTGGTACACAGCTGCTACACGTCTCCACGCGATGGAAAACGCTGCAATTCACTCTTGCTTTTGACAGGTCATTGAAGATGAAAAGCTTTTCAATTACCTGGCTGAATGTTGCATGTTGAAAATATCCTCCGTGGCTCATTGACTGTCGTCCTACAGGCCTCTTAAGAAGTGTCTTTGTCATGGTGATTTTACAGAGAAGTATACTGAGCTTGGCATATAAGGCTCATGTTATAGTACAGTAGTTATTGTGTCTATGCTACTGTATATAAATAGGAGTTGAATGAAGGGCAAAGGGCAAAGGTAAAACATACTGAACACATGATTCCTCAAACATTGCCTTGCCAAAGCCCTTGACCCCAGGGTCACATATTCAGTGACTGGCACGCTTTAAGCTTTCTTACAGCTTTGTCCTCAAGTTCGTTTGCTTATCAGCTTAAAGAAGACAAAGTGGTTCTTAACTTTGGTCTAATGACATGGTTGTATGTTGTTTTTTTTCTTCATTTTTGAGGGGTAAACATGAGGCATGTGCGTCTACTACTCATATAGTAATTTGTTTACGTGCCACTAATACGTTTCTGCAGATGTTAATCGAAATGATGTTGAGGATGTTTATGATGATTATTAATATTGTTGTTATTATTATTATTATTATTATTATTAGTAGTAGTAGTAGTAGTGGTAGTAGTAGTATTGTTGTTGTTGTTATTTGTATTATGCATATGCTACATCCATAGGCTGTAGATGACAGGCCTACTCTTGGAACAGAAAGGCACCAGTACAATGTTGGCTAAATAACAATGCACATATTAATCTTGTAAAGATAGTGTCATCAAGCCATTTAGTATTTTAGGGCTGATTCATAGTCGACGGAAACAACGCAAGCTATGTTGTGAACGCAAGCTCCAACATGACTCGAGAGCTTGCGTTCTGTGTTTTGTCAGATGCAATACATCGCCAGTCCAGCAGGAATTGCACTAATGCTTGCGTCAAGTGACAAATTTCGGCATGACACCCGCAAGGACGCAATGAGATCTTGCGTGGCCTTGCGAAGCTTGCGTTGCTTGCGCTTATGTAGTTTGCGTCGACTATGAATCCGTCCTTACTCTCTCTCTTTCTCTCTCTCTCTCTCTCTCTCTCTCTCTCTCTCTCTCTCTCTCTCAATATATTAAAATAATCATCACTGATATGTCAAATCGTATATATAATGAAGGTCATTTAAGCAATTGACCACAAGAGGCAGTGGGTTACAGGGGTTCTACCACAGCTACGGGCGTTGTTAGAAACCTAACCTAACCTAAAACCCCCGTAGCTGTGGTAAAATCCCCTGTAACCCACTGCCTCAAGTGGTCGATTGCTTTTCTACAACGGTTACTACATATATATATTCACAAAAAACACTCAGTAGTAACATTCAATCATTTATTTACTGATCATTCTTATCATTTTAGTATTTACAAAATCTTCCACGATAGGCTATCGTTCTGAATTAAATGGTTGCCAGGCAACATAGGCTATCTCGCCTATTTGGGTTGGCCTTGTTCACATAAGCCATAAGGCATAATTCGGGTGGTTCACGTTTATTTGAATATTTCCAGCCAAGGTGCAGTTATTAAAACAGTTCTCCAGAGCACTTGTTTTTGCTGGTAGGGGTGTGGAAGTGTTGGAGTCGGACTGATGAGTGTGTTTTTGTAATAGGATACGAAAAAGGCGAGGTTGCTGCGACTGGTTGCTATGCAAAACATAGCCTACCGCTTGATTTTATCAATGGCCTCGTCAATGAGATTGACGGTGCATTAATACTAATTGTTATGCGGTCGCAGCCGAGTATTTTACCACGGCTGCTAGCCAATCAGAATCAAGTATCCAAACTCTCCGTTGTAGAAATTGTGATTTACCACTGTCAGTACACCAATACTGAATACAGTATAGCACTAGGGAGTCTGTGCTCCCCCATTCACCACTGATGAGCTTTTGATGAGACTTCCTCTGACAGAAGACAAGTCGGCGCTGCTGCTCGCCACGCAGCACAGGGCCTGCTGAACACACTCCTGAGTGAACAGTCTGTTTTTACTTCAGGAGTTTAAGTCAGTAGGGTGTCACAACCGAGAGGAGGTCACTGTGCCCCGGCTCGGACAGATAAACACCCCCTCCCCCCTCCCTCCTGCTGGAGCGGCGGTGCAGGGTCCCCCAGGGGGCAGACATGCTCCCCACACAGACGCCGACGCCGCGCCCGACAGTTCCGCCACCTTCATTACCATTCTGACAGGCCTGGCAAGGAGAAGAGAGAGCCCTACAAAAGCAATCATCTCACTCTAGAGGCTGCTGGCATTCTCTGTGGAGAGTTTAAAAAAAACGTCTAGTTTTACATGACTTCTTTGTTGTGTTTGGTTCTGACGCCTTGGCTTCCTCCCTCTCTCTTGAGCTTGCTGAAATAAAAAAAAAAGGGAGGCCAATCTGTAGAAAATGTTCTGATTTGACAGTGACATAAAGGACTGAAACACATGTTCATAGAAATACCTTGTTTATGGTACTGTATATATATTATAGTGGCACAGTTGTTAAATATATAGGATTTCATAGATTCAGGGATGCTAAAGACATGTTTCAGACACTGGTGTCAAGAGCATGCAAACCATACTCACATGTAGTATTGTTGACATACACAATGCTGCATGTCTACAGTGCTCACTGTGTGAAGTCTATCCATGAAATGAAGTGGCTCGCGTGCTTGACGTTAGCTTAGTCATAAACTAAGTTAGATAGACTTGTTTGCATCCGAGTCAGCACATTCATTGGGACACCTACTGTACTCCAATTACCGTAGCTGATTAGCGCTAACAGGTGTGTGGTCTGATGCAAACAATGAAAGCTTTCTGGCTCCACACTGATGCTGCATGCAATATCCAATAAAGATGTTTATTTCAAAGCATCAAACAAGGAATTGTTTGTGTAAGCATGATAACCAGCAAGTATACCGCAGGCTTAAGTTTGGATCTCAACAACATGTACTTGCTCTCAGTACTCCTGACAAGCTAATTACGGAAACACCAGCTCCTCAGAGATGGATCACTCACGATGCTGATGAGGCACGGGGCTGAGGGGACATCAGATGAGATCCATGTCCAGCCTGCAGCTGTGTAGAAGTCCTACAGGATGTACTGCGTGCTTTCTCTGATAGTCCAACAGTGTGTAACATGTAGCACTAAGAGCCTGGGTGTCAGGGAAGTAGTGGTTTGTATTCAGAGGACTGCCCCGGTGTGTGTGTGGGTCGGTGTGTGTGTGTCGGTGTGTGCGTGTGTGTGTCGGTGTGTGTGTGTCATCAGCTAAGGACAGTAAGCGGTTTGTCACCAGGGATCGAGGTGAGAACAGACTGTAAATAATTCAGTTCTGCTGAGACCAGAGACATGGATCCAGGGAATCTCAATAGATGATGTCAGAGGAACAGCCTGGTTCCCCTGTGCACACTTCCTGATCACTTTTGTTTTGGTAGTCCTGGCAAGCATGCCCGTTACCTGTCATTGACCTTCCCTCTGGCAACAAACTCACCCTGCAGAAGCATATCTTGATTGTCAATGACAGTCAGTATACGGTAGTAGCAGCTTTGATTGAGCATATCTGGCAGAGTAAAAATAATCCCTGTGTGCCATTTTTGGTGTCCCACCTACCCACCAGAACCAAACACATTACAGGTCCTCATAAAGTTTATGGCTACAGTACAGTACATGAAATTTATACCCTGAGTATCGATGTTTCCATTAAAGCATCGCACTTACTTTGGTTGCACCCGTTCCAAACCCATAACTGCGGTGTGTTTGTGTTGCAGGTCTATGAAAAGTGATTCCGCTGAAGGATATTAATAGATACAGTCATAATCCACTTCGGGGGTATTTATTATTCCCCAGCCCCCCTGCTGTCTTTGCAGGCTAATAAATCACAGAGCCGTTCGCTGGCTCCTGTCACAGCTGGGGGTGCGATGTGCCGGTGGTGATACAGGCACACCTTGACTAGCGCTCTCAAGCTCTCTGTAATCTCGCTCCACTCCCCACCACCACGCCTTCGCCCCAGAGCGCCCTGTCTCACATAAAGGACACTATCAAAGCAGCAATGCTGGAGGGGCACAGGGAGATACATTTAGTTAGGAAGTTGCTTCTGTTTCGGGCTCTGTAGCAAATTGATATTGTTCCGAATCGTTATTTATCCTGTGCCGCCTTGCCCGGTGAACAGGGAGCTCTCTGCCGCGTTGGAGTGAGTTTGATGGACTTTGAAGGCAGGACAAAAAAAAAAGGATTAGCACTCGGGATTAGTTGAATGTTAGTAATTAACAAAAGACAGAGAGGAGAGGAACTTTCTTCCCGGCACTCAGTACCCTGTAGCCACCCAGAACCCCTTTAGCTGTTAATTACCTCAGACAGCTTCCCCAGCTCCTCTCAGAATGGACAGGACCCCCTCCCCCACTCCAGCCGTTGTTGGATCAGGCTGGATGCACTGCTTACACATTCTCTGCCTGCTGGCTCCTAAGGATTATAGAAATATAAACGTTACATTTGTCAGTATCTACGGAATGCATAAGCTATTCATTTTTATTTGTTGTGTCATACTACATCCAAAACTTAGGGGGGCAATGGTGTCTTTGCAAGAGTAGGTGGGGGGGAGTGGGGGGAGGGGGGGGGGGCTTCCCTCCCTCCCTCCCTCCCTCCCTCCCTCCCTCCCTTGATGCCACCCTGCCCCCCGCCTCGTCACGCACCCATGCCTCTGCCTCATCGGCAACGGGGGCCTGTAAATTAGCCCAGCCCTTATCAACATCTTACACACATATATTAAACGAATGATCAATCTGACGCTCGATATCCAATTAAGATAACCAGTTGTATGGCAGGGACTTCAGTGGTTGAATGGTTTAATGGCATAGGGCTTTAAGTGTAAATCAGCAGACTCCCATGGAGGGAGCGTGTGCAGCCAGCCAACCGCCTGTCTCCGTCTCGCTCAACCCCATGGCTGCTCACATGAGAAAACAGGCTCTGTGATGAGCGCCTTCTTTCCCTGCCGCCTACTGTAACGGTGCCACATGTACAGTAGCTCCTGCAGGGAACAGACGGTTCAGGTGGCTTCACATGTCCGCAGGATGGGAGACGGTTCAAAAACCCTCTCGCGGGCTGTTTATCCAACCGTGAGAAGACGGGTTATTATAGGAATAACGGATAGTGGTAACAGCAGATTTTTCCGCCATCGTTTGATTTTCAGTGTACGCCGTGTCTCAGTGGAGATGATATGCCAGACAGCTGGTTTGCTGTTCATAACGTACTTTTGGCTAAAAAGGCTTTCAGAATAAAGTGCTTTAATTGGTGGGTGCGGCATGCTGGCGTCTGCCATGGTTCCCCTGTCTTGCGCATGCCACAGACAAATGCGACACTAATCCAACACTGCACACACGTCAACACCTGGCTAGTTGAAGCTTTTTAACACGCTCTAATAGCTATCATCCGGTGTTTGGTGTTTCAGTTGTCGACTGCGGTACTGCTCACGGCGAGGACTGCGCGCCGACCTCGGGATGAGGGCGTTGCCTCAGGGTCTCATCCAGCCGAGGTGCGAGCGGTAGGGCCTGCAGCTACGCAGCTGCCAGAGAGAGAGAGAGATAGGGAGATACACACGCTTAGTCTCCCCAGGTTGTGCGTCCATTCTTTCGGGACTCTTTGGCCGTGAGCTTGACCGTACTGTTTGGATCGGGTTGCCTTAATTCATTCCAAAAGCGTAAACCACCATATCCTCAAAACATCATGCCCTTGGCCACAGATAAGGGGGTAACACACACCTTTCTCCTTGCTCCTTGGTGTGTGTGTGTGTGCGTGTGTGTGTGTGTGTGTGTGTGTGTGCGTGTGCATGTGCGTGTGCATGTGTGTGTGTGTGTGTGTGTGTGTGTGTATGCGTGTGTGTGCGTATGTGAATGCATGTGTGTGTATGTGTGTATGTACCTATTCCTGGGTGATCAAGTTGAGTTTTTTTTTTGTAGTTCACATTCAGTGGCCTTTGCTGGTCTGTAACAGGCACATAGGATGCTCCATTCCTTCCAGTTTCCTGTTGTTATGGGTTAAGAGCCACTACACCGAGGCTGACGGTATCCGTTAACACTGCGCCATCTGATGCTGCAAATGAAACGCACGCCCCCGGCAAGGTCGAATACCTGGAGAGAGCATCACCAGATCCATATACATGATCTAACACCCTCAGGTCTTGTTTAGCTCACCCCACTAGTGCAACATCCAGTAGCCTGCATGTTGGGCGCTATAGATGACATGGAATGCTCCACGTGATCCAGGACCCCACTGTCTGACCAGGCCTGGTAAGACACACCTAAAAGCACTTAATCCTCCTATTCTGTTCCTGTTTGCCCCCCTTTCCAAGTTGTTGTTGCTTTATCTTTTAAACTACAAGGTCAAATTTGTATCTGGTGAAAGCTGAGACATGTGAGATGTTAAATCTGATTAAATAATTAACATAGATATTACCAAATTACTGTAATGTGACTAAGTACACAGTATAAATTGAATATTTTATTTCCGTTTATTCAGAATTTCAAATAAGAAAGCCTCTCTCTCTCTCTCTCTCTCTCTATGGTTATCACCAATTATTTCTCTACTCTTATAGAAAATAGAAGAGAAAGCTTCTCTACATCATCATCCTACTTAACTATAACACCTTTTTAACCTATTAACACTGTCTCAGACTAGTAGTTAACATGAATAACTGCAGTGAATATAGAAAGGAGACACTGAAAATGTATTCCAAAATTAACATTTATTGTAAAACAAACTCAGTCTGAAATGTGTGGTTCACGTGGAGGAATATGTGTGTGTGTGTGTGTGTGTGTGTGTGTGTGTGTGGGGGGGGGGGGGTTCCATCTGATGGATTAACATCGTCTTATGTTTTTTGTCAAATCGTGTAGCTTGTGGGATCTGTGGCGTGGATAGTGGCGTGGTAGCGAGACTCTGCCCCCGTGGGTAACAGCCGGTCGGGGACAGTACAGTGACCTCTGGGCAATCTCCATGCACCCACCGGTGAAGACCATGTGTCTCTAGCCCACTCAAGGGCTGTGTTGTGAGGTCCGTGGTGTGGATAGTGGCGTGGTGGCGAGACTCCGCCCCCTCGGGTCGATTGTGATTGGCTAAGATGCATTCGAGAGGCATACATTATTTTTTCACAACGCCCGGCATCAAACATGTTCTAAATCAATGCGCAGTTCAAGATACAACTGCCCCAAACAAGAGCCGTAGCATCCCAAACATGATATAGTGGTTGCTATAGAAACCACTGCATTTCCAAGCTTGCCCAAGATAAAACAGCGGTGAACAAACAGCATAGGCATACTATTTCTACTAGGCCTACTACTATATATATATATATATATATATATATATATATATATATATATATATACATATATATATATATATATATATTCCAGGAATCGGTTTCCTGCCGGCAGGGAACTGCAGGGAATTATGGGGCAGAAATCGATTCTATTCCGCCATCTGTGTTGAGTTTACTGCTTATCACAATGGCAGTTGACGGAGTGGCGAATGCGAGCTGGACGCGGTGGTCTAGATGGCACTCAGTCTGATGGTGCTCAATTTTGGGATTTGTCTTTCCTGCCTCAGGCATCTGTTGTCAATTTTCTGAGAGCGGCTGGACCAATATGTGGCTGGAATTGGTTTGATCATCGTGCGTATTACTCAGGTCAGATATCTGGCTGGTGGACCAACTGTTGGGTTAACAGTCTCCTCTAGCCCTCTCCTCTAGCTTCATCATTCTGCTATTCTTCTATACTTTACAATAATATTGTGGAGCGAATTTACAGGGAATAGCGTAAAAGTGGAACATACTACTCCCTGTAGACTCTCTCTTCTGTGCACTCTGAATTCCACCCTTGTCTGTATATCTATGATTTCACCTCAGTCGCCCCCCCCCCATCTCAACCTTGTTTTGCTGTGCCCCCCCCCCTACAGTAAGCAGTAGAATGGACTAAGTATCATGTCAGCCCTGCAAACAACTGAACAACAAACAAACTGAAAAAAGACATCCTCCTGTCCCTGTCCAACGTTGCTAAATGTCTT
>NC_140235.1:12248610-12281110 GCF_949987555.1 Borostomias antarcticus
CCTTTAATTCTATTGTTACTGTTTACTTAACTTTGCCTGTGTTGATACGCCAGGGTTTTATCTGGTGAGGTAAGACAGGTGTACTGAGGAGTACAAACAGAGTACAAACTGAGCATTTACAGAGGAGTTTTCCTGATGAATAATTAGACGTTTTTTTTGTTCTTGGGGGGGATGATCCAATTAGAATTTTGAATAGCCATTAACCGACTGTATATTGATCAGCATGGCACTGTGACACAGCAGCTCTCAGAGGCCCTGTCCTATCACAGCCCTGCTCTGGGGTTTAGAGCTAGAGTACTGTATCGAAACTCTAGACCATCCCCTGGTGGTCCCCCAGTGCTGCATGGAAGTGAAACTCCTGCCAGAACTGTGTTGCAGTAATGGTGACTCTCCGTTTGAACTCTGCTTTGCTGCTGGTTTCTCTCTCTCTCTCTCTCTCTCTCTCTCTCTCTCTCTCTCTCTCTCTCACTCTCTCCTCTCTCTCTCTCTCCCTCTCCCTCTCTCTCTTATATGTCTTGGATTAAGTGTGTTGTTGTGTTTGTAGTTTTTAAACTAAAGCACGCCATCAACTCCCAGAGCACCACAGGAGAAGGGAGCAGAGGAGGTGTGTAAACTTGGACGGCGGGGAACGGAACGCCGGCAGCCCCAGGCAGCGTTTCACTTTCCATATCCTCGTTACCTACTCTCACTGCCGCTCGGCACCCTGGGTACTCCACCGGGAACAATCCTCAGAGATAATAGCACTTCCTGTATATGTTCAGCTGTTGGATGTCGACTACTAAATATCACCTTGCGCTGCAGTCAATATCAGCCCTGGGAGAGCATCAGTAACGCGTTCCCCCCAAGAAGGAGGGTTGGCAGGGGAGATACCCGCACACTAATCTCTCTGGGCTAAAAAGCCTCTACAGACAATGCTGAGATCAATGCAACAAATTTGTCTTCTTAATTCAAGACGTGTGTTCAAACAAATCAGTCTTAAAAAAAAAAAAGAAGACGTTTCAGTCCAGGACTTTCATCGGTTGCTGCTCGATTGTGAGCACCGTCGATGTTATGCGAATGACCTTCTCTGACGTCACCCCGCCCCCTCCGCGGTCCGGAGTCAGAACGCCAGCTCCCTCTCCTGACTGCGGCTCCAGAGAGGGCCTGTCTAATGCTTCCTGGCGGTGGCCAGATCCGCGCCCTGGTCCGGGGAGGCCGGCCAGGTCCCACAGATAGGCGGAGCTGAGAAAGTGCTGCTGTGGCGTGTGTCCCGAGCGCCGTGCGGAGCGGAAGAAAGGGAGAGAGAAAGAGAGAGAGATAAAGAGGGAGGGAGGGAGAGAGAGAGAGAGAGGGAGGGAGACAGAGAGAGAGGGAGAGAGAGAGAGATAGAGAGGGAGGAGGGAGGGAGGGAGGGAGGGAGGAGAGAGGGAGGGAGAGAGAGAGAGAGATAGAGAGGAGGGAGGAAGAGAGGGAGAGAGATAGAGAGGGAGGGAGGGAGAGAGAAGGAGGGGAGGGAGGGAGGGAGGGAGTGAGGGAGAGAGAGAGGGAGAGAGAGAGAGAGAGAAGTAGGGAGGGAGGGAGAGAGAGAGAGGGAGAGAGATGCAGAGAGGGATAGGGAGGGAGGGAGGGAGGGAGAGGAGAGAGGGAGAGAGAGAGTGAGGGAGGGAGAGAGAGGGAGGGAGGGAGGGAGAGAGAGAGAGGGAGGGAGGAAAGAGATGGAGAGAGAGGGAGGGAGGGAGAGAGAGAGATTGTTCATCAGTTATGTAAACATAAGATTCCTGTTTTGTTTTGTTTTATTATTATTTATTTTTAATATTATATATTTTGTTACTTGTATTATACAGTACAATTGCACTACCTTGTGCTGTGTTCTTTTTCTGTACTGTATTTTGTGTGGTCATGCCAACAGAGCCTCATTGAATTGAGAGAGAGAGGGAGGGAGGGAGGGAGGGAGGGAGAGAGAGGAAGAAGAAGAGTTGAAAGGTGAGTGGTACAAGTAGAGGGGAGAGAAACTGCCGAAACCACAGCATCCCTCATAGCTGCCCACGTCTCCGCAAGGACACACACACACACACACACACACACACACACACACACACACACACACACACACACACACAACCCCCCTCCCTCCCCCCACACACACACACACACACACTAGCCCGAAAGCGGTGGGTTATCACATCCCTCCTACTGAATCTCAGAGACAGTTTCAGTCGGACATCGCACCTCGGGAGTTGGCAGAGGTGTGTATTCTGGGCCGATCCCGGGGCAAGCTGCCCCCCCCCCCTCCCTCGGAGGTCTGTAGGAGTAGACGGGTGGTAAACGTGCCCCTCTCCCGTTGAACAGGCTCTAATACGCGCTCTTCATTAACAATGCTAGTTTTCAATCAGTGAATATGATTGCTTCCCACTCTGACTGACTGTACTAGGAAACAACTAGCTGTCGACAGAAGAACAGAGAAATGAAGGGTCATAAAGGCTTAATTATATAAAATCCGACAAAGCCCGTGAACGGTTTGTAAAGGGATGGGAGAGAGAAAATTATCTGGTTGTTCTTGGCGCAGCTTTGAAATAATGAGGGGTGTACGAAGAATCGCTTAGTAAGGACTGGCATCTGTTTATTCCCCGCGCTGGTAGGTGCTCTACTGCTTTGGCTGTGATGCGGAGGTTCGCTCCAAAAGCAATAAAGAGCATGACAGAAACCCTGAGAGACGTCCACAGTGGCGCTCTCCCAAACGGCTCTCGTCTCGGCCAGTCACCTAACTCCTCCAAGCCCTGCCTTCCTCCCCTCTCCCCCGCTATCATTGCTTTCTCTCCCTCTTTATCCCTTTCTCCCCCTCTTTTCCTCCCTCTCTCCCGTTCTCTCCCTCCCTCTCTCCCCCCTCTCTTCCTCCCTCTCCCCCTCTTTTCCTCCCTCTTTATCCCTCTCCCTCCCTCCCTCTCTCCTCCCTCTTCCCCCTCTCCCTCCCTCTCTCCCTCCCTCTTTATCCCTATCCCTCCCCTCTCTCTCCCTCTCTTTATCCCTCTCTTCCACCCTCTCTCCCCCTCTCTCCTCACTCTACCCTCTCTTCCTCACTCTCTCCATCCCTCTCTCCCCCTCTCTCCCTCCCTCTCTCCCCCTCTCTCCCCTCTCTCCATCCCTCTCTCCCCCTCTCTCCATCCCTCTCCCCCCCCCCCTCCATCTCTTCCCATTGGTTGTCATATCGTGCCAAAAATAATCAAAGGCAAATATTCCTCTTTGGCTCCGGGGGGCCATGCCTTGTCACTAATTAGAGATGTTTTGTGGGAAGTTAGGAATCCGAGGGACATATTTCTCCCTAGTGGACTTTTCTCATCTGGTTCCCATTGTTATGCTTGTCCGACGTAAACGCTAAAAAGATGGGCTTATTTTTGTTTTATTTTTCCATCCGGACAAAATATGTCCCAGCTGGCCGCGCTGCTCGTTCTGCTTGCGAGAGCGCTTGGCTCCCGCTCTGGCTCGTTACTGGGTTCAGACATCAGCTTATCCAACGGCGTGAGTGAGAGGGAGCAGGGTCAGGAACCGCTGCCCTGGGATCTGACACCTGGGATTCTCCTCAAGGTCCCGTGTCTCTGTGTCTGCCCCCTCTCTGTGTGTCTCTCCCACACACATGCACACACACACACACACACACACGCACACACACACACACACACACACACACACACACAGGCACGCACTCATGAGCACAGACATACACACACTCACGCTCGCATGCACACGCACGCACGGACGCACACACATTTCCTCTCTTGCTATGCTCTATCTCAGCTTTCTTTATCTCTCGTTCTCACATTTTTCAGCGTCATTTACCTTGATAGTTTCATTTTGTGTGAAAGTTGTAGCTCTGAGAGGGTCATTCATTGAAATAGTCATCAGTCAGCCATTATCATTGTATATAGGGTACATCCTTTAATACTCTGTTAATTAACTGTTATTTTCAGTCAGAAGATAAATGACCCATGACCTCATATCATCCACAGCTGATGCAGGCTTAGGGCAGCATTAGTACAGCTATGCAAGAGTGTTTCAGTGAAGATACACCACCCACACAGCGATTCAGGTCATCAGCCAGGAATGCCAGCGAAATAATAATTGCGGCTTTGCCGGACTGGTTCGGGGGCGGCCATTTAGAGGAGGAAGTGGAAGGATGAGGAAGAAGGAGGAGTCAAATGACACATGAGGGTCTGACTCTCTGCCCGGCCTGATCTTGCCTGAAGCTGCACTAAACATTTTGTACTAGAGCAGGGGTACTCAAATACAAATTGTAAAGGTCCACACATTTTTTCCCAATAATCCAAAGGTCCGTTTTTTTTGTGAAAATTATATTGCAAATCAGCATTTTCCCATCACCCCCCCCCTCCACACACACACACACAAACACACACACACACACACACACACACACTCGGTTCACACGACCACCCAGCAGAGGTGAATCAAACCATTTCAAGTCCCTTCTCCTCTCCTCCTGTCTCCTCCTGTCTACTCACCTCCTGTCCATTTCATCCCATTGATTAACTAGAGGATGACAAACCAACACGTTACAAAAATACAACAAAGTAACTATACTGGGATATTCCTCTTAGGACAGACTGTACATAAAGGATAATAGATAAGCTAAATGAACCTAAGGGGAAGTGTGCATGAGGTTGAAGAGGAGGAAGAGGAAAGAAATGACAAATACATGAGCCTCTCCCTCTCTCTCTCTCTCTCTCTCTCTCTCTCTCTCTCTCTTTCTCTCTCTCTCCTCTCCCTCTCTCCCAACTCTCTCCCTCCTCTCTCCCTCTCTCCCATCTCACTCTCTCTCCCTCTCACCCCCTCTCTCTCTCTCCCTCTCACCCCTCTCTCTCTCTCTCTCTCTCTCTCTCATCTCTTTCCACTCCTCACTACAATCCAGTCTTTGTGTCCTCTGTGGAATACAAGCTGAGCCAGTGTGTAGCAACCTGCCAGACGCAGGCGTGTTCTTTTGGAGCTATAGCACTTTGAAGAAATGAACCACTCTGAGGATCCAGGACTCATCAATCAAACTATGCACTTTTGTTTCCAGTGTTACCAGAGCTACTGAAGACAGGGCGTTTCAGTTCATTGCTTGGTAGTATTACTGTCTTTAAGAGCAGAGATATGGCTGGATAATTGGTAACTTGGACACTTTATCAGATTCCTGATATAAATATGATATTAAAGAACAGTATATAGAATTACAGTATACTGTATACAGTAAGTATACTGTATACTGTAAGTTATCAAAATTCTGAGATATGCACTTAGATGAACTCATCGGCCTTGATAACTAAGCTCTTATATCATTATGTAGGAGCTTATCCCTGCCCCTCGACTGAACGTTCTCACATCACACAAAGGCTGGCTGTCAGATGGATGGTAACTGGTAAATAGACTGCACTTATATACCGTAGCACTTTTATCCAAAGTGCTTTACAATGGCCTCTCATTCACCCATTCACACACACATTCACACACCAATGGCGGCAGCTTCCATGCAAAGTGCCAACCTGCTCACTCGGAGCAATTTGTGGTTCAGCGTCTTGCCCAAGGACACTTCGACATGTGGACAGGAGAAGCCGGGATTCAAACCATTGACCCCAAAATGACCCTGCGGTCTGAGCCACCGCCGCCCTTATATGGGCTCTGACGGGGGCTGCAGGGTGTGGGGGTGTTTGTGAGGCTTTGGAACGAGGGGGTTCACGTCCTCAGTGGAGTGTGATTTCAAGCAGCCTTGTGAGCTGGTTCAGACACTTCTCTGAGAGTTTTTTACTTCTCCTCTCAGCCTGCTAGCTTAACCACAGCGCTCTCTCTCTCTCTCTCTCTCTCTCTCTCTCTCTCTCTCTCTCACTCTCTCTCTATCTCACCCACTCACACATCTACTTATTGGGAAGAATGGAGTGACAGTTCAACCATGGTTTGTAATTATGTCTAAATTTAGACTTTTTTAGAGAGAAGTTATGCCCTTTCATTCGATCTCTATTACCCTGAAGTTACCCTGCGTCCTCCGGTCGTATAAATCTGTCCTTTTGAGATATCACCTGCAGGTGAGGTGACAAGGGCCTTTCAGGGTCCTCTCCTCTCATCTTAAACCTCTTCCCCATGCAGTTAATTACACCAGCTCAACAGTCAGAAGAACCGCAGGTGTTCAAAGTTTCGTTTGGATCACTTTTGACCACTCTAGATATATTCAGGTGAGTTTTGTGAACATTACTCACACTGTGGAAAATTTAACTGGAAAAAGTACCTCAAAATGGTTCACTGTTTGATCCAAATTAGTCTCTGTCATCTCCGAATAAGGCACTGTTCCTCTCAGTAGCATGGTATCTCACTCACCCGCTGTCGTCAGACTAGGGATGTTAATAGTTATTCGACTATCAATTAATTGCTGATAAGAATTCACTCTAGTAAGATTTGGTTACTCGATTAATTGCTTGTTAATGGAACAGAACTTTTTTGGGGGGAACAGACCTTATCAACGTGGAGTTGCGTGAAATGTAATCATGATTTAAGGTCTGACTGCACATGAGGGTGCCCCGCCATGTAGTGAAGGCTAATTGGGATGCCGGAAAATTTCAACGACACCGCGGAAGAAGACACAAAAATTAAGCGAGCAAAGCGCAGTCCAGCGCGGGACGTTCTTATCAATTAATCGACTATCGTTTGTTAAGGTTAACAGTTATCGATTAATGGAATTCCTTGAAATTTGCAACCCTACCTGACAGACAGGACAGTAATTATGTTGGTGTCTCGCGTCACATACAGACCTGGTACCAGGTTTGCCCCCCTTGGCAGATCACTATGGAACCATCAGGAACTTTTCTGGGACTGTTCTGTGCAGAACATTGATCAACCATTTGGATACTGAACAAATACATTTTACACAATGATCACCGCAAGGTTTGGTAGAGCGGCCAGCTGGGGTTTCGAAAGGTCCCCGGTTCGATTCCAGCTCTCTGCCGCGCTGAAGTGTCCTTGAGCAAGACTCTGAACCCCAAAATCGCTTGCGTACGGCACGGTGATGCCTCACAGCAAGAAGGTCTCCAGGGCTGTGAGAGAGGCTGTGAGAGAGAGGCTGTGTGAGAGGCTGTGTGAGAGGCTGTGTGAGAGGCTGTGTGAGAGAGGCTGTGTGAGAGAGGCTGTGAGAGAGGCTGTGTGAGAGGCTGTATTAGAGGCTGTGTGAGAGGCTGTGAGAGAGGCTGTGAGAGAGAGGCTGTGTGAGAGGCTGTGAGAGAGAGGCTTTGAGAGAGGCTGTGTGAGAGGCTGTGTGAGAGGCTGTGAGAGAGGCTGTGTGAGAGGCTGTATTAGAGGCTGTGTGAGAGGCTGTGAGAGAGGCTGTGAGAGAGAGGCTGTGTGAGAGGCTGTGAGAGAGGCTGTGTGAGAGGCTGTGTGAGAGGCTGTGTGAGAGGCTGTGAGAGAGGCTGTGTGAGAGGCTGTGTGAGAGGCTGTGTGAGAGAGGCTGTGTGAGAGGCTGTGAGAGAGAGGCTGTGAGAGAGGCTGTGTGAGAGGCTGTGAGAGAGGCTGTGTGAGAGGCTGTGAGAGAGGCTGTGAGAGAGGCTGTGTGAGAGGCTGTGTGAGAGGCTGTGAGAGAGAGGCTGTGTGAGAGGCTGTGAGAGAGGCTTTGTGAGAGGCTGTGTGAGAGGCTGTGTGAGAGAGGCTGTGAGAGAGGCTGTGAGAGAGAGGCTGTGTGAGAGGCTGTGTGAGAGGCTGTGTGAGAGGCTGTATTAGAGGCTGTGTGAGAGGCTGTGAGAGAGGCTGTGAGAGAGAGGCTGTGTGAGAGGCTGTGAGAGAGGCTGTGTGAGAGGCTGTGTGAGAGGCTGTGTGAGAGGCTGTGAGAGAGGCTGTGTGAGAGGCTGTGTGAGAGGCTGTGTGAGAGGCTATGAGAGAGGCTGTGAGAGAGGCTGTGTGAGAGGCTGTGAGAGAGGCTGTGTGAGAGGCTGTGTGAGAGGCTGTGAGAGAGGCTGTGTGAGAGGCTGTATTAGAGGCTGTGTGAGAGGCTGTGAGAGAGAGGCTGTGAGAGAGGCTGTGTGAGAGGCTGTGTGAGAGGCTGTGTGAGAGGCTGTGAGAGAGGCTGTGTGAGAGGCTGTGTGAGAGGCTGTGTGAGAGGCTGTGTGAGAGAGGCTGTGAGAGAGGCTGTGTGAGAGGCTGTATTAGAGGCTGTGTGAGAGGCTGTGAGAGAGGCTGTGAGAGAGGCTGTGTGAGAGGCTGTGAGAGAGAGGCTTTGAGAGAGGCTGTGTGAGAGGCTGTGTGAGAGGCTGTGTGAGAGGCTGTGAGAGAGGCTGTGTGAGAGGCTGTGTGAGAGGCTGTGTGAGAGAGGCTGTGTGAGAGGCTGTGTGAGAGGCTGTGTGAGAGGCTGTGAGAGAGGCTGTGTGAGAGAGGCTGTGAGAGAGGCTGTGTGAGAGGCTGTGAGAGAGGCTGTGTGAGAGGCTGTGACAGAGGCTGTGTGAGAGGCTGTATTAGAGGCTGTGTGAGAGGCTGTGAGAGAGGCTGTGTGAGAGGCTGTGAGAGAGGCTGTGTGAGAGGCTGTGAGAGAGGCTGTGAGAGAGGCTGTGTGAGAGGCTGTATTAGAGGCTGTGTGAGAGGCTGTGAGAGAAAGGCTGTGTGAGAGGCTGCGAGGGGGCCGTGTTCCACCGGTGGAGGCCCAGGGGAGAGCAGCAGCCCACCGCCACCCGTGTTTGATTGACAGGGAGACGTGCTGATGTAGCTGTGTTACAGAATAAACAGGCCTCTGCTCGCTAACCGCTCTAAACAGAGCGCTGGCCCCAGGACATGGCCGTCTCCCCACAGACATGCTCACACGCCACTCATGTCTTTTAAGAATTTCCAATGTCAATCTACTTAGTTTGTTATTCTAGCACTTTGCCTTCAGCACTAGATTATGCTCTTAGTCACTTGTTTTAGAAAGGAGATGTGCTTGTGAGTTCTGGCAAGTAGTTGTACATTGGCTTATCCTACATTAAATGCAATTATGGTAAATCACTTTGGATAAAAGCGTCAGCTAAATGACTAATGTAATGTAATGTCAATCACCCCCCCCCCCATACACACTCACACACACACATGCACATACAGATAGATAGATAGATAGATAGATAGATAGATAGATAGATAGATAGATAGATAGATAGATAGATAGATAGATAGATAGATAGAGAGATAGATACACACACGTTTAACATGCTGCTTACAATTAAAAGATATACATTTGCCTGTGCTTTTTTCTCTAAAGAAAGCGCTCTCTTCTCCTACATGCAGATACTGTAAACTGCAGATACATTTCCTCTGAGAGAGAGAGAGAGAGAGAGAGAGAGCTACGCCTCTGTTTACATTGGGATCCTCTAAAAGCCGTCCTATCTCCTGCGTTCCTGTGTATTTCCAGGACAGAGTCACTCCCAGATGTTCAGCGTAGCGGACGGTGGCGTCTGCTGAAGTCAGGGAAGCTTCTCTTATCTGGAGAAATACACCACCGCAGACATTCATCTCCCTCTCTCTCTCTCTCTCTCTCTCTCTCTCTCTCTCCCTTTCTCTCTCTCTCTCTCTCTCTCTCTCTCCCTCTCTCTCTCTCTCCCTCTCTCTCTCTCTCTCTCTCCCTCTCTATCTCTCTCTCCCTCTCTCTCTCTCTCTCTCTCTGTGATAAGGTAGCCCCAGCTGTCCCAGACCAACTGTCTCACTGGCCTCCTCGGCTTGCAGTCAGCCGCGCGTTAATGCTCTGTGTTTGGAGAAGCCGTGAGGACGGTCCGCCCTGTCTAGAATGTTCTGGCGGCGTGCTAGGGCCGGCCGGGCGGCAGGACACAGGGGCCAGCTCACGTCAGGGGAAACGTGGAAGAGCACGGCCAAATTAGATCGAAGCTGGTGTTTATACGACGTTTCACAGCGGCTAATGCTAGAGAGGGGGGGACCCTTGAGCACGTCCCCAGTTCCACATATTAGATTAGCCATAACCAAACTATCCTAGTTTACATTCAGCTGGAGAGAGGTTGAGGAGCCAGGCTCCAGACTCATGGTCAGACCTCTTGAAGTTTGTGTCAACAAATGTGTCCTGGAAAATTTAGTTGTGTAAATAAGTGCCTTTCTACACGGCCACTGAAATGAAGTCTAGAACAGGGTAGGATTGGGCCAGTATGTGAAGTGTTTTTTGAGGACTGCCACAGTTGCTATGCGAAGGTCACATTCACCTTCAAATTTTTTTTTCCTTCAAAATCCATGCAGCTGGGCCACATTCTGTAAATATGGCTCAAAATGGCCATCCTCACCTATATCTCTGTCACTGCAAGGGTAAGGCTGCCGATGACTTCATCTAGGGGACATTTGCATAAGTAAATAGCACAAAACTGACAGGATAGTCTATAAATGAACCGGGACCCTGTCCTATCAAACAGCCGGATGGCTGCTCGTTGGGAAAAGGGGACATGTTGGGCCATATGAACTGTATGCCTGCTGACAATGATGAATGTTTGTTCCAAAATATAAGTGATTTCCTCCTCCGAATTACTTATTTATTTATCTACGCCCTGAAATTGGGGCTATTTCCTGGCCGGACTGATTAGGCGGATATGAGGGTGAAAGAGAAGCCTTGGGGAAGGACACTCTCGCGTGTGATAGGTATTTTAGAGATGGATATTGGCTTCCGTCTCTGCGATTCTAACAGCACTGTTAAAGTGTAAACAGTGACCCCCCCTCTCTACACAGCCTGGCAGACTCCTAGAGAGTTATTACACTGGAAATATGAAGTGAGGGAGCTGCAGTGTTAACCTATTACCGGGCACCCATGTGAGCTGAATACTAACTAGATTCTGGAGACTGGATGCAACATTCTGGAAAGCGCTGTCTCTATAGAAGGTAACAACCCACACACTCACTCACACACACACACACACACACACACACACACACACGCATGCATATTCAAACGAACAAACAAAACCACTCAGAACAATTTGTGCTCGCACATACGCACATAATCGGCTGCATCATTCGGTGAGATGCTAGAGTACATTTACAGCGGTCACCTACCAGCGTGTTGGACGGGCTCCACTCCATCTCATCGCATCTCTCCCCACGCAGGCACACCGAGGGGGCCCACACTCCGCTTTAGTATCCGTAATACAGAGCCAGTAAAGTTGCCAGCTTACTTCATAAAAGTGTTTTATCGGCCTGGCGTTTTAATGATGTTTACAAGGTTTGGGTAAAGGGAGGGTTTCCGCCGGGGAGAGGCGCGCACCATGCTGATGAGCCCAGGCAGACTGGTGCTCTATAACCAAAAACCCCTTTTATGTCTTGATAAAAGACTGCAATTATGCAGCACTTATTGTGCTTGTTGGAAGAGGATGCGAGCAAGATGGACCAGTGGTGATTCTTGTCGTCTTCTTGTTGTTTTTTGAGATAGTAAAGTGAAGAAATGGAGCTATTAAGTTTTTGCTTCTTTAACAATCCGTTTCTATTTATTTTGCCGTGAAGGCAGATTATGTGCTTGTTAAACAAACATCACATGGATTTCAATCTCGCCTGGAATTAAATACTGTGTAATGACTCGCATTTCTTTTGTGGTAGAGTTTTATTGTGAACCTAGTTCTGTCTTATAGGCTGAGCTTGTAGTTATGGTAAACAAATGTTTTTTTATGGATAGCAGCATCGTGAGGTACAGTACACTCATATTCTGTTGTATCCTCACATAAACCTCTAGCCTACAACACTTCATCTCTCAGTCATATACACTATGATCTATTCATCAATTATGAAAGGTGCATCAGCAGGAGGTTATTGATTGTCTAATGGAGGACAAGCACCAGGATAGTTGTTGTTCATAAGCCTCCAAAATGGCCGTTAGTCCGGCGATGATGTGTGGCGTCTTGAGATGCGGCCGTGCGGAAGGAGCAGGGTCGGAACCGGCTCTGCTTCACAGGCTCAGTCCATTAACGCCTCCGCCATCTCACCATCCATCATCACTCAAGGTCTTCAACAGGCTCTGACCACCCTCCGCAGTCGCAGCTCAACCCAGACAGATAAATCAGATTCCTCCCTGACACTCTCCCCCCTCCTCTCTCTCTCTCTTCCCCCCTCCTCTCTCCCTCTCTATCTCTCTCTCCCTCCCTATCTCTCCCTCTCTCTCTCCTTTTTCTACTTTCATTCCTGCTGCAACTGTCTTTTCAAATGTGACTGGTCCTGATGTAGGCAGTCCTCAAAAAGTCCTAGAGGGCAAAATACTTTTTTATTCTTTTTAATTTTCTTTCTTTTTCCCCCTTTTTTTTCTTATATCAGAAATCAAATTGAAGTTGTGAAGAACTTTACCCCCCCCCCCACCCAATCCCTTACCCCGCCCAAATAAATGGAGCCAGTTACTGAGAGGGGAACACTACAGCCCCTGGGATAGTCTCTCTGCCGGCTGGAGGCCTCTGTTCTATGGTTCCTCTGTTCTATGGTTCCTCTGTTCTATGGTTCCTCTGTCCTATGGTTCCGGGAGGGGAGGAATGACCCCACGCATGGTAGGAGGTCCAGGCGGGAGGAGGAAGTCAGCGGAAGAGATAGAGGTGGAGTAGCTACCCAGGTTTTAGCCCACACAGGGAGAGGGAGGATGTGCCGCTCTCTAGCCAAGTCTCGCATGAGGTTCAGAGGTCATAGGTGAGCGTGCATATGGAGGAGCTAGCGGGGTCACCAGAGAGGGAGCCGGAGATGAGGAGCTCTGAGGCTCTGTCTGCTGAAGCTCTTACACACATGAGAGCCTACAGGAGGCTGGTCCGGCCCGTGGTCCCCGTTTCCTGGCCGGGAGACGGACCGACGGACAGACAGACAAACCTACCTCACGCTGTGGTTCTCTTGATGGGACTACAGCATGCTCTTCT
The DNA here is from genome assembly GCF_949987555.1 of Borostomias antarcticus. NCBI lineage: Eukaryota > Metazoa > Chordata > Actinopteri > Stomiiformes > Stomiidae > Borostomias > Borostomias antarcticus. The sequence goes on from NC_140235.1 coordinate 12,261,453, forward strand.
ACAAAAACACATTTAACTCCCTATGAAGCATGGATTCAGATGTCCCGATTAAGGCATGTGAAGTACTCGTGGTTAGTACACGTGAACTGTGGAAATAAGTGTTTGTATATTTGACTCGGTGTTTGCGGACAGAGTTTTGTGCGTGTAGATGCCTCAGTTCAGCCATGTTCGACCCGTTCAAATTGATTGGTGCTGTTCTAAGAGGAGAAGACCTGAGTGCCGGCAGCAGAAGTGCTCATTTTCTGCACTAGAGAGGGAGGGAGAGAGATGGGACAAGGAGAGGGGAGAGTTTGTTCCACCCTAGCTTAGCATGGATAATCTCTTGGCCTTGTGCGGCCAACCTAACACAGAACCACGAGCCACACTCCATACACCGCAGTACAGCAGTGCACAGCGTGTCGTCACTGACAACGGCTGTGTTGAACATAAACAGGAAACAGGTCATGAGGCAGAGCAGACGACCGTTGGAATAGAGCCAGCACATTCGGTGGTCATGGTCAGGCATGATTGCTCTTTTTATGTCATCCATTTTTAAAACAACATGCATTAGACATGAAAGGCAGGGGCGATGGGGATGGACCTTAATGGGGAGCGCCACATTATTTCTATCCACAGACACGGCTTGAGATAATATCAGCTATTTCATCCTCTCAGAAGTCAGAGACGAGCGATTCCTCCATTTAGAGACTGAAAGGGTTCTGGGTGGAGCACAACATCCCTAAAGGTGTGAGAGAAGTTGGACAATTTTTAAATGACGGGGATCAAAATGGTGTGTGATCCTCCACCTCTGTCAGGTCCCTGTGCCCTCTGCGGCCAGCGCGATGCTGCAGTTAGTGTTTCCCCCTGCCGGTGTGCAAGGACAGCTGGATCATTATGATTCAGAGGATTGAGATGCGATGCTACTGTAAATGACACTCCAGTTTAACGGGCTGATATATAGGTTGAAAGGGGGTATTCTTTTAATAAAATATGTCAGCTATTTAACTGCCACAATAGGATTATAATCCTGCAATGGAACCATTATCAAGCTTGAGTCCACACAATGTGTTTGTTTGTGTACAGTGTGTGTGTGTGTGTGTGTGTGTGTGTGTGTCTGTATGTCTGTATGTCTGTTTGTGTTTTGTCAATCCAGTATTATACTATATGTTGATTATACGGTTGTCTCTTTGAATCAGCGATATATTGGATATACTTGATTTTTTTTTTTTATATTCAGAGAATAAAATAATATATCATAATATATCACAAAACATATGACACATTACCAAACCCCTGTTAACTTTTACATGGTTCTTGTTGCAGACCCTGAAGAAATGGAAGTCCTTGAGTGCTTGTTAAAGTGTGATGTGTGAGGTGCATCCCCTGAAGAATGTGTACTGAAATGTGTTTTGACATTCACTTTGCTGCATGTCCAAACTGGTAGCGCAAGGCATTATTCAGTCATAATGCAGTCTTTGTGCCATGCTAATGCCTCCTTCTCCCTCCAAATGCCAACACCATTATAGCACTCTTGTCACGGCATAACCCAATTTAGTGCTGATGTGGACTGGAGACTCCACCACTGCTGTGGATTGGCAGCCAAAAATGAAGTCGCTCCCGCGGTATTAAACAAGCCCAAAGTACTTTGCTGCCAAGAAGAGGTTTACTCATGACAAGCCAGCAAGGGTGTACTTTATTCGTGTGTGTGTGCGCGTGTGTGTGCGTGTGTGTGTGTTTTATACGACTCCTAGCTATAAACATCAGTAAAAACCTTCTGTGTACACTCCTAGAATAGACATGCTTCATTATCTGTCTATATAAATTTCATTGACGCCACCTCCTGCCTGATACTGCCTAACTAATTATCTTTATGCGTTTCCCAATACCCAGCCTTCAGACTACACCTGACTGCTGCAGCGATGTCCACTCCGTCCTGGACGGCGTCCAGGTAGAGAGTTTTAATCGAGGGGCACGCAGCGTCACCCGTGACTGATGAGTAGGCCAGGGACAGAGAGGTAGGAGTGAGTCTGGCATACACAGCGACTTGGGTGACGAGGCGACACGCTTCTTGAGAAGTCCACCGAGGGGAACGGCTCTCCTCCGAGGCTACCAGACGTCCACGTTACAGGCTCATTAGCACGAGAAATGTGACTCGATAAAAGCAATCAAGCCTCGGAATGAGCTACAATTAAACAGCCCTATTTTTGCCCATTAGAGAGGATGCGCCCCTCTGGGCGCGAGACGAGAAACCCACCACTTCTGTCGCCTCCCATCTGCCTCTGCCAGGCGTCGCCACAGCCGAGGGGAACGGGAACGGGAACGTCGATGGCACGCGCTGTCGCCGTCTCGGTCTCGGAGCGCCGCCGACGCTGTTGCTCGGATGCTCCCCGAAATGTCAGTCTTGCTAAACAAACGTCATTGCGGGGCTTTGCTTTGCTTTGAGTTATGTCTAAACAGGTGCATTGTGTGCCGCCGGTAGCTAAAAATCTGTGCTGGAGTCTGGAGCCCCGGCGCAGAAATCCACACACAAAGCCGCGGCGAAGAGCGCTGGACTCGGCTACACGAGCGCGAGCGCTCCGAGGGGCCCTTTGGTCTGAGAGCAGCAGCAAGCAGCGGCTCCTGGAAGGGTCCTGTCTGCTTAGGGGCTTAATTTAAATGAGGGATTAGAATTACTGCACATGGTAGAAGGCATTTCTATCACCACCTGCCATTTAACCTGGCAGGGCATGAACAGAGCCTACCGGCACAGAGAGGGAGAGAGAGAGAAAGAGAGAGAAAGAGAGAGAGTGAGAGGGGGTGGGGGGGGGTTTAGCTTTTAATCGTGAACATGCTGGAACCCTGAATGGCAGCTGGGAGGGTTTACAGACCCCATTTATTGATTCCAACAGATGGCAGAGCCAGAGAGAGAGAGAGAGAGAGAGAGAGATGGGGCTGCTAGTCTTTTCCGCTGAGAGTGTGCCATGGCTGTATAAAATATTTACTCTGAGCGACAAGGCCACCAAACAGTTGGTACAGAGACACCAGACACCATGGAAACCACAACACGAGTGCCACTCTGTGGCTTATCTCTACCCTGCCAAAACGTATGAAAAAGAAGATGCAACCCCCCCCCCTCCCCCCTCCTCCCCTCGCTAGTTGAAATATTGATTAGTCAGCGAGAATCACTTCCATTGCTCGGTGCTTTGATGACACAGGTCAGCATCGTGTCAATTATTCATCGTGTATATACTCTACGGTGCAAAAATATAGACTTGTCTGATATTTTGGGGAAGTGCATCATCAGTGATTTCCTCCATGTAAATTCCAATCGATCCCTCTGTACTTGACTTTATATTTGATTTTAATGTAGTTTCATCATTCATTTAACACCTCATAACAAGGAAGATGAGAGAGTGATTCTAGAGGGAGAGGGAGAGATAGTGCTGGCAGACTGAGATTCTGAGATAACAGTTGGTCTGATTGTGCATGCATAACTTCCACTCTGAACTTTCACCACCTGACGAGCTGTTTATGTTAGCAATTAATTGGAGGAAAGATGATTGTTGGGCAGGTCAGGAAAACAATTACTGTGCCGGTGCGGTGTCAGACGCCACGTCAGACGGCACTTCAGGGCCACATCAGGCCCCGTCTCCCTGGGCCGCCTGGAATTAAATATGAAAACATGCAAATGAGACCTCATCTCCTCCTCACCTCACCGACAAGACTTCCTGTAGTGGGATAGTAACAGGCTCATTAGCATTCACTGCTTAGCGTCCATGATTGCTGCTGTTTATGCTCCTCTACAGGGCTATTGCTGCTGTATGTGAGGCCTGAATCGAGTTCAGTTGGCCAGGTCCTTATTTCGTCACATGCTAATTGTGATGTGATTAGCAGTACCGTAAATTGTAACCAAACAACAAAGGTTGCTCTCCTTCTCTCTCTGCATGTGTTTTTGCCCCTATGTTTGTCAAAGTACAACAGACTAGTGCCAGAGAGAGAGAGAGAGAGAGAGAGAGACTTAGAAGATGCTAGCGTAGTAAACACGCCAGCTGTGTCCTCTCAGAGAAGGCCCTCTGGCCGCACTCCTTCTGTGTGTTTATGCTATCATGTACAACAGCACTTAATGTCAGCATAACTCACTTGACTCTGCCCATGAACTTCTGTTCCGATAAAGGGCAATGACACTCATAACTATAATGGCAATTATTCGATTTATTTGCCTCAGTTTCCCCTCATCTCTACTACTGTACATCGTTCTCTCCTCCCTCCCCTCTCGCTACCCCCTTCTCTCCCTCTGTCCTGTGTGGTTCCTGGTTCCTCAGCTGGGCTAACGAGAGTGTCCCCCCCCCCAAAGTGGTCCTGCCCAGGGATGGAGCTGCTTAGCCGCGTGGAACCACCTGCTCTCCCAGTGGACTGTCTGCGTCCAGACTTCCAGAGGGGCTGAGAGTTAAATCACTGCCTTCCCTTTGGACTACATATTATTCCGAGCTGTGCTACTTCCACTCTCTTTTTTTATCTCAAGGTAATGAGATAATTCTGTATGTTTATGAACCATTGGCTTCCTCCTTACTTTTGAATCATGAGATGAAGAAGAAACCCTCCTTGGTATTCAGAGGTGTGTCTGCTCTGCCCTTTACGCTATACGGCGCACCGTTTCTGTGAAAGTGATCTCACTCCAGAAGGAGAGATGTCTAGATGTGATCCATCAGCCCAGTCCATTCCTCTATTGAGATGTTTAGCTGGAGGGATGCAAGGGAGTCCACAAGTAGTTCTGTTCTGATCAACACACTACAGAGAGAATGCCCAGAGAAAATATTTACTATTTTATCTTTGTACTATCTTATAAGGAGTATACTGTTGAAAGACTTGTTGATAAAGAACACAAAAAGGCTGTTTGAAAGTAATATTTTAAAGAGCCAAATGTATTTCTTCCATTAATGAATATCTGGGTTTTTTTCATGTTCATAATGGATTTTGGAATATTCTTTCTCAGAATCCTGTTGGATGTAACCGTCTGCTGGGTGTAGGACCCCTGCCTGTCTTCCAATAGACTCATGAGTCAGTCTCTAAATGCTGCGCTCAGCTACAGACTGAAGACATTTGTCCAGTTTTTGCCGATGAAAGTGGGTGGAAACAATTTGAGAGACTGAAAAAACTGCATTGCAGAGCCAAGCCTTTAGGGCGGTCCTTCCTAATGGAGCGGTGAATGTTTTGTTTTGTTTTGATTCTCCACTTCAGTTTGTTTGGGGGACATAATTTATGGTAAGGTGGGTCCTTCAGCCTATTGGAGACGTAGGCAGTGGCTCTGATTGGTCTGATTTCAGAGGCGGAGATCTCCAAAAGTCTGGTAACGCGAGACTACAGGAGTCTCCCAGTGCAGCGCTGCCCAGTTTGGGGTGGTTTGATGCCACTTCCAGTGTAGCGCTGCCCAGTTTGGGGTAGTTTAATGCCACTCCCAGTGCAGTGCTGCCCAGTTTGGGGTGGTTTGATGCCACTCCCGGTGCAGTGCTGCCCAGTTTGGGGTGGTTTTATGCCACTTCCAGTGCAGCGCTGCCCAGTTTGGGGTGGTTTGATGCCACTCCCAGTGCAGTGCTACCCAGTTTGGGGTGGTTTGATGCCACTCCCAGTGCAGTGCTACCCAGTTTGGGGTGGTTTGATGCCACTCCCAGTGGGCTCTTCCCAGAGGCAAGCTCAGCCCTGGCTGGTAGTGTGATGTGTTGTGATGTGTTTGTGACCCACTGAGCAGGAGACGGAGAATGACACGGATGTCCAATGGAGGGAAAAGGAACACCGCAAGAGGAAGGAGAAAAAACCTACTATGGCTTTCTGTTGAAGAGCTCAGTCGTATGGAATAGAATAGAAAGTTTATTTGCCATGTGTAACCAGCACGTGTACAGGTACATTGGAATTCTTGTCATCGCTTTTGTTTACAGTATCTTATTAGTGCTAATCAGTTCCTCATTCCAGTCCTGGGTACTTGCTAGGCATGTAAAGGTTCCCAAACTGGCAATTTACTATCCTTAGTCTAGCAGTCTATCAGTCTATCAGTATCATCCTCACCTACTTATCCAATCCAATCATGTATGACCATGTCTGTGTTAATGAAGCAGGCAGTACAATTAAATAACGTTCAAGTTACTCACACTGTGATTTTTGTGTTGGCAGTAAGTAAGTACAGTAAGCACATTTTATTTATATACAGGTAGAACCTTCCACAGACAGTGGGTCACAAATTGCTTCACAAAACATCAATACATAAAAACAATGACAAAAACACAAAAAACAAGGACAAAGAAACACATAAAAACACAGGAAGCTACTGTAGACAAAGGCTAGTCTGAGCAGATGAATCTTTAGCTGACTTTTAAAAGAGTCTACAGAGCCACCAGTTCAACGGCTCGGTCAGTACAGTCCAGTATGTGCCTGTATTTTTCATTCAGTCCAGGTGTGAGATGTGGCTTCAGGATAAATTGAAGCCAATCAGGATTTTTTTTTTTATATATAAAAAAAAAACATGCTATAAAGGGAGTACACGGCTGTCTGTTAGATAACAACTAGACTTGCACCTTTCTGCAAACACCAGGCCATTTGGAACACACTGGCCCTTTGACAATTTTCCAGGTGGCTGGCCTGTAATTCCTTGACTGAATCAGATAGACCAGTGTTCACATCGCCTCCATTACGGTCTGATTATCTGGCAGCGGCAGGCGACCGGCTAATGAACAGGGTAGGTGCGGCGTGTCCGCGGCAGGCCGGCCCTGACGTCTGCTCCGGGCCTGTTCACACCACGCGCACCGCTGAGCAATCTGCTTCGGCAAAACGACGAGCAGAGCCACCTCTCAGCGGCCGGTCGGTCGGACAGACGGACGCTCTCTCTCTCTCTCTCTCTCTCTCTCTCTCTCTCTCTCTCTCTCTCTCTCCCTCTCTCTCTCTCTCTCTTGCGCCCGCGTGCGCGCAAGCTGACTGACTTGAGCGGAGAGGTGGAGCTCCCTTTGTCATCGCCTCATTTGCTATAATGCCCTTTTTAATGGGTCTTGAGTGATAGAGATGGGCTTGAATTTGGTGTGGGACTGCAGTCTGCGATAAGTAGCCTCTCGTTTCGCTTGCCCTTCCCAGCCAATTATAATGCAGAACAGGGCACCACCTCCTCTGTCTTTCTGTTATTGAACCCCACTGATCTCTCTCTCTCTCTCTCTCTCTCTCTCTCTGCGTCTCGTCCTGGCGTCCCTCTCTCCCCGAGGCGTTGTGGGGGCGGGCGCGGCCCCGGTGTCCTTTAGTGTCCGATAAGTGAGCCTCTACGCCAGCGCCGCTCCTCTGCCGAGCGCGGCCTCGTTAATGGATTTGGCTGGCAGGCACGCGTCCCTCTGTCCCTGCCCTCCCACCCCGCCCCTCCACCCCCCCCACACCTCGCAATTATTCAGCCCCCGCTCCTATGCAAATACTGTCCTATCTAGGGAGGGGGGGGGGGGGGGGGCGGGCTTACCCGCCATCATTTTCATCTGGTTGTTCTGTGTGCTGATGCGTGCGTCCCCCGGAGACTTGTTGGCTGTGACATATGGCGGTGGTTGGCGAGATAGAGCGTGCCGCCCGGCGATCCCTCATCTCCTCGTAGGCGGAGCTCCGTCAGACCCCAGCCATTAAAGGCTGATCTATCGAGCGGGCGCGCCGCGAGCGGTAACACTCTGCGGCAGTTCCCTAGCAACCGCCGCTGGCGCCAGCCTCTCTAGCTGTAACACTCAGTTGCTTAGCTACGGAGACTCTGACAAAACTGCAGGGGTTGATCTCCCGCCGGAGTCAAAAGCCCCCCCCCCCCCCCCAAAAAAAAGGTTATCGCTCGGAAACAGGATCAATAGCGGGAAGTCAGAGGGTCCAGGGACGTAGCAGAAGGCACTACATTTCTGTTTCTACGTTTGTCCCTGGAAACTCCGGGTGGGTTGGTTTCATTCCTTGAGGTCTGTTGTGTTTGACGTGCGGCCTCGCGGATGGGATGCATACCATACTGAATTTCCCCGATGTCTCCTTTCTGTCTCCTCCGCGACCCTCTCATTCATTCAGCACTCGACCTCGAGGATTACCTGACCGTGCCCAGGCAGCGTGTCATTGAAAGAGAATTTTAAAATGCCTGGTGTGCGTGGCGTGTGTGTGTGCGTGTGTGTGTTGGCGGGCTCCTCTTGTTGTTCACAGTGTGGATGGAGGGAGGGAGCTGGAGGCCGGGGTTGGAGGGCTCTCTTAATTAAGGCCCATAAAACAGCCAGCTTCCCCGACAGCAGGAAGGCGTGCCGCTGATCTTGCCCTTCCCCCTCCACGCTGGCCACCTGTTAAAGGATGTATGGCTCAGGTCACTGGTGGATGGCTGCCATGATCTAGCAACCAGCACCCCCCCGCTGCAGCCCAAATAACGAAGCACGCTGACACAGGCATTCTGCTGAGTCCACACACCCGCTCCATCCAAGTCTCAACGTGGGAGAGGAGAGTCCACCCTGCCACCAGTTCTGCTCCTCCCTTCTCCTCTCCTCTCCTCTCCTCTCCTCTCCTCTCCTCTCCTCTCCTCTCCTCTCCTCTCCTCTCCTCTCCTCTCCTCTCCTCTCCTCTCCTCTCCTCTCCTCTCCTCTCCTCTCCTCTCCCCACCTCCCCTCTCCGCTCCCCTCCCCTACTGTCCTCTCCTCCCCTCTCCCCTCCTCCCCTCCTCCCCTCGCCCCCCCCCTCCCCTCCCTCCCCTCCTGTCTCCCCACCCCTCCCCTCTTCTCCTACCCTCTTCTCTTCGCTCCTCCCCTCTCCTTTCCCCTCCCCTCTTCTCCTCTCCTCCCCTCTCCTCTCCCTTCCTCCCCTCTCCTCTTCTCTCCTCTCGCCTCCCCTCCTCTCCTCCCCTCTTCTCCCCCCCTCCCCTCTTCTCCTCTCCTCTCCTCCCCTCTCCTCTCCCTTCCTCCCCTCTCCTCTTCTCTCCTCTCGCCTCCCCTCCTCTCCTCTCCTCTCCTCTTCTCTCCTCTACCCTCTTCACCGTAGGTCTCTGAAACCGCTTCCCACTACCCAGAACACTGCCGCACAGAAGCCCACTGCCCGAGCTGTCTCAGAAAGATTAGCCATGTATATGGTTCACACATACTAGGAATTTGACTAGGATTAAGGCATACGCTGTTGCAGATGACATAAGATAGAACAGGACAGGACATGCAATACAAAAAACATAATATACAAGCAATATACTAAATATGATACTGTATACTTATAAAAAAGGAGGCACAAATGCAATTTACGTACTATATACAGAATGGAGTGTGGTGAGTGTATGTACAGTGTGTGTGCAGAGTGTAGTGTGACAGATGAGCCATGTTTTATATACACATCACACATTGCACACACTGTACATAAAACAAGACTATTACTTGTATTGAAAATGTCAAGTTATGACATTGAGTTTTTAATACCATCATCTGTAATATTAATAGTGATTGTATATTATTGTACATACATCTGATTGAGGATATTAGATGATTCTCATTGTGCCTATGACTGTAGCACAACCTGTGGTATATTGATGATGTACCACACCCAGCTATTGCTTCAGTGTATATCAATTTTTATTTTTTTTAATTTTTCTAATTTGCCGTAAATATACAAGTTTAGAATTCATGTTGGAAAGCTGAGATCCGCAGGAGATACTTTAGATTCCAAAGTATTTAATCTGTGTGTTTTCTATTCCAGCTGTTTCTATGACAACAGGCTAATCAGCGACAGAGCACACTGTGGTTACGTGAGATAGGGGCTCATTAACATACTTTACTCATCCATATGATTATCACAGACGCGTGTGAAAAAATGTCCATTTAACATCGTAGGCGATGAAATACTACAGCAGTGCCAGTGTCTCCTGAGCATTAAAAGTGGACTTTATATATATATATGTATATATATGTATAATATACATACTGAAAGTGCCACAGTTACCCATGACCACACCCCCAGGCTTACGCACACGCACACACACATTCAAAGCAGTAAGGATATCCTGCGTAATCAAATCAAACTTTATATGTATAGAGCATTTCATACACATAGGCAACACAATGCGCTTTACAGAGAGCAAAGGGGGATGGACATAGATCCTACTCCTACATTTTAATCACACACTATACAATACTGAACATGGCCCTGCCTGTATGCAGAAGCCACCCCCTAATCTGTGACAGGTATTATTCAGATAATACCTTCTGTAGTTTAGACCAAGGCCCAACTCCACAAAGATTTCTCCTGCTAATAGCTCGATATTTTGCACAGCAATTGCAATGGCAATCTGCTCCAGTTTAACACGATATCCACAAAAGATTTTGCTCTAATGATATGCCCGAGCAAACACGGACACAAATTTGCCAACTGTGTGCAATTTGCGCCCATGATTGCAATTAGCCATGAACGCGTTCTTGCGCACGCCTGGCATGACGGTGCCTTCGTCTGGCTACAATAACTGCTGCCATGATCCCTGGAGAGCCTGGGCATGCCAGCCCCTTATATGTGTTGCATTTACCACCAGCTGAATGCAATTTGTTCTTGTATATAGATATAAGATCTTGGATATAGTCGGATCTTTCCCCAGTGTTTCAAGCTTTTCTCCATATTTCAGGGCACAGATTGGATCATTGGGATTGCCCTTTTTTGCAGAAAATATCAGTTCTGTTTGTTTCTGCGCATCGCAGCTGGCTGAACTTATTTTTAAATCCCCCTCTATATATATTTCGCCCTCAGTATCATCCAATATCAACTCAATATCATTCAAACTTGGCAAGTTCTGGAGAGACAGAAGGAGAGAGTGCTCGTGCAGTATACTGCACTGTAACTTTTATTCCTGTATTCTATTTGTCCTGCTTTTTGTTTAAATGTCTATAATGACTTGCTTTTTGTTAGACGTCCTGGTTAGACGTCCTGGTTAGACGTCCTGGTTAGACGTCCTGGTTAGACTTCCTGGTTGGACTTCCTGGTTAGACGTCCTGGTTAGACGTCCTGGTTAGACGTCCTGGTTAGACTTCCTGGTTAGACTTCCTGGTTGGACTTCCTGGTTAGACGTCCTGGTTAGACGTCCTGGTTAGACGTCCTGGTTAGACTTCCTGGTTAGACTTCCTGGTTGGACTTCCTGGTTAGACTTCCTGGTTAGACGTCCTGGTTAGACGTCCTGGTTAGACGTCCTGGTTAGACGTCCTGGTTAGACTTCCTGGTTAGGCTTCCTGGTTAGACTTCCTGGTTAGACTTCCTGGTTAGACTTCCTGGTTAGACTTCCTGGTTAGACTTCCTGGTTAGACATCCTGGTTAGACTTCCTGGTTAGACTTCCTGGTTAGACATCCTGGTTAGACTTCCTGGTTAGACTTCCTGGTTAGACTTCCTGGTTAGACGTGCACTCAGTCAGTCAGTTTACTTGAAGTTGAGAGACTAGAGGGCAACCGGGGAAACTAGCAATGAATGAGTCCGTCACGTGTGTGCGTTAGTGATCAGTCACATGTGTGCGTTAGTGAACAGTCACAGCTGGAGTCACAGTATTTGCAGTGGGCTGTTAATGTCTTACCGTTACTAAAAAAGGGACGATTTGCTTTTCTTTCTTTTCTAAACAAATGTCCTCTTATTCTATTCTATCCTGAGAATGACTATTTTTACTTCATGTTGACTCTTCTGATCTGAGCATATTTTTGGATTCTTTCCCTTCTTTGAAGTACCTGATTGTAGAAACTGTTTTAATGCTTTTAATTTGTCCTGCCTTTTGTTTTAAATGTCTATAATGTCTTGCTTTTTGTTTTAATGCTTTTAATGTCTCATGTAAAGCACCTTGAATTGCCCTGTGGCTGAAATGTGCTATATAAATAAACTTGCCTTGCCTTGCCTTGCCTTGCTGACTGCTGCAGTTAATACCAGCTTTTCAAAAGCAGTATTTGCACCTCTATAACCGCTTGTGGCAGTTCGCTCATGGTGTTTGTGGATCAGACGCAAGGCTTATTTGGGGCAATTATGCATGGAAGAACCTAATTTACATACATTCAAATGAGCCTGGCGCAGCCGTGGAGCTACAGTATTTGCTCATCGGTGCAGTTTGCAATACTTTTGAATTTGTGTCATTTGCACAGGTTTTGCCGCTGCAAAAGTTGCACAGTCCTTTTGTGGATTTGGCCCCTACAGTGCATGGTTATTTCGACTGAATGGATTGTATTATCAAATAGTATTTCTACAACGGAAAGTTTGGATACTTGATTCTGATTGGCTTGCAGCCGTGGTAAAATACTCTGTAACCCACGGCTGCGACCACAGAACAATTAGTATTAATGCGCCGTCAATCTCATTGATGAGGCCATTGATAAAATCAAGCAGTAGGCTATGTTTTGCGTAGCAACCACTAGCAGCAACCTCGCCTTTTTCGTATCCTATTACAAAAACGCACTCATCAGTCCGACTCCAACACTTCCACACCCCTACCAGCAAAAACGAGTGCTCTGGAGAGCTGTTTTAATAACTGCACCATGGCTGGAAATATTCAAATAAACGTGAACCACCCGAATTATGCTTCATGGCTTATGTGAACAAGGCCAACCCAAATAGGCGAGATAGCCTATGTTGCCTGGCAACCATTTAATTCAGAACTATAGCATATCGCGGAAGATTTTGTAAATACTAAGATAAGAATGATCAGTAAATAAATGATTGAATGTTACTACTGAGTGTTTTTTGTGAATATATATATGTAGTAACCGTTGTAGAAAAGCAATTGACCACTCGAGGCAGTGGGTTATCGCGAAGGCCCTAACAACGCCCCGTAGCTGTGGTAAAATCCCCTGTAACCCACTGCCTCTCGTGGTCAATTGCTTAAATCTCTCCGCCATCTTTACTTGATCCTGCCTGCAGAGTTACATCATGCTCAGCTATCTGGGACTCCAGGAAGTGCCCAAATGTTTCAATCCGTTCTTCTAAGCGTGGAAGCAGACAGGCCAGGTGTCTGCTCCTTTAACCTGTAACCCTCCCTCTCTGACAGCTGTCCATCCTGCTGACAGACTCTCCTGTCAGGGAGGAAAGCCAGTTAGAAGCCAACCTGTCTGCTCTCTCAGGTCGTGTGTGTGTGTGTGTGTGTGTGTGAGAGAGAGAGAGAGAGAGAGAGTGAGTGGCAGCTGTGATGTGTGCATTTTTCCCCCCCGTTGCTACTCCACATTTGATTCCGTTTCCTGGATGGACACTTTGAAGCTGGTCTCCCTGGCTGATGTCTGTGTTGGCTGCTTCGCGAGGCATTCAAAAGACTTTTTTATTTGCTGTCACACAAGCGAAGGACAATTCTCCCGGGTCATTGTACACTGCCTCTCACAGACAACCTGACCACCAAGTCTCACCTACCACGGAAAGGGAAGTAGCTTTGTGGGATTTTATTATGGATGCTTTGATACCGACCACATGGGTTGATATTCTGTACAGGTACTGTACATCTACATACAGCAAATGTTTCATCTAAGGATGATGATGTTCAGAATGTATATTCAGTGGTGTGCCAATGCCAGTCATATCCCTGAGCCCCCTGCTCTCTCTTTCCCTCTTCCGCTCTCTCTTTCCCTCTTCCTCTCTATTTCTTTCTTTCTTTCTTTCTTTCTTTCTTTCTTTCTTTCTTTCTTTCTTTCTTTCTTTCTTTCTTTCTTTCTTTCTTTCTTTCTTTCTTTCTTTCTTTCTCACACACTCTTCCTCTCTCTATCTCTATCTCTCCACCATTATCTCTCTCTGCTGGCTCATTCTGTTGTGTTAAAAGCAGAAGCAAGAAGATGGCGGGACATATTTTAAAGGTCAGTATGGTAGTGGTGGGCAGCTGCTGGAATTGGCAGAGCGAGAGCGAGCGAGAGAGCGAGCCCCGCTTGTGAGTCCCGGCTCCAGGCTAAATGATTTCTCCGAGCATGGGGAGAGGGGGAAGTGACGGCTGATTGCTCCAGCTCACCCTATGTGGCTCGCAGGTATAAAAGCGCTTGCCTTTTAACCCTGCGTGTGCTGGCTCTGCCCATACTGCTGAAGCCTAGCGTCCCTGCTCACGCGTCTCCCTGCTCACGCGTCTCCCTGCTCACACGTCTCCCGGCGGCGCCGTCCATGGCGTGCACAGTATCATCCTTAATCCCGCCCCCTCCCTTCCACCACTGCTCTATCCGGTTGGCTCCCAGAGTGTGTTTAAGACCTCACACTGCACCTCCTCTCCCAAGGCCCATCTCACACTGTACCCCAAATGATCTCATTACGGCCGCGTATTTGCGAGGGTAAGATAAATGTCGGTGGGGCATCTGGCTCCGATTTACAGATTCCTCTGAAGAACAAGAGGCTGTTGTCCTTAGCCGAACGCCGCTGAGACTTACGGGGGGCAGGCGGGGTAAGGAGGGGCGGACCCGGGGGGCAGGCGGGGTAAGGGGGGGGCGGAGGTGGGGGGCCGGCGGGGTAAGGGGGGGCAGACCTGGGGGGCCCGTTCCGAGGCTGGCGGCGTTCAGAGTGTAAGTGTGTGACCCCCCCCCGGCGGGCCTCCTGTATTTGTTTAACATTTGGAAACTCGTCCCATCTATCTGCCCCGTGTCGTCCAGAGCAGCTACATCTGCTGCTAAAGTGGGGCCTGCCATTCCCCTCCATTAGAGACATTCATATACAGGCCCGCCGAGGGATCCGCTGGTACTCTGCTATCTCCTGTTTGCTCTGCTTGTCTGATGCTTCCGACCGCAGCGGCGGGAAGACAAACTACCGGCGTCTCGGCGCGGCCCGGGACGAGACCTCTCCGACAGCGCCAACGTCTTCGCGCTCACGTCCCGACTCTCCCAGAAACGCTGAGCAAACAAACACCGCCTGTTCATCTTCCCTATCTGATTGCTCTGTGCAGATGGAAACCAGCGCAAGGCATGTGAATTCATTAGAGCGGTCACCTCGCAGGCGTCTCAGAGAACCGCCCTCAGTGGCGGCCGGCTTTCGGAAGGTCAGACTCTAGGTTTCAGATAATGCCTCTTCTGAAATGGCTTCCGTGCGAGTGTACGTGTCGCAGGCTTTCTCCGGGAGGTAAAAGGGAGGTTTCACGTGCGTCTCCCTGAAGGGTGAGACCTTCCGAGGAGGGGGGTGGGGGGGGGGGGGATAGAGCGAGCATATGCGCGCCGTCACTCTGCCCTCACCTCCAGAACGGCCGTGGTACGTGATGAATATGCGCGGCAGATCCCGACGCGCCTGTAAAGCTCGCCACGTGTGTGACCTTCTGCCCCCCCCCCCCCCTCCCCTCACCCATGATGTTGTCCGTCCGCCTCCTGGGTCTCATTCACACGCCTCGCCGACGAGAGTGCGCCCTGTCCCCTCCGCCACTGCCGCCGCCTGCCTAATGGGTTTTACCACGCCATCAATCCCGGCACGTCGACGTCCGCCGCACGCGGGCCCCCGATGTGTGTGTGCGTTCCCGGTGTAGTTCTGTTCTGAGCCTTGTTTGATGTGAGGCGTACCATGTGTGGTGTGTGTGTGTGTGTGTTTGTGTGTGTATGCCCACAGTATATATAAATATGAGTGATGTATTCCCTGTAGAGTGCAGAGCCGGCCTGCATTGAAGGAGCTGTGGGTTCAAGCTGCATCGTGTGTGTGTGTGTATGTGTGTGTGTGTGTGTGTGTGTGTGTGTGTGTGTGTGTGTGTGTGTGTGTGTGTGTGTGTGTGTGCGTGCCTGCCCTCTTTGTTCTGAGTGGCTTGGTTCTGCTCCAGTAGTGAGGTGCACTAGTGTGTTGAAGCTCCCTGTGGGAGTTGCTC
Source organism: Borostomias antarcticus (assembly GCF_949987555.1). Lineage (NCBI taxonomy): Eukaryota > Metazoa > Chordata > Actinopteri > Stomiiformes > Stomiidae > Borostomias > Borostomias antarcticus. The sequence goes on from NC_140235.1 coordinate 12,277,166, forward strand.
ACAGTTTTGCTAGAGCCCCCCCTGGTGCTGTCTCTCTGGGTACGCGGCTCTGCGGAGGGGGGGGGGGGGGGTAGGGAGTCGGAGAACGACCTCTATTTATTTTGACGGTGCTCTCTCCTGGGCTTTGTCACCATGGCTACTGATTGATGGGTGGGTTTTGGAGGCTGCTGTAGATGATACATCAGAGGTGTGTGTGCGTGTATGTAGGTGTGTGTGTGTGTGTGCGTGTGCGTGTGCGTGTGCGTGTGCGTGTGTGTGTGTGTCTGTAGGTGTACGTGTGTGTGTGTGTGTGTGTGTGTCTGTGTGTGTGTGTGTGTGTGTGTGTGTGTTTGTGTGTGTGTGTCTGTGTGTGTTTGTGTGTGTGTGTGTGTGTGTTTGTGTGTGTGTGTGTGTGTGTGGCACTGTGGGGCCCCTGGTCCTCAGAGACAGGGTGGATGGGTCCCTGTCACAGCGCCGGCAGAAGCCACAGACAAACACCCAGCACTGCCAGCTTCCTTGGAGAAGCAGTAATGGGGTCACACTCCAGTTCCACAGACAAGGGTCTCTGGGAGGAGGAAGCGCCACGAAGCGCCAGCATGTCCGAATAAGTGTAAAGTAGGATGTTAGTGGGTGTGAGTTTGTGTGCTACAGCACTGCGAATGTGCCGACATGAAGAGCGAGCTGGTAAAAGCATCTCTGCAGCAATCCGACCGTCTCTGGGCCACTACAAACGCCGTGGTCGCCTCACGACGGAGCTCGATGAGCCGCAGCCCGCACGTTAATCTGGGCTGTTCTACACCAGGCAGTGTGATCAGACTGGAGAGAGGAAGAGAGGGAGAGAGAGGGAGAGAAGGGGGGAGGCACAATGATGGCTACTTAGAGAGCATTCTCTCCTTCGTGCGGTATTCAAGTCTTACAAAGCACACTTATCATAAGACAAAAATGTAACAGTCGTAGACCAAAAAGCCTCTGGATGGAGGATAGCCCTTTAACCAATCAGAGCAACGAAAACGTGGGTTAGTCGTCGTATCATCGTATCAAATGGGTTCAGTCGTTGTATCAAACCGACCCCATCTTGGTGTGAATGGTTATGATTGGCCCTGCAAATATCTGCCAGCTGGCTTTCAGGCAGAATGGGAGCATGGCCAGACTGATCTGCAGACAGGAACAGAAAGTTCCTCAGGATGGCGAAGACAGGCTAGACTCTGGGCTTTGCCCTCTAACTAAGATAATGGTCTTCACCTTATTTCAAGATGAAGACAGAGCACATAGTGCACTGCTAGGAAACGGCTGCTTAGTGAGAGACACCTTAATAGAGTGGAGTTGGCACCTCGATATGTGTGAGATTGAGCGCCCGGCAGCTTTGCACTGGCCTGGAAGAAAGACTCATCACAGATTTTTTTTGATTTTTTTGTCAGGATATTGTGTGGACTTCCAGACGCTTAACAAAAAGGGGGGGGTATACGCTCTCCCAAATACTCTTTAACTGCTTTTAAATGCACAGCAGAAAATGAACAGATGTGTTTCAGCCGCCGGCCTTCGTCAGCATTTACCCCGTCTTCTGTAGGTGGAAATAACCCATATACTGTATATAGATAAGATAAGATATACTTTAATAATCCCTGTGGGGGGAAATTTGGGGTTTCAGCAGTGAAAAAGGTACAGCAGAATAGATAGATAGATAATATACATAATAGATCAAGTAAAAAATTACAAGAGAAGAAACAAGAAGCTAAAAAATATATACAGTATGCCTAGATGTTGGATACATACATACATACATACATACATACATACATACATACATACATACATACAGTACAAACATACATACAATCTGTATAGACATATTTATAATAATACTCATTTGAGTATAATAATACTCAAACATATTTAAGATACATATATACACACACATATATATATATATATATATATATATATATACATACATACACACACATACATAACCAGCAACTTAACACAATACATCACCAAAAATTGATATATACAAATCATCAGAAAATACATCATAGACAATACAATATTCAATATACATACAAATGTTGTAACATTAGCTCCTCATTTGGTCCTTCTGGGAACTGTCTGTAGGGCGTGAATCCAATAAGCTCCACTGTAGGAATATGCGCTACCTGTCCCTTCCTCTTCTCAAAGGTTCCACTGAAACCTCAGTCTACAGACCTCATGTCCTGAAACCTCAGTCTACAGACCTCATGTCCTGAAACCTCAGTCTACAGACCTCATGTCCTGAAACCTCAGTCTACAGACCTCATGTCCTGAAACCTCAGTCTACAGACCTCATGTCCTGAAACCTCATGTCCTGTGGTATTGAAATGCCTGGCGACAGGTGACTTCTCGTCATGGTTCCTAATGTTACTCTTGTGCTCAGATATTCTGGTCTTCAATTCTCTCTTGCTTTTACCAACATAATGAAATCTACATGGGCATTTCAACAGATACACTACGTATATTGTTCTACATGTGATTCTTGCCCTTACCTGGATCTTTTTGCCTGTGTGAGGGTGTAGAAAACAGTCACGCTTAATCATGGCGTTACAGTTATAAGCCCTACGGTACATTTGCATATAGACCTGTTACACAGACAGAAATATAAATTCCACAAACCAGAACGGATTACACGATAGTTTGAATTCAAAACAGATGGTAAATAGACACAAAATAATCCCTGAGAGACTTGACAAATTTAATTTGTTTTTGGGTGCGCTTTGGGTGTTTGGGGGTGTTTTTTGGACAGTCTAACGTGACAATAGGGTTGCACTAGCATTAGCCACCAGTGAAAATTGGAACGACCCAAAGCTATCTACAGCATGGAATTAACTGAAAATGATCTCCTTCAGTCAAAAACATCATAGGTAAGTCGAAAGAAAAAATTCCAGAAAATCCCTTTAATACAGAGTGCTAATAAGGAAATCAATGAACTGTGAGGTCCGTGTCAGAGATCCAATACCCAAAGCAATAGGGCACCTGGATCTGGATCATAACCGGGCTGGTTTCTCATGCAGCGGACTCACTTAGTGGTCCCGTTGCATTATTTTCAGTTAGGGTTGAAACTCATGTTCATTAGTGTAGTAGGCTACTAATCTGGCCCTCAGCCCAGCCCAGGGCTCACCCCTCTGGTCTGAACATTTACACGCAGATCGTACTCTATCAATCAATCAATCAATCAAAGCTTTATTTGTATAGCGCATTTCATACCCAGAGGCAACACAATGCGCTTTACAGCGAACAAGGGAGGTGGGCATACGTCCCACCCCTACATATTCCACACTCTAGCAGGAAACAGACATCATAGCACAATGTTCCGCTGTGGTTTGGAAACGCCGCCTCCATTAAGTGAATGGGAGAGGGAGAAACACAATTGCATACTGCCGTCTATTTACATTTCCGAACCTTTACTTACCAAACACTGACTTTAATGTGCCATTGTAATTACTATCATTAGCTTAATCTGGAGAGCACACGGCATGTGTGCCTGGAACGGGTGTGCGCTTAATCTCTCCACCCTCGGCGTCTTTCTTCATCAAGCCTGCGTCGCGTGCGTATACGTCTTCATTGGAATGACGGGTAATCGTGTCTGCGAAGGCCACACCCCTCTCATCTGTCTTCCTGCAGCTGGGCCTCCACAACTGGTGTGTTTACTGTGTGTGTGTGTGTGCGTGTGTGTGCGTGTGTGCAAAATGTGTGCGTCTGTGTAAACCTTGCTGAAATTTCGGAGATTCATGAAGCTCAATACCTAAGCCCAAGGCCGCTCTTGCAGATACTGCAGTGGAATTATGATGTAGTGTGATGTTTCTACTCCAATCAGACGACCGATGAGACGACCTGCCCCCCAGGTACCGGCATCGGTGCTGCTTTAGGTCTCTCCCTTCACTGCGTTAGTCGAGCATAAAGTAGTAACTTATAATGTAGACAGTTTTGTCAGCA
>NC_140235.1:12283610-12353610 GCF_949987555.1 Borostomias antarcticus
CAGTGTGGGGCGGGCGCAGTACAGTGCATGGTGGGATGGGGGGGCGGCCGGTAGGCAGTGGGACGCGGTGGGATACGATACAAAGCCCCTATCCCCTGGAAACACTGAATTCCACTATATTAGTGATCCGTGGAATGAGCCATCAGAGGGTCAAGTCAACGTGCCCCAACCACCACCCCCCCCCCTACAGACACACACACACACACACACACACACACCGTCTGACAGTCTAAAACTATTGACACTTAATTATGCTTATTATTATACTTAACACATGACTGAAGCATTATGGGTCGTAGGGGCTGTGGAGAGGGTTCACCGTAGGGCTGGGATGAACCACAGTGTGTTGATTATCAGACCCAATCCAGCCGCAACCCCCCCTCAGCCTATTCTCCTGGTCAGGGTCTCTAACATTGCAGAGCGTATTGCGTATGCTGTATACAGTCACATGTCCATGTGAAAAGTTAATTTACCATCTCTTCAGTACGCATCAGTGGAATCCTGAGTGTGTTTAATGTTCCGTGTTCTCTCACTGGCGTGGCCCCGGCTGGCCGGCCTCAGGTGTGTGTGATTCTGGTTCTGACAGCCCTGGTTCTGACAGCCCGGAGCTGGGATCTGTCCAAAAAACGGAGGAGGACGAAGACAACCTCCTTCGCGTCCGGACGACGTTCTCCTGTCGAAGCGTCGCCGTGTCATGTCGAACACATTCTGAGAATCCGCCTCATAATTGTCACGAGGCGGACGTGCGCCCGAGACTGACGGGCGATAATTTGCTGTCATGTTTGGAAGTGCGGCAGGCGGCCCTCAAAGACGCGGATTCGGGCTCGCTGTCAAGAGCTGCTCCCCTCCGTTTCACGCTTTGCTCATTTGGGCTCATTGGCAGAGTGCTGTTCAGGAGGTAGGAGCAGGTGGTCTTTTCTCTCTGTCGTTATTGAGGCTGCTGTGATGCACCCGCACCAGATGAACTGTGCATGTGCGTGCTAGCCAGGATCCATTCATGTTTATATCCCTGATTTAGCTGTCATCTAGCTCGCCCTGGTTGATGAGTGGAGTTGGCTGCACTTTCAATGTTGTAAGGATATTGAAAATTGTCTATGATATGTAGGATTGGAAGTCCTCAGGCCCACTTACAATGGCACGTTCTGTGTTTTTAGTTGTCAGCAAACTTCAGAGGGACACTAAATTGAGTTATGCTGGACACACAGAAAAAGATACACCTACGCCTGCAGTCTAGTCTCGTAGAATGTTTTTCTGGTAACCCATTACAATATTTGCCTCACACAACTCACAATTAAATTTGATTTCAGTCTGAATTTCTAAATGGTTCGAAAGTGGAAGGATATTTACCATGGGCAGCATGAGAATAGTTTATTGTCTGCTGGCCCTTGTGAATTATAATAGATCTAATGGAGGCTCCCCAACTCAACATCCGTGTTGGTGTTAAAGATGTCCTATTATGCTAATTTTCAACAATTTAATTTAAGTCTTTGGGGTCCCCAAAACCTGTCTTTGAGTATTTTAGCTGAAAATCCCACAAAGAATCCGTTCTAACATGCCTCTATACCCCTCTGTTGACCACAAAATCAGATTGAGCGGATTGAGTGTTTTTTTTTTTTCATATGCAAATGAGCTCAGATAAGCGCAAGTCGGCAGGCTAGAGAACGAGGACTGTTGACGGCTACCTCAAATATAGCTACCTCAAATATAGCTGGCTAGCCTGGACCCATCCACACTCGATGCCACTGTGACAAATTTCATTGTCCTCTCTCCCTGACTAAACATGATAGCGTTAGTGCCCATGTTATTATCTCCATGGTTGCATGCTGTTACCTCTAGCTACATTCGCTAGCTAGACACCACCAGGCTATATGACACCATTCGACCACAAACAATAAAGGATTCTGTGGGGAATACTGAGGGGAATCCAATGATGTCCACTTCTTAACATTTGATAATTTTTAATGACCACTAGATCAACTAGAAGTCTACCAATTTCATTCCACTTAAGTTAATCTTAACGTATATGATGAGACAAGCATCCAGGTTGAGGCAAAAGGGAAGTTTGTTTGTGTTAGCTAGCTAGCACATTCTCTGTGCAAAGACGTTATGCTAGCTAGCGGGACCTGCAAATAATGTCAGCCTTTACCTTGTTTAGGTAAACAAACGCAGGTGATAGGAGGTATTCAGATGGTGGTGGGATTATTTTAAGAGGTCTCCGACTGTGATGTAATTTGACACAGGAGATTTGAGCGGCTTGCTGGGACTGACCTTTTTTCTAATGTTTTAATTTTGGCTGACCACAACAAAATGACTGGGTTGTTTCACTTAACACTTTGTGTGTTAGTAGGCCCATCAGAGACTCAACTGTATATGCAAAAACAATGAAAAAGTTAGTTCTGCAAACGTTGGCCCCTTTAAATGTTCTCAGAGCAATGCACCTCTAGATGACAGGGCAGCATTTTGGAGTGATGGAAATCACTTAGTCCTGGAAAAGATGTGTCGGCTGCCTGTCAGTTGAGTCTGTGTTAGATAGCCATCATTAAAGCTCTATTGATTTGGTGTAGATAAATCTGCAGAGTATTGACTGATAATCTACTTATCTTCAAGACTCATTTTCATTAGTCGAGCTGCTCTATTACCCCTTATTGTTAAAAACAAAAAAAACAAGACAATTGTTAATTCAGTCAAAACTACAGTACACTGTATTTGCACAATGCAGTCAAGCCTACAGCACAAGCACTCTCAAGGTCAGCATGGCAAACAATTCAGTGTCAGATTCAAGTGTACAGTATTCAAGTGTCCAGGAGAACTTTTTTTCAGAATTTTATTCAGAAATATCACCTGTATTCTAGCTTCATAAAATTCAGATTTGTCAACTGTTGTGCAGTAGTTTAAAAGGCGCCATCTTTGAAATGTACATGTCCCCTTGGTAGTTCTCTCCCAGAGCTGAGGAATATGTTAGTGAACACGTTCTCAAACCGTCATGTCATGTTGTGGTTGTTTGAAGGGGACGTTTGATGTCCTGCCCAATCAATCCAGCGGCTGTAGCCTCACGGTGAATCACCTGAGAGTGCTCTTGTCTCTCTCACTCAGCCACAGCTTTCAGACAGATGAGGAGAAGGGTATGTCGACGCTTAATGTCAGATGCTTTGGGGGAAAAATACAAAAAGATCAAAGGTTGAAGTTCTGTGTGACCGGTCTAAATCTAAGATGCTTTCGAAACGTTCTTTGTCTGACTTGTCTCTATCTGTCACTATGTACTGTAGAGCGTCCTCGTGGAAGGCGCTATATAAATCAAATTTGTTGTTGTTGTTGTTGTTATTATTATTATTATTGTTATTATTATTATTATTATTATTATTATTATTATTATTATTATTATTATGTTCTGCTATTAGAACAGCAGAGTGCCTTCTGTCGCACACTTGCTGATCCCTCAACAGGTCACCCACTGTCATTGATTGGCTCAGCAGTGTCGTGATGTCATCCACCTACTTGGACGAGATGAGCTGTGTACACATGAGTACAGACTTCCCCTCAACCCTCTGAGTATAGACTGCCCCTCAACCCTCTGAGTATAGACTGCCCCTCAACCCTCTGAGTATAGACTGCCTCTCAACCCTCTGAGTATAGACTGCCCCTCAACCCTCTGAGTATACAGTAGACTGCCCCTCAACCCTCTGAGTATAGACTGCCTCTCAACCCTCTGTGTATAGACTGCCCCTCAACCCTCTGAGTATAGACTGCCTCTCAACCCTCTGTGTATAGACTGCCCCTCAACCCTCTGAGTATAGACTGCCCCTCAACGATACAGGGAGGCGGCCAGGTCAGACGTGTGGTTACGATGCCAGCGGGGGCTGAAGCCTCGCGTCTTCAAGTTCTTCTAGCCTGCGTGCTTATAGCCTGTGTGTTCTTGAGGATGACAGCTGAAGAACCACACTCGACACACACACTCCACGAGCGTCTGGGTCTCTCCCACCCTGCCTCTGTGTCTGCACCGTGTGTCGGCCTCACTCTGGTCACCCCCCTCCCCTTTTGCATGTCTTCTCTCTGGTGTGACTACTGTAAACTATACATAAATCTCTGTAGACACACACATTATATTTAGAATAGATGTGCACCAGGAATAACATAACAATCCCACTCTCATTTTATGGCTGGCAGCGTCTCCCGTTTGCTTAGTGAATCATGTTCAGGAATCGTGACGGCTCAGGCTAGGTCCTGTGCCCTTTTATGCAGGAGACATTCAGAGCCAGACAAGGTTCATTTGCATGATGAGGGAACACAGAGTAATCATTCGATCTCAAGCCCATGGAATAATATTGTGAACAATAATCAGCGTTCACTGATAAGGTAGTAGACAGAAATCACAGCGGGCAACTGGGTTTAGTGCCTTCACAATGTCCTCAGGGAGGAAAACGTGCTGTACCAAAATATATGACTTTTTATTTATTTATTTATTTATTTTTAATAACAAAAGCGTTGATTACTTCAACTGCCTCCATGCTGGTGAACTTGCCTTGCCTTCAACTGCCTCCATGCTGGTGAACTTTGTATGGAGTGGGGCTTGTAGGCTGCGCTCTTATTGCTCTCCTGTCCACTTGTCCAGGAAGCTGAGGGATGGTTGTCAGCGCCTCTGGCTCTTTGGGAGGTGAACTGTGTGACTGACCTCTTCGCCTCGAGCAATGCGTGCGCGGAGGAGGATGGGGCGGGCACACTCGTGCAGCGGCGTGACCCCTGGGTGACCGGCGTGTCGGCGAGAGACGCCCTAGTCCACACAGCTGCTATTGATCTTCCGGCGCGATTGGCATCTGATCTCCTCCCCCGTGGGCGGACAGTTTGAGATGATTGAGATGAAATAGAGGACTAGCGCGTCGTTCACCACACCTCCCAAAATAAACCCAACAATCCTGTAGCTTCTCGCCCCCCGGCTTTGCTTGAAACCCAGGCCGTTTGCCAGCTCCGTTTGGAGATTCGGCATGACGCTCTTTTCGCGGTGTGTCAATGACGCATTCGTGATACAGGTGTAACCTCAAAAGAAACACGCTTAAAGGTGCCCCTCCCCTCCTTTTAACGTGTGGCTTTTCATCAGCCTGTTCCTCGAGGATCGAAGACTCGCTCGCCCTGCTCCTGTTTGCTATCATACCAGCAATCAAGCCAGCCCTCCCCTCACACACCCGAGGAAGGAGCTATGTAATCTATCAGAGCTGGGTTTATTCTTCACCCCCAGATAGAGCATCATCAGCCCCCGGTGGGAAGGCTGCTCAGGATAATTGCATGCGTGCGCCTGGATCCTCGGTGCAAACGCAGACGTGCTGATGCCCTGCAATGTGTCTGCCATAAAACGCAGGGAGGTTGATAAAGGAAGGAGATTCTAGCACTAGAAGAAAGGGTTGGGTGGGGGGGCGTGAGGATGAATTGTCTGTCAGAGCTTTTCAGATCCTGCTTTCACACTTGCAGGCAGCGCTGCATTGTTTATTACAAAGTGCATGTGTGTATAATGTATGCATTGAAAATCACAGGGCAATCATAAATAACTATCCTAGCCAAGGAACACATTGAAAGAATGCTAAGATATTTCCATTTATTCTTTCTGGGTGCAAATAAGAGCCTTCAGCCGACAATAGTTTCCTCAAGGCTAAGTTGTGTGGAGGTATTTATTGCCTGTGTGTTGTTTTATCACATCAGTTCCCGTGCCATTGCAGAGCAGTTGTCACCTCACAAAGTCCCACACGTCTTGTGAAAAGCGATGATTTAATACAATTTCTATAATTTCTCTCAGAGGTGGGCTGGTACAGTTTTCTACCTCACCACAAATAAATATGGGGTTTTGTTGGATCTGAAATATCCTTCAGCTTCACTCTTTTTTATTGCTCTGGCTGCACTTTTATTGTTCTACAGTACATGTTCATCTAACTCTGGTTTGTCCTGTTCTTCTACAGTACATGTTCATCTAACTCTGGTTTATCCTGTTCTTCTACAGTACATGTTCATCTAACTCTGGTTTGTCCTAAATCACTTGGCCTTAGCAGGCATGTATTCAAGATTGTGGAGATACTGAAGCTGCGGTTGAAACACGTCTTTCACCTTAAAAAAACATTGTTGTATAAATATTTATTTGACGTAGAAGAGGTGAGTAAATGAATGGAGACATGCGTACCGGTGAGACACGAGCTGTTTAAACTTTTATGAATTCACCGCTGGTCAGGTTTTTGGAGCTTGCCCGCACTCTAATTGGCATGTGGCCGTTTTCCTGTAGTGGAGAATTCTATGAATTATGGATGAACAACAACTCTGCACGTGCCCCATTATAACCACATGCAATTTCCAGCCTGCTACTCTGGAACAAGACAATAGCTCAGACAGCCCGATCTCATTACAGTCCAGCATTAGCCCTGTATAGGGGCGTCATGCAAATACACTCTCTTGTTCCATGGACTCAATCTTTTCTCTCTTGTTTGAGTGACAAAACTTTATCACCATAAGCAATGCCCTCTGAAACCAACTAATAGCTTTATCTTGTGTAGGTAGTAACTCTTGTGAGGAAAAATGAGTTCCATATGTGACTACAGTGGCCTAATATAATACAACACTGTACAGTAGGTGACACCAATTATATTACAGAACTAGAAAGCAATGAGACACATTCTAATCTGTAACTGCTGGTTATGGTGTAGGATATTGCTGATTGCTAAGGGTACAGTTATGTACAGTGCGAGAACATTCACTCTCAGAGGGAAGAGGTGTATATTTCAGCTGGTGCTACTATAAGGAGCTGCCGTTGTCACTTACTGTATATGCGTACCTTCACTTCACCCAGCTCTGCTGCATCTCTCCTCACATAAACCATCTCTAAATTTCCACTACACACATATTTAACAGTGGTTAATATTGCAACACATTGAAATGGATATTTAATATGTGAAATTCTGAATTAATGAGTCACAGCTTATCAATCTTTAATGGGCTATAAAGTGAGATTTATGTCTGAAGCAGTAAAAAAAACATTGAATGAATTATAGTGACTGATGTTAGTTATTCAGAAACATTTAGTTGTATTTTTCAATAAACAGACAACCTGTGATAAATCTTTCTCGCATATTAGTAAATACAATTTCAATACAGATTACTAATAGGATTTTTTTTTTTAAGCCAGCTCGAACAGTTGTCAAACCCACATTTCCACAGTTGAAATGCATCAAGTATTGCCAGGAATGATGCAATGCCAATGCCAGACTCCCTCCCTCCCTCTCTCTCTTTCCCTATCTGTCTCTCTCTCCCTCCCTCCCTCCCTCCCTCCCTCTCTGTCTCTCTTTTACTCTCTCTTTCTCTGCCTCCCTCCCTCTCTTTCTCCCTCACTCACTCACTGGTCGATGCTCCACTGCCCTCTAGTAGGTGATGAAGTACGGGAGACTTCTCTCGAGCACAGCTGTTAGAGAAATGAGACTTCTGCTGTTAGAGAGTATGAGCCTGTTAGAGAATATGAGACTAATACTTTTAGAGTATGAGACTGTTAGAGAGTATGAGACTAATGCTGTTAGAGTATGCGACTGTTGGAGAGTATGAGACCAATGCTGTTAGAGAGTATGAGACTAATGCTGTTAGAGTATGAGACTAATGCTGTTAGAGTATGAGACTAATGCTGTTAGAGAGTATGAGACTAATGCTGTTAGAGTATGAGACTAATGCTGTTAGAGAGTATGAGACTAATGCTGTTAGAGAGTATGAGACTAATGCTGTTAGAGAGTATGAGACTAATGCTGTTAGAGTATGAGACTAATGTTGTTAGACAGTATGAGACTAATGCTGTTGGAGAGTATGAGACTAATGCTGTTAGAGTATGAGGCTGTTGGAGAGTATGAGACTAATGCTGTTAGAGTATGAGACTAATGCTGTTAGACAGTATGAGACGAATGCTGTTGCGTATGAGACTAATGCTGTTAGAGTATGAGACTAATGCTGTTAGAGAGTATGAGACTAATGCTCTTAGAGTATGAGACTAATGCTGTTAGACAGTATGAGACTAATGCTGTTAGAGTATGAGACTAATGCTGTTAGAGAGTATGAGACTAATGCTGTTAGAGTATGAGACTAATGTTGTTAGAGTATGAGACTAATGCTGTTGGAGAGTATGAGACTAATGCTCTTAGAGTATGAGGCTGTTGGAGAGTATGAGACTAATGCTCTTAGAGTATGAGGCTGTAAGAGAGGATGAGAATAATGCTGTTGGAGAGTATGAGACTAATGCTGTTATATGAGACTAATGCTGTTAGAGTATGAGACTAATGCTGTTAGAGAGTATGAGACTAATGCTCTTAGAGTATGAGACTAATGCTGTTAGACAGTATGAGACTAATGGTGTTAGAGTATGAGACTAATGCTGTTAGAGTATGAGACTAATGCTGTTAGACAGTATGAGACTAATGGTGTTAGAGTATGAGACTAATGCTGTTAGAGTATGACACTAATACTGTTAGAGAGGATGAGACTAATGCTCTTAGAGTATGAGACTGTTAGAGAGGATGCGAATACTGTAAATCCTCTAATAATGGCCTGTATTCAATTATAGGCCGGGTCTCTTATAACGGTCAACACGGACAAATACAGGCCGGGTCAAAAAGTGAGGGAGTGGGGGGGGGGGCTCTGGGCTTTACGGTAGTTTTGGTTGCTAGGCATGTTGTTTGAGGTGGTAACAAACATGGCGCCGTCCAGAAGAAAGTTTGACGTGAAATTTAAAGAGAGAGCTTTTCAGTATACTGCAGAACATTCGGGAGAGCAAGCTGCAAAGCACTTTGGCATCGACCTGAAGAGAATCAGATACTGGAGAAAGCAGAAGGATGAACTGTGTTTAGCTGACAAGAAAAGAGCATGGCTAGCTGGTGGTGGGCGGAAGAAAGTTAGCTTGGAGCTAAAAGGTGGTCTTAACGCCCGCACTCGGGAGTGGTGGTCGTAACGCCCAAACGCAGTGACAAGCAGTGTGCGAAATATACCATGGTCCTTGGGGGAGCCCTCATTTCGACCATGGGGGGGGGGGGGGGATTTACGGACAAAAAAACAAAAGTAAAAAATAAATCCACAGGCCACCAAGTAACGTTTAACTGTTTAGCGTTTATCTGTAAATCGAAATGCAAAAAACATCCATACATTCACAGGCGCTAATCTACATTTATAGAGAGATTGAGATTGGAAATCACTGACTACAGGGTTGCCAAGTTTGGCCAAAAGCTTGGAGTGACATTTATCCCCTCCGGGGGGTGCTAACAGAGATTTTTGATTTCTCTGCGTGAGAATTGTGAAGTGCAGCATGAGAGCGTGAGAAGAGGCTGAAATGCGTGTGTCTCACGCTCAATGCGTGAGACTTGGGACTTCTTATAGGCCTAGGCTACGAGTGAGTGACAGTATAGGATATTTCCAACTAGCCTACTTCACGTTAGTATGATGACCCGAGAATGCTCTCGCTCTTGGATATTGTTGCTATGGTAACGGTATCACGCCCCACCTTCCCTCACGTCCTGCGTTCTGCATATTCGCGCCCCAGACATTTAAACATGGCATCATTATGAACTTTATATCTTATAATCTTATAACTTATTATATCATATCCCAAACCAGATAAAAACTAATTTCTGGGCAAAGAGGAAAATAATGTCAGAAATAGCATTTATTCGGCTATCATATCAATAGGCTATTTTAGAGACCCCCCCCAAATTTCACAAACCATGTTTTCAGGGGAGCTCATGTCTCCTCTAGGGGAGCCATAGCTCCCCTAGCTCCCCCGTAATTCGCACCCTGGTGACAGGACTGATTTCTGGGTTTGTGCTAGCGACATTTTCAACTGCAATAGAAAAGTAACCGACTCTCCTACAATTACATATCATAGAGAGTCTACCTTCATATTTTCAGCTTGTTATGTGCATATTTAGTTATAAACAAATTATCACAAATCATCACTATGAATTCTGTGAAGTGTCGCCCTGAAAATATTGCTTGGCGATGGCTCGTCATTGTATGAGAATTCCATATTACTGTACCAACGTTACTGTACATAGGAGTTGGTGGAATGGGAGTTAACGCAGCCCCCCTCCAGGATTCCAAATTGCAGCGCTATCGTCAAAATTAGAAACCTAGTTTAAAACCGACACAACGCCGCTACATTTTAAAACCGGAATTGTTTAGAGGACACTTTGAGCTACAAAGAAAGCTAAATTGTCACCAAACGTTGTCTGGTTTTATACATTTACAGTTTTTGTGGTATTGTCATGTGGGCTTTAATGTAGCCACTTCCACTAAACTTTCACTTTCTGTGTGCATACCGGTAGGCCTCTTTGATTTGTTTTGTTGGATGACACAGGGCATATTTTTGGGTTTGCCTGCCTCTAATATAGGCCTGCCTCCAATAAAGGCCTGGGGCTCTCTGCAGCTCAGTAAATAAAGGCCCCGGCCACTATTAGAGGATTTACGGTAATGTTGTTAGAGAGTATGAGACTAAGGCTGTTAGAGAGTATGAGACTAAGGCTGTTAGAGAGTATGAGACTAATGCTCTTAGAGTATGAGACCGTTAAAGAGGATGAGAGTAATGCTGTTAGAGAGTATTCCAGTTGGACAGAGGAATGCTCTGTGGCTGAACCTGAACCGATTAACAGGCTTGTTTAATACTGTTAACCACTCCTGTCTATCTGCAAAGAGGTTGGAAGGAATCCAACAGAATGGCTAGATTATACCTCTGTCAAAACAGTGCTTATGTTCTCTTATTTTCCTGTCATCACTCTTATGCTTCAATTAGGCTAAGAGGTGGCTGACATATTCCTCAATGGTGGCCGGATCTGACGAGGGGAGCAGTGACTGACAGGCGCACACATTACTACAGTATACTGGAGTAGGGAGTGCTCAGGGTGAAATATGAATAGTTGAATAGAAAGCATAAAATAATCCTGTAATTGATTTTCTACCTCGGCTACCATTTCATTAACTGAATAAATGCATTAGTATTGGGCAGTGGACTTTCTCAGACACCCGCCCCCCCCCCCGATCGACGCTAATCTTGTTTGTATTTCATGATAATACACAGTAGAAATCAAAAGTGCAGATTTCTCTTCAGATTTGGCCCGGCTTCAGACTGGTCAGAAATGAAAGTGCAGCGAGGTCTCCCATTGGCTGGAATTACAGCACCGTATAACGCACTTGTCCTGGATAGTGGCTGGATCAATACAACATGTTCACTTCCAGGATAGAAAGTGAGCTCAAGTGAACTCATCAATGTTTGTGTGTGTGTGTGTGTGTGTGTGTGTGTGTGTGTGTGTGTGTGTGTGTGTGTGTGTGTGTGTGTGTGTGTGTGTGTGTGTGTGTGTGTGTGTGTGTGTGTGTGTGGGTGTGTGTGTGTGTGTGTGTGTGTTGTGCCTCCCAAACAGATGTGATCCACACAGTGGGCCCGGTGGCCAGAGGCCATGTTGGTCAGAGTGAGAGAGACGACCTCACCGCCTGCTACCAGAACTCCCTCAGGCTGCTGAAGGAGAACGACTTACGCACTGTGGTGAGCACACCAGCACGTCCCCAGAACACTCCATATCCCCTCAAGCTGCGTGAGATAACTCTTTTACACTTCAATATTCAGGATTTTCTGCTAACAGTCTAGGAATTGGCCTTATTTAGTTTTTAGTTTATTGAGTTTAAACAGGACAGTGTGCACATACATTAATTGCTTCGGTTATCACAAATCATCTTCGTGACATGTTCCTACCACAAGAGACCCTGTGAATTTATCCTTTTATTTTTGAATGTTGGTGTACTGGCTAGTACACTGTCCTGCTAGTATACTTCCAGTGTACTGCTAGTATACTGCATTTTTATCACGACCAGAGGGACAGCCAAAGTGCCCAGTTATCTCACATTCATTCATTCTCGAGGAATTCAATCCATAGGAATTAATCAGTTTCATAACCATGAAAAGAAAGTGGTTAGCTATCACTTTCAATGGCTGAACTGTTTTAAGTTGGAAAAGGAAAAGACGAAGATTGAAAACGATTATTTTGTTTTCCTTTATCTGCTGAAATGATCTCAAACCAATTATTTTACTAATTAAAAAATAAGAATAAACAGCAACGTGATATGTCATGTTCCTCAACTGAAAGCTTTATTGTAAGCAAATCCTGCAGATATGATTGTAGAGCCCTACAGTACAAAGGTATCGTCTGGTTTTGTAGCATGATCTTTTGGGTGAGCCTGATAGGCTTAGAGTATGACATTGATATATGGTTAGTGATTCTGCTCAAGGAGACAGATTCTTTGGCACTGGGGCACCTCGTGGTTTGAGGCTAATAGGCTCTGATGTGCGAGAGAGTTTCTAGCTACCTGTTCGAACTTTGAAGAGCTCCTTATCTCTGGCTCTTGGCCCGTGCTGCAGTACTTCAGCTCACTGGGCCATCTTAGCCAAGGACCCATGGTCTGGCTGAGAGAGAGCAATATCCACGCTCATGTGACAGCTGATCGCTCACGCGCCATCCCAGACACCCTGATCCATGTCTGAGGCCTCCGCGGTCCGTCCCGCATGACTTATGGATCTGTCGTTACCAGAGAGGGTAAACAAATCAGCACCACAAATGACAATCAGAGAAGATTCCTGGTCAGCAGGGGGCGATAGGATAGATGAAGACCTGCCCAGATAAGTGAGGAAAACAAGTTAGGAATTTCTCAATTTTTCTGCTTGCAAGAAACATGATGAAACAGGGAGCTCCATGGGAACCCGAGGCTTAACAGGCCTGACGATTTATACTGCGTCTCTTTGGTCTCAGTATGGGAGAGGACTTGTCTCTTGCTTTTTCTTCTTTCATCGCCAACCTTTCAGTCCTTGTTTTGTTTCGGGCATGTTCTGGAGATTTATTTTGTTTATACCTTCATTTATTTGTCCAGTAAAGGAAGTACTAAAGGAAAAAGACTTGTTTTCCCTTGGAGGTAGCCAAATCCTCTCTAATGTATTTCTACAGCTGTTCTAGGTTGAGTTTGGCCTCGTTGGAAGCAGTGGTGCTCTGTGATTGACTGGCCCCGTTAGGATGAGCCCAGTTATGACATTATCTTTACCCACCAGTCCATTAGCCCTTTCATTGCTATGGCGAGGACAACATGAAGGCTTGCTAGTTGTGGGAAAGGATGTGGCTTTCAACTCTGTTCATCACCGCTGGGGAATGGAGGCCGTTAGTTCGATGAACAGTGGCCTTGAGCTCTCTGGGTGTACAGTACCATGGTAAATGGTAAATGTATCACCGCGTCCAAGTCCTCTGTTACAGGACGCAGCGGTTCCAGCCCTCCCGGTCCAGGAACACAATGGTTCCAGGTTCTCGGTTAGCCGATCAGCGCTAAGCTCATTTGAAGGTCCCGGTCTGAGTCCTTCACAGCAGAGGATCTGTGGAGTGAAGGAGAGCCCACTGCACTTGAGCGCCCGCCAGCCGGGGGGGTGTGGGGGGGGGGGGGGTGGAAAGGCTAGGCCAGCTCCCTAATGGGGATCCCAGGGCATTACAAGAGGATTGAAGTCAAAACAAAATGTAACACTGAATAAACTTGAGTATAAAAGATTAAACGGAGCTGGGCTTGCGAGTTAATCCCCGTGCTTTAAAGCCCAAAGCCACCCCTTCAGGCTACGAAACCCACCGACGTGTGTTATGTGCTCATAATGGCATGGACGCCGCGGTCACCACACCAAGACCTCTGTCTCCTCCCTCCTGAAATTCAACACACACTGAAACTTAAGAGGCCTCTTGCACTTTATTCATGAGTAATGTAGTGTTCAGTTAATGTCACCAACAACAAGTCCCCCCCCCCCCCCACCCCCTCCCCCCTCTGAAAAAAACTGAAATTCAGCTACAAGACCTACAGTAATCAGTCGGCAGTGATGTAAGTGTAGGGTTGCAGACATCTGTTTTCTCTGTCACAACACCTAATCAGCCCAGCTGTGTGTGATAGAAGGATAAAGTTGCAGACGCATGTTTTTAGCATCACTGGTCTCGGTGCCCCAGACTCCTGTACTTTGTCTGAGTCTGGGATAATCTGGGTGGTGTTTAAGAGGCAGAGAACCTTTTGTGAGTTTGTTGTTGTTATTGTTGCTCTTGTTGTTGCTGCTAATTACACAACTGCAAGGATGTGGCTTCAGTCAGAGGTGTGTTCCTTGATCTTTCACCTCACACGCTGCCAGTACAGTACAACAGTGACAACATTTCTACTGAATGCAGATGCAAGCTCGCTAGTTTGCAAATGATAAGCTACATTAATGCTAATGTGTTTGCAAGAAATAGGAGAGGACTATCTACTACTAAAAGAACCAAAGTATGTACAGTATAAACATCCTCCCATCATTTGTACACAGGGCACGGGGGAACATAAACATAGATGCACGTGCGAGATTCAGGAAAGCGTGAGGGAGGGGGAGAGATCTGCGTCTCATGATGGGTGTTTCTGTAGTCTGTTACTAGATAAAAGACAGACAATGAGGTCAACCAATGGCTATGAGGAGTGATCTCCTCCCGCACCAAAGTAAGTCAACGACCCCCCCCTCCCCCCCCACCCACACACACACACACACACACACACAGACACAGCGTTTGTGGTGCCGTTGTTGACAGAGACTGTCATGTGTGAAAGCCCGGGGAGCCGGTACGCCGGTATCACCGCCTGTCTGCAGGGGGCGCTGTGTGGCGTGTGATGAGCTGCGGATGATAAGGATAGCCTTCAGATGAAAAATGACGAACGCCCCGAGCCAAGAAACCCGGCGTTTAACCCCCGCACTGCAGCTGAAAGCTCCCTGGAACCGTCCAGCCTTTAACTCCCTCACTCTGTCTCTGTCTCTGTCCAATCTGTGTCAGATGGCTGGACGCTACAGCAGCTCCTCAACCAAAAGTCTCCTTCTCATAGAGTGCTCATGGAGCAATGTGCATTTAGGTGAAAACTAGTGTGTGTATGTGCGCGTGTGCGTTCCCATGTGCAAATATATAAATGTGTGTTGGTGTGCGTGCTTGTGTGTGTGTGTGTGTGTGTGTGTGTGTGTGTGTGTGTGTGTGTGCTGGTGACACTCTACACTCCTATTCCTTGGGCCCACTGGACACCCAGTGATGGTTTCTCTCTGGGTTAGAGAACTGTCTTCCAATGCCTCCCCCTGGTTGGCCGCTGCCCACACACACTAGCCTGAGGTAGCACTGAGATACTGCTCTCTCTCTCTCTCTCTCTCTCTCTCTCTCTCTCTCCATCTCTCTCTCCCCATCTCTCTCTCTCTTCCTATCTGTCTCTCTCTCCCCATCTCTCTCCATCTCCCACCCCCTCTCTCTCTCCATCTCCCTCTCTCTCCATCTGTCTCTCTCTCTGTCCACCACTCCCCCTCACCATCTCCCTCTCTCTCTCTCTCTCTCTCTCTCTCTTTCTCTCTCTCCCTATCTGTATCTGTCTCTCTCTCAAATTGAATTCAGTTCAAAGGGGCTTTATTAGCATGAGAAACATACATTGCCATATACACATACAATTAAAGTATCTTAATCTTTAATCTTTAGTATAAAGATATACTACCCCCCCTCTCCCCATCTATCGCTCTCTCTTTGTCTCTCTCTTTCTTTCTCTCTCTGTCTCTCTCTCTTTCTCTCTCTCTCTCTCTCTCTCTCTCTCATCAATTCAATTCATTTCAAAGGGCTTTATTGGCATGGGAAACATGCGTTTACATTGCCAAAGCAAACATCACACAAATTGATGTTTTAATCTCTCTCGCTCTCTCTCTCTCTCTCTCTCTCTCTCTCTCTCTCTCTCCCTCCCCCTCCTCTCTTCATCCCAGGTGAGGTGGGGCTGGAGAGAGAAATATGGAAGAGTTTTGACAGATTGAGATTGGAGATGAATTGTGGTAATAATCTTGTCTGTCTGGTCGATAGGAGAGCGCCCGCTCCAGCAGACTGTCAATATTTGCCTGAGCCAGGACACATTAAACGGTCTCATCCCAGTTCCTCTGATATATGGAGCATGGCTCCTATTACGGCCCATTTGGAAACAGCTGGAGGTTTTGGGGAAACTCAATACTCAGCAGTGCCACGCCATTGAATTGGCCAGGAAATGAAATGGGAAAGATTTCTTTCTGCGGTGGCGTTGATGAGTTAAGGTCCCGCCCACCCCGGGGGGGGTAGAGAGACAGATTGGAATCTTAACTGTAGGTGCCGGAAGGGCTGATTTCAACCATCGGCTGAGACCTGTCATTTATCTGCTGACGGAGAGAAGAGACGCCTGGCTCTTCTGTTTCTCACCATCCATGAGGCTGGATAGGATCTCCACCGGTGTGTGTGTTTGTTCGTGTGTGTGGGTGTGTGTGTGGGTGTGCATACGTACATGACCGGACCTCGGGGGTCTTCCTCCCGGAGGGGCTCAGGATGGCAGGATGTATCAGGATGAGGGGAACAGGGGACTGACTGTCTGATGCGGTTCCCTCGTCTCGGTTAGCCAGGCTGCTCAGCTCCGCCTCTCCCCTGGAAGCGCTGCTGTCCCCCGGGCAGGACCAGCACCGTCGCCACGGTGCGGGACGCCGCCATCTGGAAGCCATCCAGCCTCCGTGGTGTTTCATTTCAGAGCTCATATCATTCATGGTGAACTTTAGAAGAGGGGAAATAAGCTTGTTTACCCAAAACATCATTATCATCTCGTTTTAAACAAGCTTCCTCAGCTATTTCGAAGCATTGATGCGCATTATTAAATTAACCAGCTTTGTTCTTGAAGTAGCCGCTCAGAGTCGCCAGGGAGCATTCTGTTAAGACGAAACAAGGATAAATATATTCTCAAGGGTTACGTGGCGAGGCTGAAATACAGCTGCGTGTCCTCGTCCTTGTCTTATGCCCTTGTGCAAAAGCAAACCTCCATTTTGTCTAATTCGTCCACAACAGGCCACAATTTGATGTTTTTCAGAAAACATCTGTCGTTAAGCTATATGTGGCGGCATGCGGTGGGCCGCCTGTGCGCCAGCAGCTGTCGTCGTGGACAACGACAGGGGCTGCGGGCTGCATTTATAGTGGCCTTCTCCCCGACACCCAGGCGGCGAGGGAAGTGTTTTGTAGTCACAACACCCGGGCTTTCTGGGAGATCCCAGCAGGGAAAACCACAAATTGCCTGTTGAGAAGACCGCTGAAAGCCTAGTGTGGGCTGTTGACGGACAGCGTCGTGCGCCCGGATTAGCTCTTCTGCTCCTCAGCTGTGGGCTCGTTCCAAGGTCGCTGGGAGAATTAGTTTACATTCGACTGTGGTTCCTTGTGTCCCCCAGCTCCTACGTTGTTCCCAAAGTTCATGTTGATGGTGTCTAATAAGGAAAAGTACAGCAGTAGACTGTCCCAGCATATGGCCTTGCTCTTGTATGAAAGCTTCCATGGGAACTAACCCTAAGATAGACAAGAGAAACACGCCTGTTTAATGTCTATAAGAAACAGGCTCCACCAGGGACTGTGTACATGCGTAGCGGACACTGTGACCTTGACAGATCGGACCATATTTGATGGACAGTAGACGGAAAAGCTCTCCCACAAAATCTTTGTTTATCAGAACAGAAATTTGTTGCATAGCTAGTTTTTACCGAGCTGAAAAAAAGTGTTTTATAGCTTCTTTGAAGTGTGATGTGCTTAGTCATTATTCATGTATCTGAATGGTGTTGTGTGAACTGTAACAACTCTACTCCCAACCCCCTTCATGCAAGTCCCCAAGTGATCAATTAATTCTCATTTATGTGCAAACTTGTTTTTTTTCTTTTCCACTCCTCATCTCGTAAATTATTGTCCTGGCTGTAAGTGACTATGCATTTAATTATGTAAAGGCTGAGAGAACTATAAAGCCTTTATTGTGCACTCTTGGCTTCTGATGGTGTCTAAGCGAACTCCAGTAAGCCATCGAGGCAGATAGGGGCGTGAGAGGTTTACTGCTGATCTACTCACACCCGACTGTAGCACACAGGCCTGTTACATGGCTAAGGCTGGGCACAGCAGCACTATAAACCATCCAGCTGCATCTGCCTAGATAGATAGATAGATAGATAGATAGATAGATAGATAGATAGATAGATAGATAGATAGATAGATAGATAGATAGATAGATAGATCGATCGATAGATAGCAGAAAGATAGAACAGAACAGAAGGTACAGAATAAAATCAAGAATCAAGAGTCATCATACATAACAACATATAACACAAAATATGTGCAAAAACCTATAAATATCAAATAAAAAGCTTAGCCAGTGTAAAGTGACAAGTGGCTGGGAGGTTCAGGCTCAGGTTATGAAGTCTGGTGGCTGCAGGCAGAGCCTTGAACTGTGAACGTAGACATGAACGTCATTGTTTTCATCTGGCCTAGACATGCTGTGTGTTTTCATCTGGCCTAGACATGCTGTGTGTTTTCATCTGGCCTAGACATGCTGTGTGTTTTCATCTGGTCTAGACATGCTGTGTGTTTTCATCTGGTCTAGACAGCTGTGTGTTTTCATCTGGCCTAGACATGCTGTGTGTTTTCATCTGGCCTAGACATGCTGTGTGTTTTCATCTGGCCTAGACATGCTGTGTGTTTTCATCTGGTCTAGACATGCTGTGTGTTTTCATCTGGCCTAGACATGCTGTGTGTTTTCATCTGGCCTAGACATGCTGTGTGTTTTCATCTGGTCTAGACATGCTGTGTGTTTTCATCTGGCCTAGACATGCTGTGTGTTTTCATCTGGCCTAGACATGCTGTGTGTTTTCATCTGGCCTAGACATGCTGTGTGTTTTCATCTGGCCTAGACATGCTGTGTGTTTTCATCTGGTCTAGACATGCTGTGTGTTTTCATCTGGCCTAGACATGCTGTGTGTTTTCATCTGGCCTAGACATGCTGTGTGTTTTCATCTGGTCTAGACATGCTGTGTGTTTTCATCTGGTCTAGACATGCTGTGTGTTTTCATCTGGCCTAGACATGCTGTGTGTTTTCATCTGGCCTAGACATGCTGTGTGTTTTCATCTGGCCTAGACATGCTGTGTGTCTCACCCATTCAAATAGTGTGCATGCTTGCATTATGCCATATGTTCACACACAGGTGTGTTCGACACTAAGGGGGCGTGTACAATATGTTCACGTTCAGACACCTTTAATTAACAACATGTTTCTCTCACCTTCCGGGCACATTCTGCATTGTTTAGTCGAGAACAGCACAAGGTGTTCACGGCTAATGTTTGAACCCATTTGAAATTGTGTTTAGCTGAATGTGTTATTGTTTGCTATAATATAGTGTGTGTGTGTGGGTGCGTGGGTGCGTGTGGTCTTTGTTGTAATCACTCCAGGGCTACAGTAACAGCGCTCTGCTGGCCTGATGTTAAGTTTGCCTGTGACTACTGCCTACTGATCAGGTTAGATCAGAGTATCCTTACCCAAATGAGGGAATGAGCCACTGTCTGACCCCCCCCCATGCTCAGGGTATCATCCCTCCAATCAGCCTGCATCTGATATCCCTCCCTCTCTGGCCACCCATTGGCCGTGCCCCAGATCCACCTACCTGCATGCATCTAAAAGGTTAATTAGACTGAAGCGTTAAAAAGGTCAGGACTTCACTTAGATTTGTCATCGCTATTTATCTGATGTGAAACGTAGGCAACACTGGGCCAATTAGCGCCAATTAAGGCATCGGTGGTGGTGGTGTCGTGCCTTTGGCCGAGCCTTAACGAGCAGGGGAGCCATAATTACCGGAGCGCCCCAGTTTGGAGGGAGAGGAGCCGGGAAGGAGGGACTCAGACGGGGGACAGCCACACCCCCTGACATTTCCCTGAGAAGATGCCGGAACTTGGTTTAGTGTGTTGAAATATTAGGATATGTAAAATGTGACATTTCCACACCTCAAGAGGTGCAATCATGGCTGATAGGAATTGAAGAGGGGATCTCCGGGGTGGTGCGTAGGAGACGGTGTGCGGCGGCCTTGGTTACGGGGCCGTCGGAGGCCTGCGTAGCTACATGACAGAAGACTCTGTTTCCTCATCACCCAGCGATGCCTTTCACTTCAATCATTTCTTTCGGGAACTTGAGGGAAGTCCGGTCTCTTGATGAATACGCCTCCTGACACTAATTAAAAGGTCCTTGAGACGAGATGTAATACGATCAGTCAGAGCCGCTTTGAGATTCGCCGGTGTCAGCACCTGGACCCAGTTTTACGCCTCCCACCTCCGCTCTCCCGTCGATGGCTAGCTGGTAGCCGGCGAAACGGCCGCGCAAATCTCTATCAGCTCCCTCTGCGGTGGTGGCCGAGGGCAGATGAGTCTGCGGTCCCATACAGGGACAGTGCTGTCACCCGGGCCGGGCCCCATGCAGGGACAGTGCTGTCACCTGGGCCCGGCCCCATACAGGGACAGTGCTGTCACCTGGGCCCGGCCCCATGCAGGGACAGTGCTGTCACCTGGGCCCAGCCCCATGCAGTCGGAGGAAGCTGTTGATTGAACAGATGTCGCTCCCGGCCTCTCTGAGGGAGAGGAGAGCTCCGTGGCGTTGATGAAGCATATATCTGGAGAACGTGGGCATCATCAGAGCACAGGAGGCAGACCTGTCTCTATCTCTCTACCGCTCTGCACCACTACCGCTCGCACGACCGGCAGCGTTCCCCCAGGCTGGCGTCTCACAAGGAGGAGAGAACGGGGAGCTTGAGGAAGACCGGGTGATATACTGTGCACTACCAAAAGGAATCGGTCAATTCGTTCTAATTGGCTACTCTACATTCAGGTCACATGAGTACGCTGAATATCAAAAATGCGCCCACGATGATGTGCGCTTTCTAAACCGAGCTCGATCAGTCATCCAGCTGTGAATGAAGTCAGAATAATTCCACTGTATCTTACTGTAGATTGAGTGCAAAGCACACAGAGGCCTTAATCCTGGCGACACCTCCTCAAAGAAAGCAACAGGCGTAAAAAAAAAAAAGCCCACCTTAATGTTTCTCTGACACCCGAAAGCCTGAAAGAATCCACTTCTTCCAGGCCACTTCCACCGGGCGTGTCGACCATCTGTGTGAGATCTGGTATCGGAGGTCAGGGGAACATCTGTGTGAGATCTGGTATCGGAGGCCAGGGGAACATCTGCGACACCTTCAGAGAGTTCCTCCACCGCCATTACAGATCCTCCTCCTTCTCCTCCTCCTCCTCCTCCTGCTATCAGATGAACGGAGCAGCGGAAAAGGACTGTAGTCAGCCTCATGGGCCTCTCTCTCTCTGTCTCTGTCTCTCTCTGTCTCTCTATCTCTGTCTCTGTCTCTCTCTCTATCTCTCTCTGTCTCTGTCTCTCTCTGTCTCTCTCTCTGTCTCTCTGTCTCTGTCTCTCTCTGTCTCTGTCTCTCTTTCTCTCTCTCTCTCTCTCTCTCTCTGTCTCTCTCTCTCTCTCTCTCTCTCTCTGTCTCTCAATTCAATATGCTTAATTGGCATGAATGTCAGGTGAACAATATTGCCAAAGCGTCAGGAAAAATACAATTCAATAGTGACATGAGAATACAATTAAGTAAACTAACAGATAGGTCATAAAATAGGTCAATAAAGATACAATCAACAAAAATGATACAAAATCGAATGTATCAAATGTCATGTAAAATAGATAAATACATAAACAAACAAACAAACAAACAAACAAAAAGATACACATGAAGAAGAGGAGTGAATGAAAGGGCAGAGTGTGAGCTGTGAGGAGATTGTTATGTGTTGTTGTGCTGGTTTTCTCTTAGGCTGTGACGTGCACTCACATATCTTGCTGCTTTATGGCGGTGATACTGTGTTCTCCAAGTACTGTATATGTTGCATTTTATTTTGGTCAGAGTGTATCAACATTTTTGAGCTCACATTTAATTTTTGTAAATAACTTTGTTCTAATATCTTCATATCATCGTCTCTGTCTCTCTCTCTCTGTCTCTCTGTCTCTGTATTGTTTGTTCCTTGCAGTTAGTGCCTAGCCTACACTCTAACACTTTGTTCACTTCACATTATAAGAATCAAACAGGAGATTTATGAGTTTGTATAGTTAATATAAATTTGGATTAGGATAAAAGTCATGCAAAAAACAGCAAGTGGATAATAATGTAAGATGAACTTAAACTGTATTCAATGTTTACAGGCGACCCAAAAAAATCATAACCCTAACTAGACACTTCAAATAATAATATTCTCTCGTTCAAATAAAAGGTTCAAAAGCCTTTGAGACAGGCTGTTATATATGTGGGTATAGGCTCCCTAGCTCAGTCGTTTGTAATAATAATAAGGTGAACAGTTAGGATATAATATTGTTATCACAGCAACATGGATTGAGATTGAACAATTAGAGATTGAAATAAAAGAAGGCTATCTCTTTGGATTCGTCACAACAAAAGAGATTATTTTAAAAGCAGGGAATGAGCACCAGACATGGAACACAAACGGGGATGGAAATGTATTTGATGGCGATTGTTGGTGTTGGCTGGATGTCTGGACAGCTGCATTTTAAACTCATAACATTATAGACGTTTACTAGCTAAGAGAAATATACCCTTGATTGCTATAGCTCAAACTCGTAAATCACCTGTTTTATATGCTCTTTAAAGGAGTAGTAAAGGGAAAATGCATGTTTATCCCTGTTTTAAGGTTACTTATGATCATATACAATGGTTCAGATCAAAACGTTGACAAAACTAGCACTTTTGAGAAAGTCTGATAATTGCTCTACCACCATTTTGGTCATACAATGGATGTGGGTGGGCACCATGAAAAATCATTCAAAAAACATGTTAAACTCTCAATTTCAAAGACAAGAAACTCACCAAGGTGTTAGTTGGCGTTCTGACATATAATTTGCCATAAAGTAAGATTCTAGTTCATCTGGAAAGGCTTTTTTAAATATTTAGCGTAGAACTATTTAGTCGCAGCACATACGTGTGTAAACTTCCGCAAACTAGGTAGCCTAGCAACATAAACAATAACAATAGCTACCGTAAGTAGTTCCACTTCCTGAATCCCCTCTGCGGATTGATCTACACATCTACAACGGTCGTGTCAATACAAGTCAATGGATTTCATAAAATGATCAATAAAACCCTACAGGATTCATACTTTGCAGCGAATTTGATGTCAGAACACCAACGGAAACAAATTACCCCCTCAGTGAGCTTTTTGTCTTTGAAATCGAGAGTTTAACATGTTTTTGAAAGATTTTTCAAGGTGCCCATCCACATCCATTGTATGACCAAAACGGTGGTAGAGCAATTATCTGATGTCTCAAAAGTGCTAGTTTTCTCAACGTTTTGATCTGAACCATTGTATATGATCATAAGTAACCTTAAAACAGGGCTAAACATGCATTTTCCCTTTACTACTCCTTTAATGGTGGTGTGATATGCGTTTTTGGGCGTGTTATTGTGATAAGAGATTTGAACAGATCTTTACGTGCAATTTCACGTGTAATCGCAGATTGTTTTCCCCACTCAAAAATGTAGCCATGAACAAACACAGTAGTGTAATCCAAGCCTCTCTCTCTCTCCCTCTCTCTCTCTCTCTCTCTCTCTCTGACTGTCTCTCTCTCTCTGACTGTGTCTGTCTCTCTGTTGATCTCCCTCTTTCTCTCTCTCTCTCTCTCTCTCTCTGACTGTGTCTGTCTCTCTGTTGATCTCCCTCTCTCTCTCTCTCTCTCTCTCTGACTGTGTCTGTCTCTCTCTGTTGGTCTCCCTCTTTCTCTCTCTCTCTCTCTCTCTCTCTCTCTCTGGCTGTCTCTGTCTCTTGTGTCTCTCTCTCTGTCTGTCTCTCTGCAGCTCTGCTGCTGTGTCCGTGTCCCCTGCTGTTGTTGAGGCGTGGGCAGAGAGAGGTGCACGTCTACGGTTATTGTTTAAACAGATTGCTGTTGGGGGCGGGAGTTTGTCGGGATGAGTTCCTGTTTACATCGTTATGGTTAATTAACAGGCGGGATGGCTCCACCAAGGTGCAGCCGGACAGAGCTGTCACACACACACACACAGCCGTCTCATTACTGATGCCAAGCCGCCTTGCGTCGCTCGGATGCATTCGGTCATCGCAGCCACGCCTCTGGAGGCCGGTCCAGTTGGGAGGGCTGTCTAAACGGAGGGATATGATTGGATAAGCAGGAGCAGCTCCCCCCGAGATGTTGTTGTTGAGATGTTCAGCCCCCACTCAGTCTTTCTCCTCTGTCGTTTCCATACCCCCACCGTCGTGTCCGCCTGTTCCGGCAGCTCTCATTAGGCTAGGATGTTGACACGCATGGCGACGCTTTCAATTTAACACCTGCAGTTTTAATTATTATTGAAGGAATAGTAATGAGATAGCTGAATCTATGAGTTCCTCTTAATGCATTTAATTAAAATTCTGAACCGTGATGCTTAACGTCGGTGAGCGAGCTACTGTGCCAGCTATGGATTAGGGACAGCCCATGATAAATCAGTGAGGAAGCATTCAGCCAACAAAGAAATAATAACATTCTTTCATAAAAAAAATCAATATTTATCAAAGGAATATGCTGCTTTCTCACATTATGCTCCTGCCTTCTCCAGACTCTTGTTTGTGTTTATTTATTTAGGGGGGTGGGGGGCAGATGCAGCACCTTACAGGGGCAGGAGCGTGCCAAGACCGTGTCCTTGAAAGTGGAATTTCCTGGTGGATCAGTGAGCTCCATTCCAACAGGCCTGCACCCAATTACACCCCAATCACAGGGACCTGTTGTACAGCTGTGGCTGCCTGTAGAGCAAGGTCTCTTTCCATAGCGGTTTATCACACAGGGGTGGCCGCCTCCTGGTCACTTTACCGGTCGCTCACTGACCTACAGTACTTTGAAATGGAATAACTTGTAACTACACAATATACTGTAGATGGATTCCTCCTGATTACAATAATTTGACTGACACCAGTGTCACCCAAAGTAGAAAGGTTCTGGGGCCTCATTTATCAAAGAGCGTGTAAATTCAGGTGTAAAAGAGGGCGTACGACGAAAACGCGGAAAATGCGAAATGTCACGTACGACGAGAATATTTACACGCTTTTCGGATCTATCAAAAATGTCGTACACGCTGCTGCGCCAATTCCTCCACGAAAAATCCGACGGTGGCGTAGAAGAGAGCGGACGCGCACGCGCCCCGTGTTCCGCCCTCGCCACGCCCAAATCCAACCATATATGGTCAAAACTATGACAGCGCACAACGTGGATACCCCGGAAGGAACCGACATAATATAGCGTGGAGCATAGGACAGACAAAGACGTTTATGGAAAAACGCAGAAAGAAGAGAAACTTTTCGGAGACGGAGGTGCATGTGCTTGTTGGTGAGGTCCACGCGAGGAAAGAAAATCATCTTCGGAAGGTAAGCTATTTGTACGAGCCTACATTTGTCTGATTGCTCCTACAGTTTAGGTAGCCTACTGTACGTTTCGTGCATCCTGTATTTGGCGTAGGCTACACGGACATTCTGTATTATGTGGCTGTGAGGAAAGCAAACATTCCACACATTCTGTGGTAGGCTATGATTGATTTAGGACCAAAAACAGGGAACGATAACACAGATGACCACTTCATAATGTTAGACCACATTAAACATTTTCCCCTCTGGGAAATTAAGACTCTCATCTAAATCACCCGGTAAATCACACTTAAGCATTTATTTGGCTGCCAACAGAAAAACATATCAATTGAATATGGCTACACAATGAAATGTTTAATGCATAATCAAGTTAACAGACAAACTCAAAGAAAATGACTGAAATTGTTTCTCCAGACTCTGACGTGGGGTGGGACTCAGAGGAGGGGGAGTCTGCAGTGGTCCTTGACCTGACGGTCGTGCCTCCGCCGGTTGCAGCCTCTACATCCAGCGCCACGACCTCCAGTGCCTCCACCTCCAGCGCACCGGCCTCCACCTCCAGTGCCATCTCCAGCGCCTCCGTCTCCGTCTCCACCGCCCACGCCTCCACCTCCGGCTGCCAGCGTCCCTGCCTCAAGGGTCCCTGAGGGCTGGGCTTCCTCTCAGACGCTGTGCTGGAGGCTCATGACCCTAGAGGCCCAGAGGGAAATGGCAGAAGGGATTGGGGCAGTTGTGGGGCAGTTGTGCAGCAGTTGGTGGAGGTCACCACACTACACCACCAGAGCCAACAGGACATCCTCACTGCACTTCATTCCCTCACACATGCTGTCACGGACCTCACACTGTCACTCACTACCACACTCACGGACCTCACACAGTCACTCACTACCACACTCAAGGACCTCACACAGTCACTCACTACCACACTCACGGACCTCACACATTCACTCACAAACGCACTCACACACCTCACACAGTCACCCACCAACAGACAATAAAATGGTAGAAATGTGAACCTTACTTGTTTGTGTCTTCATAGCTGGCGCATGACCTCAGTGTGGGCCCTTTGGCCCCGCTGGTAAACCTCATGACGGGGAGGGGGCTGAGGGTTGGGTCCTCATTTTGTGGTGGGGTCTTGACTGGTTCTCATTCTTATCAGCTTTGAATATACATCTTGGCAAACATAACAGAATGATGTACAAGGAGGGGACAGATACCTAGTGAAAGTACTATTGGTTGCTAGTAAAAAGACAATAATGAGGGCTTGGTATAAGGTGGAACCCCCAACCAAGGAGCAGTGGTGGGTGTTGTGGAGGAGATTTATGAGATTTATTTATGCATTGAGGATGCAGGAAGGAAAGTTTGAAGGGAGATGGGAAAAATGGATGGATTATAGAAGGAAGTGTGATGATACCACTAATATTAAAATTGTCATATTTGAGTAAGAAAAAAAAGCTGCATGGATGGAAGTACCCATAAGCTGTTATTGTAAGTTTTTATGTTTTATTGTATTGTCGTTGTATGGATGGAAAATGCTAATAAAGATTAAAGTAAAAAAGACAAAGAATATGTATCTTGGCTATGCACACACCAACAAGCCAGCCGTCACACGCAGCGCCTGCCTCCAGTCTAGCCCCTACCCTGCTGTGCGCCAGGATGAATGAGTCATGCGTGGAGCCAGGCCACCGTGCCACTACACTTGTGATGAGCATGTCGGCGTCACATATGATTTGGGTATTTATAGTGTGCACATTTTTGCGATTCACATAGACGTATTCATTCACTGATGGTGCCCTTATGTGGGTGCAGTCGCCATCGCCGTCACCTCTTTGGAGTTCTATCTCGGCCAGTAGGCCAAGTAGCGCCGGATTCATTTAGGCTCGCATTACGCACAGGAGGACTGTCATTTATATGCTTACCAAACAGCAAACAGGTCCACATGATCACATATTAATGACAATCTAATTGGTCAATTATTGCCGTTTGTTGGAGTGCCTGCATTAGGTGTGTGACATATAGCGCGGAAAGGTTTGGGACAGCGCATAGGTTCAGTTTGGGGAACAAATCCATATCGGACCATTAATGAGCCGGTTAGAGGACACGTCTAATCTTGCATTGCGATATATGTTGGTGCTGAATTGGGCTATTAGCCTACATGATTGTGCGTTCAGAAACTGTCGCTCTTATTCTCTCCATCAAACATTGTAATTCACCAACGCACCACCTGCGTCGCCAGTTCCCCCTGTGTTCAAAAAGGGTGTAGAAAACCGTGTAAATCGGTACGGCTACTTGAGAGGTGTCCTACAAAAGCGCGTAGAAAGGCGACTAAATTTTCGCCCTTTCGGCTTGATAGATCGCGCTGTGGGGGGGGAAAATGGCGTACGCCTGAAATCGCGGAAAAGACCGTGTAAAAGAAGGCGTACCTCAATGATAAATGAGGCCCCTGGAGTTTACAGGCTGCTAGCAGGTTAGAGTCATGTGCCCAAAACAAGAGTGTGTGTGTGGGGAAAAAACACACACAAAACA
Source organism: Borostomias antarcticus (assembly GCF_949987555.1). NCBI lineage: Eukaryota > Metazoa > Chordata > Actinopteri > Stomiiformes > Stomiidae > Borostomias > Borostomias antarcticus. The sequence goes on from NC_140235.1 coordinate 12,311,444, forward strand.
TGTAGGGTACATTAGCACCTTTAGACACACAGATTGGCTTCCTGTCGTGGTGCTAAAGGGCTTGCTGACTACTGCAGTCTCCAGCAGCCTCCTCCATATGTTATTAGCTTACGCACACCAGCGTGTGGCGAACCAGTGAGCTTATTAGACGTCCCTACGCCAGCCGAGATATCAGATCCTGGCCACTTTTAATAACGGGCAGGTAATTACAGCTGCTCGTTCCGATTTTTCAAAAAAGAAACAGATTTCTTGTGCGGAAGACAGGCGCGTTGAGTGACTCGCGAGTCTTGCCAAATCTCTGGCTGCCATTTTGTTAGTGTTGACAGACGGGAGGATGAATTAATGAAAGGAGCTAGTGAGGGATAGAAAGACTACTCTTTGTTCATGTCTTTCCTACTTTGAAAAGATAGGAGGTGAAGTTTTGGTTTGACAATATTATACTAAATTGCTTTTAATCTTGTTACAGGGCTTTTACCATGTAGCTGACATTCCTTTCTTCACAACTCTGCCTTGGCTCGTCTGTTATTCTTTACATCAAGTGCTGTTGTCTTTGCTCTGCACATCTCTGAGTACAGGCCTGGTTACCTGGTTACCCACACAGAGGGAGACGTCCACCTTATGGCTATTTACCGCACATCTTGTCTTTAAATTCCACTTAACAAACTCATTCTTCCACTCATTCTGTGTGTGTGTGTATGTGTATATGTGCGTGTGTGTTTGTGTGTTTTGTGTGTATGTGTGTGGGCATGCATTTGTGGGCGTGTGCGTGTGTCCGCTAGCCAGCATGCGCGTTATCGAACCTCCAGCAGTCCTCCCTCAGGCCCAGGTGAATGATTGTGTGCATCGGGAGGCGTGCCATGTTTATGCTTGCCCACATAATTCTTTAATCACGGCGCTGTTACCCCACGCGCACACACAGCCAGTTTAGTGTCATTATTATCTCTCAAGGTCACCACTAATGAGGGCTGCCGCTCCATGCCTGGCGCGAGCTGATTGACTCACAGTTTTAAACAGGCACAAACAGGGCCTACTCAGCGATTCAGGAAGCAGCCCAGCACCTCCCCAGGTTTATGAGGATATATATTAGTCCTAACTCTGCCTTCACAACGGTATTGCCTTTCTCTGATGGTGGAGATTGCCAGCAAGGGAATAGGATGCTTATTTCTGGCCTCTGCTGATATCAGTTGTGTCCTCTTTATTGGCAATGACATTTAGTTTGGGAATTCAGAATTCACCTTTATTGACTGTTAGGAGTTGTGCCATCTGAAGAGCCATTTGACCTTCTTCGCTCTATATGTTATTTGAAAGGCCTGTTCACGCGGCTGCTGCAGGCGAGACCGTAAACGAACGTGGTCTAGCACTTTAATGAGCTGCACTGACTACAATTATTATCATGTACAGTTTTTGTCAATTGTTTAAGCTCATTTTCTGAAAGAAAAATGAATTTCCTCCGAACTCTACACACAAACCACAAAACACACACACAAAATCCAACACATCTCCTGCAAAAGGACACATTGCCTTCAAAACTATATTAACTGGTACTTGCTCAAATGACACACACAGCCAGCATATGAGTAGAGATTTCTAAGCACCAGTTGAACACTGATGTGCTGAATGGAAAACACTACTAGTCTGAATGACTTATCAGAAGAATTACACCTTTGCATGTTCAGTGTTACAGTATACTTTATCCTGTTGTATGTAAAATATGACCGTATGTTTTTATACTGAAATATAAAACAACACACAAATATAACAACAACAAACAAAATATAGTTTTCCCACAAATACTGTAGCCTATACATCACAGCAAACAACTGGATGTGCAAAATGAATTGTGCAGAACATGCCATACAAAATAGGCCTGTAGGTTAAACAATGCATCAAAAATAAAATAAAATAAGTAGGCTGCATTCTGTCTTCAGTTCCTCCTCCAGTCCTCATGCTGTATTACAGTCATCTGTCAGTTCTGGAAAATATACAAATACAATAAAATACTCCAAATACTATGCAGTAACAATACTGTACATTACTGTATTGACAAAGTAGGAATAGAGTTCCCAAGACGAGTAGATTTCTTACCTATACTCATTTCTGAAAGTCCAAATGATGGATGCAACTGAGAAGCAGCTCAAGTTGGGTTGAACCCTTCTTCCTCCTCCTCCTCGTCCTCCTCTTCATCCTCCTCCTCTTCTCTCACTGCTCTGCCTCTCTTCAGTGTTTCCATCCATGGCTCTCCAGACCAGGAGCTCCTCTGAGGCCGTTTTACAGTATTACTAAAGCTCTGATTGCAAATTGCACAACAGGCTTGGAAATGTAAGTGTAGCCATTTTAATTGCACTGTGTTCCAGTTGAATGCAATTTTACTCAAGAAGATTGTGCAAGATATAGGGAATTGTGTGTAGCGTTTTGACAATTGTGGTTTAGAATTGAAATCTGAGGTTAAAGCAAGAAATGTGCTTGTAGTTCAGCAGAATTGGTTTAGAGGGTTGGTACATGAGTTTCAGATTTTGCACGATGACGTGTCTTAAGTTCCAGTGTTAGTGTGTAAATGATTGAGAAAAACTGTAATTCAGAGCACATACATTATTAGTGATTTCATTTGTGATAGAGGCGGCATTTAAAATGGTGAATATGGGGTGACTCCTGCTTAAAGGACAATGCTCGTTTTTGACAACCTGGACCTTATTTACGACATATTATAAGATGTTTGACTCCGTATACTCTGGCTCAAAACGATATGGACGTCCGTCATATTCTAATTCATTTTCTAGATCCTCTAAATCTGACAAATATTCAGCCATATTGCACACAATATTCTAGGCACCAACAATCCGATCGTAGCGTAGAGAATGTGAGCCGCGAGTGTAGCCTACAGACGGAGAATAGCCAGTCTGCACGCTGGCCTGTGCGCATGCATGCTGGAGCAAGTGGGGAAAGGCGTTTAAAGATCATATTACAGAGGCTAAAGACCACGTATTTGAAAACGACAACAAGGCCTCGCTTTGGGGAATCACAACTGTTGATTCATAAAATCAGATTGATGAAAACAACCGTTTAGCGGTCGAAAATTTATTTTTAGAAACTGCATTCTCGGTGCCCCGTCCACCACCATTACATGGATATACTGGCTCACGCAGGATTTTAAATTTCTTCTACATGCCTCCGAACTACACCAAAGTGATCTCGGTGAGTCAAACGTCTTATAATATGTCGTAAATAAGGTCCAGGTTGTCAAAAACGAGCATTGTCCTTTAATGTGTCACTAGTCCTTGACTTACTGTAGTCCCCCATTTCCCCTCTGCCTCACCCCTCTTCCAAGGTAATTAAAAACCATGTGACATGTTAACATTAAATCACCATGAAGTACTTCAGTAATCATTTCCTGGTGTAATTTAGCGGGTTAAACATTTCTTTCATTGTCAAACAATGACCTTGGCATTGTAAATGTCACAACCATCCTTTATAAATTACACAGGATACGACTGAACCACAGAACTGATTGGAATTTAAACCAGCCTTAAACTTGCCCTAATCTTCATATTTCATTTTAACATTGAACCCTGAAATATAAAGGTGTTCTCCATATTAAGTCATCCCCTGTCTTATGGAATCATACGTGTTTGCAGACATTAACACTGACATGTGGAATCTGTAGAGGTGAATCCTTCATTTCAAGGTTTGACTTTGCAAAGCAGCCTGGCCCTTCAGACATCTCCCAGTGCTCTGGGCAGAATCTCTCCAGTCAGATCCACACCAGCCAGAGACAGCACAGAACAACACTTGTTGTTGTTGTTGTTGTTGTTGTTTAGGTAGGCAAGGTGTTTAGATGAATAATATAATTTCCCTCTGAAAAATGCCACTATTTATCCGTTTTGCTTCTTTCCATTCTAGCTGACTATAAAGTTGTATAATTTCCAAGGAAGGCCCTTGATATCGTCAATACATCTTCCAGGCACAATACAGTCTGGTAGGTGCTGCTGTATTTACCCTAGAAGGAACAGAGTGCTGCACATCCCTGACTATTATTAGCTTTGCTGTTGCTGGCAGCTTTTCAGCTCATGGTGGAAACATCAAACGACTCAAATCAACAAGGGGCACTTCATCTTCTGATAATTTCCTATTGCAGGTCTAGTCTTTTTTACATTTATCTGGACCACAAACAAAAGCATAGGAACGAGCATTCACATTTGTGTAGCAGCAGTGCAGTGAAGTGGCTGTGTTATGAAATTGGAGGGAAGTGATTTGAGGTGGCTACGTGTATATCAGAGCGTTGTAGCTCAATATCACGCTGCTGATCTCCCTTTCAGCGGAGTGATTGTCTCTCCACCTGAGCGTGGCTCTCGAAGGGTCCTTGGCCTGCCCAGAGGACGGCAGCCGTGATTGCCGGTTCACGGGGTAAGTGTGTGTAGGTGTTCAGCTAAAAAGCCCCAAAAAGAATCCTTAATGATCCTCAGCTGCATAATGCTGATGGAGGCGTGACTGTCAGTGAATGCTGTGCTTCTCCATTACGACTTTGCAAAAATACCCTTTTTGTGAAACAAAAAAGCGCTGAAGAGAAATACAAATGCACACAAATATGGCTCTGTGTATTGAAGCATCTTATGTCGTTATGAGGAACATGAAGTCAAAACAAGGTAACCGTCAATGAATCACAGATGCTGATATAGCTGGCGGTAGAACTTTACAAATGCGGCGCCATGAATAATAATGAGCAGGCCTGTCGTGAGTCAGTCTATCCGGTCGGAGTCGAGCGTGTGAGAGCCCATGCATATGATTAGCTGTTGCCTGGGAAGCAAATCAGTCATTAGTCAAGAGGAATCAAGCTCCTGACAATAGCACTCTAGACAAGCACTTAGGGAGGATGGGAGATGAGAGAGAGAGGGGAAGAGAGAGAGAGAGAGAGAGACTGTGGGGTATGGGGGGAGAAGAACATAATTCATAGGAGCCACCTGGTGATTCCCCCCCAGTCACCTTCCTGCTTCCTCTCTGCCAGCTGCTCCCCACAGTCCCAATCAATCAGCCGGCCCGGGGCTGGTGGGACCCATCCTATACGTGACCTTGAGTGACACCCCCCTTCCCCATCTCTCCACTTCTCATTCCTCCTTATTTGGGGGAGGCACCTGATAACCTCACTCTTCCACGTTCCTCCGTCGCTGCTGCAGACGTTCTCGGGGGAGGACCGCACGTGCGCGCGGGGGAGTACGACTGTGAGGTGCGGGGGGAAAGCAGCGGAGCGACAGACGCTATACCTCGACACTACTTCTCAAAGCCACTCGGTTGGACGTGGAAACGTGCTCGTACTTCCCATCTCCTCCTCCTCAATTTTAACCTTTTTTTTTTTTTCAAAAAACCGGGTGGCCGGCCACAGATGTCCGTACCCTGCACACGACCCTGCTGGCAGGCTGGCTTCTCTCGCCGCCCTGCTCTGACCGAGCTGCCTCCCCATGAAGGTGACCGCCCCCCTCCCTGGATCCTCCACACTGACCAGCCCGGCTCTCGCATCCTACGGGCAACATGGTCTATTAAACACCTTAATGATGACCGCAGCCCCCTGGATTCACACGACACCGAAACCCCCTACATTGTACTAGCGCGTGTCAGCGCACGTAGGAGTGTGTGTACGTGTGGCCGCATAAACACTAGATATTTAATGGTGCTCTCTTACTTTGTCATTTTTATCCCTCTCTCTCTCTCTCTCTCTCTCTCTCCCCCTCTCTTTCTTCCTCTCTCTCTCTCTCTCTCTCTCTCTCTCTCTACACATAGTTTTCTCTGGTGTGCTGGGCCTTGATGGTTAGTGGAAGACGTTTGAGAGGGAAAAAACAATCCTCCTCCACTTTCTTTTACCGGCAATAAATCCAGTAACACCCCAGTGTTTCAAAACACCGAACTGACAGGCACATACTTTATACCCCAGCCCAGCAGCAGCGTGTCAAAGCGAATGGAGTAGCGGGGAGATGGCGGCGAGGCCCTGGGGACCGCCCCTGCCAAGAGCTCCATCCAGGCTGATCCCTCATCTCCCTGTGCCTGGCATGGAGAACGGAAGCTTCCTGGCTGGGCTGGGCTGGGCGGAGGGGGGGGGGGGGGGGGGGGGGCTGGAGACGCCGTCTCCTCCCTGGCCCCGGTCGGGCAGAGGGTCCCTCTACGGGGTCATCCCTGGGAACCGCACTCCACCGCCATTACCCCCCTGTTATTTTTAAACATTTTTAAACTTTTTATTTTTTTATTTTTACATCCGGTGAACACCGGGACCGATGTCCTGTCACGCAGAGTGACCTATGAGGCACAGCTCATGGAGCTACAGTTCAATACCGGATAGCGGGCAGACCTGGGTCGAAAATGGCTCTATTTCAAGCGCTTTCAATCACTTGAGCGCTCGCTGGACTTTTCTGGGGAGGGTCAGATGAGCTGGGTTTTCATAGTTTCATAGTACCACCTGCTGGTACCGTTTTGGCAGCCGACCCTCCCGGTCCACGGTGGACGGTCGTTAGGAGGAACCCACCGTCCTGTGAATCCGTCTTCAGACGGGAAGAGCGCACATCAATCAATTCAGTTCAGTCTTAAAAGCTTTTCCCTTTTCATGCTTTCAATACATATTGTTCCCGGCGCAGCTCTGTGAAGCTCTCCGAAGGATGAGGCTGTCTGTGGGCTTCAGAAGGGTTGAGGACTGCCAAAACTAAAAGCTCATCAGGGAGAAGTGCACCAAATGGATCCGTGCCATACATGCGCCGTCACCTCATAAGGGGCCTTTCATTCAGAGACCGAGAGCAATGAAGACCCTTTGTTTTTGCCGTAGGTGTGAATATCATTAGAGCCAGCTTGTAGGGGCTGGCGCACCAGCTTTCACACACACACACACACACACACACACACACACACACACACGCACACACACACACACACACAAACACACACACACACACACACACACCCAGGAGAAAATAAAACACATATGGAAATGAGCCGACAGCATGACTGATAGCTAGTAGTTTGAACCATGCATGGATCTCAGCAGAACGACTGTTCTCTCAAAGTGAGCCATTATATTATCAATGAGCCAGGTTCCCCTTTCATCTCTCATTGTAAGTGCTCTGAGGAATTTCTGCTCCCCAAAACTACCTTGGAGGAGCCGTCTGGGGGCACGGCGCTGTCCTCTGTCGTCCCCCAGAAGGAAGATGAAAAGAAGACAAAGGCAGCTGTCACTCCCGATGCCCCTCCTCTCCCTAATCTTCACTCTCCTGAGTTTGGGCCCAGCAGAACCAGCAGTGCTCAGGATCAAAGTGTGCGTGTGTGTGTGTGTGTGTGTGTGTGTGTGTGTGTGTGTGTGTGTGTGTGTGTGTGTGTGTGTGTGTGTGTGAGAGAGAGAGAGAGAGCTGACTGAGTCTGCTCTGCCCTTGGACCAAAGTCCTTTTAAAGGCGACCGCTTGACGTTCGCTGTGTCCTTAAACTGAGGCTGAGACAGTGCAGAGAAGACCCGATATTCACATCTGTGGTAGATAGTGTTAATGCCTGACCCGGAGATTTACTTGTGCTACAGATACTATGGAAAAAACAAGTATACTAGTATGTAGTATGTGAGTATGTAGCTACGAGTATTTGTGTCCCTCCCCATATACACGTTGTCTAGATGCCGAGCTCTAATTATCCCCAATTCCCTAAGACCAGTTTGTAAATTGAAAAATAGTGTTTATTAATGCTAATATGACACAGGGTTTGACCCCTCGTCCCTCTACTGTTAATTAGTGTTGGTTGCTCTTACCTCAGGGCAGCTGGAGATTTATGGGTTTATGTTGTGGGTAGCTTTAAAGTGACCCACTGTTACAGAAGCCTGGTGAGCCCAATGACTGTGGGTTTAATTACACAAGCTCATTCAAAACAGGCTTTGTGCCGGTTGAACACAGGGAGACAGGACATTGTCACACTGGAGGATGTGTTGCATGATTTATTTTTTGCTTTTTTTTTTAAGTGAGGAAACCCGTTGCCATAGTAAAAGAACTTGTGATTTTTTTTTTTTTTTTTTTGCAGGAACACAGATAACTAAGTTCAGCAAAGTAATTTTAAATGTGTTTAAGAACAAAAAGTATAACAAACTCAGTCAAAATGGGTAATGTCAACAGAGCACCAAAATTAAGTCAGATGAAGGTGTTTCTAAGTTAACAGGGCATCATATTGTACAGTGCAGTTGTAGACTGAATCGTACTGTAACCGCTAGTGGTATACAAAATACGTTTTTAGAGTTTGTAAGCTATATGCTATATTACTGTTCAGAGGAGTTTTATAAGTAATGATCCAAATAATCCAAAATGTCTGTTTTAGTTAAGCTATAAGAAGGCATTAAGTAACAAATCCTTTAAGAAATTACTCACTAAGGGCTAGGGATGTTCCCTGTGCTTTAATTCTTTAATCGAAGTTCAGCCTTTTGGCATAAAAGCAAGGAGCAATTAATCTGCTTTAATTTCCCAAATTAATTCGACACACCACAGCATAATTATCAGCCTTTAGATAAGATATGTTGAGGCAGGAAAAGGTTGAAGAAGATTTACATTGTTTAAAGTAAATATACCATATTACTGTACCTGTGAAGTTGCTTTTTACATTATATGACAGTCTTCGATTGAAGGTTTCTACTGAAAGCTGGGGCTCTGCTCTAAGGTAAAGTCTTATTCCAAAACCTGCTGACTTCATCATAGCCTGCAATAAACCATTGGACAAAACAGTACAGAGGTGTCTGTGGCTCAGGTGGTAGAGCCGGTCGTCCAATGATCGTAGGCTCGGTTCAAATTCCGGCTTCTCCTGTCCACATGTCAAAGTGTCCTTGGGCAAAACACTGAACCCCAAATTGCTCCCAATGAGCAGGCTTGCACCTTGCATGGCAGCTGCCACTATTGGTGTGTGAATGTGTGTGTAAATGAGAGGCCATTGTAAAGCGCTTTGGATAAAAGTGCTGTATAAGTGCAGTCCATTTACCATTTGCAGTACAGCCAATGCCTAATACAATCACACCCCTTATTCAGACTCATGTTTCTGAGAAGTTACACTGGAGGATTGTGTCACAGCTCGCAGGCTGAGGAGAAATGTCACAATCAGAATCTGATTTATTACAGCCAGGTAGGTTTTCTGAAGCAAAATGTGCAAAACACAACGTGATTCATATGTTATTTCAAAGACATGCCGTTTGTATGCATGAATGCATGCAATGAATAAGGAGTGGGTGATATCATATCGTAGTGGAGAACAGTTCTGTATGTCAGGTGTGTGTAATGCCCCCACACAATATGACCTCCTTATGATTTCATCATGGTACAATAAGTCTCACTCAGTCCTGCTCTCTGGCTGGCATAGATCACAGAATAGAATTGGTTGGGAGTTGAACAATAACTCAACCTTCAAAGGCTGTCGGATGGAGACTGTAGAAGTGGCCTGCAGGCTTTGGGGAGGGCAGCTCCATCGGGGCCTTGGCATTCATAGCCAGAGAGCTTATTGTGCCACTGTGGACTACCCTCCAATGACAGCCACCCGCTGTCCTGTGTGATCACCTGGGCTGTGGCTAAGAATAGCACTCTGGATCTGCTCCAGCCATATTCAGCACAGCCCACGCAGGCTGACCAGCAGTGCACACCCTCTCCTGGGTTACCTTGTCCCAGTGACTCCTGGGTAACCTTACAGCCCGGCGCTCGCTGGAGTGGCAGAGCGCTGGAACATCAGCGTGCTCCTCGGTGTAGATAACCAGAAGAGGTGCACCTTGTGACTCCATGAATAATGCAAATCTAACAGAGTAAGTGGCTGTTTAAATCATCCATCTAGATGGGGTGAAGGGGGGCTCTCTGCCCTGAGTATAAATATTTAGCCATAGATCTCCATTGACTCTCCATTACCTCCGCAGCCTCATTGCCTGTGTCCTTAAGTGCACTTTTGCATTACAGTAAAGCAAAATAGGAGAATTGCTAGTCTTAGCCCAGAGCAGTGTTTTCTTTTATAGAAACATAGGAAGCACCTGATTGAAGGCACGATTTGGATTAGAAAATAATACAAATATATATTTATTTTTTTTGTGTGGTTGTAGTGATTGAATACATGATTGTTTTCCCTCTGTTTTCAAAACTGTCTACCATGAAGACAAGGAACATGAAGTATGACAAGTCACTTTTACATATGCATGATCTTCCATCACCTGATTCTGGTTTAGGCTTGGGTTTGAAGCTCCTTTGATTTGGACTTGGCTCGTTGCTAGCTATGGGCACACTCAAAAAACTCTAAAAAGTATGATATACGTGGATTTCAAGTTCAGGAATAACATGGTTTACGCTTACCAAGCTCTGAAGTTCTCCTGTAAACACCAGATTCGGATGAATTTCGTGGAGGTTTATGCCGTGAAGGGATGGCTGTTGTATGTTCGGTGAAATTAGTACTGTTTACAAGTTACTGTAGTTTCGAAATGCAGAGGCGAAAGGACCTATGGTGTTTACAGGACGACTTCAGAGCTTGGTAAGCATAAACCATGTAATTCCAGAACTTGAAATCCACGTATCAAGCTTTTTAGAGTATTTTGAGTGTGCCCATAGCTAGCAACGAGCCAGGGTGCGCGCGCCGACGTTATTGACACAGAACTCTGTACTGCACAAAACAGAAATATTTTAACCTGTACTAGTCAGATACATGCCAGGGAAGCAAGGAATGGGGCTAAACATGAAATTCAGTGTCCTTATCCTTTAATTAGCAGCCCCACACTGGGAGGGGAACATGGCTGTGCACCCGTTTTCAAAGCAGAGCTCTCTTTCTGATGAAATATGCAGTTGAACTTCATTTATTGATGTAAATGAAAGTAATGTCACTTACAAAAGGTTCTCTCATTATTGAGCACTTAATTTACTGGTAGATACCATACATTATATTTCTGAGGCAGACAAGGTTCATAAATCATATTGGTACCACTTTACAGCTCAGTAATAACAGGGTAATACCATGGTAATAACAGGGTAACCATTAGTTACCTGTTGAGAATTGGGGGTTCAGGTGATGTCGCTACCATCCACACAATGAATGCACAGGAGTCGGAAGAGCCGTTCAGTTCCTTTAGTTCTTAATCTGTAGATTTCTCACATCATTGAATATGTATATGGTATCTGGAGACAACAAAATATAGGGACGCAAAGTTGGCATTATAACATGCACATAACACATGCACAATAACATGCATATAGCTTGCATGCACTAGCATAACACGTAGCACATTTAGCACATAACAGCACCTAACTCAATAAGATGGAAGCACTAAACATGTCACTAATGAATCAGAATATAGAAGATAGTAATTTGACCACAAGAAAATATGCACAAGGCAGGCACTGCTGGATAGCCTAAATGAACTAGCTGGGCATACACTGGCGATCATACATTCCATCACGGACAACATTACAAACTGCGCACTACGGAGAGCATGGCTAATTAGCATAACAATCGGACTGCTAAACACAGCTAAACAGTCTAACAGCTAAATCTAACCACAGAAACGAAAGTATACACTACATCGGGTATTTGTTCTGTTTTACAAGAATCTCCAACTTAAAGGGACAATGGACAACTCACTTCTTCACGAACGCATATTGATGTCTACAGGATTTCTTTGATCTTGCGAGGCGCTGTATCTCGCGCGCATCTGACTGGGGTCCTATCAGGTGTCCAGAGTGTGCCGGTAGTAAATGAAAATAATACTAGGGAATTTGTAACAGCCGCCCCCAGATTAGCTAAGCTAAGATGAAAGAAAAGAAAAGAAAATTCCCTATATAGGAGCTGTATATCAGTCCTCATCTGGAATGGCTGGCAGGGGGATGAGGCGTGCCACTGGACGTAAGTAGGTACGGTCTTTCACTTTCACTTCTGCAGACCTGATGTGACCATCCGGACTCGGAACCAGCTTCACCACTTTTCCAACAGGCCAGTGAGCACGTGGCAGCTGTTGGTCCACTATCATGACCACTGTGCCCTGGGTCAAGTCCTTGGTGGGTCGCTGCCACTTCTGACGTGCTTGAAGGTTGGGGAGATAGTGGCGGAGGAATTGAGCCCAGAAGTGGTCTACCATGGTTTGACTGTGGCACCACCGCCGTTTGGAAAGTCGATCTGGAAGGTAGGCTACCTGGGGCAAAGAGGCGTCCCGCCGCCCCATGAGTAGCATGTTGGGTGTCACTGGGTCCGGATCCGCGATGTCTGATGAGACGTATCCTAAGGGCTTGGAATTCAGGATGCCTTCGACTTCTATTAAGACTGTGAGCAATACATCCTCAGACACAGACTGGGTTCCAATAACGACTTGCAAGCCTGTTTTCACCGATCGGATTTCCCGCTCCCAAGCACCACCGAAGTGTGGTGCATTGGGGGGATTGAACTTGAATGTGATCTGATGACCTGCTAGGCGCTCCTTCAAGTCTGGCTCCAGAGCAGCGAATGCCTCCTTCAGTTCCCTCTCGGCACCGCGGAAATTTGTTCCGTTATCTGACAGAATCTCTGACGGTGTTCCTCTCCGGGCAATGAACCGGCGTAGGGACAGGAGGAATGCATCGGCGTCCAGACTGTTGAGTAGGTCCAAGTGAATGCAGCGGGTGGTGAGGCACTTGTATATAACTCCCCAGCGTTTCTCAGTGCGTCGGCCGATCTTCACCAGAAATGGACCGAAGCAGTCCACATCAGTGGAGAAGAATGGGGGCTGGAACAACCGCAGACGGGCCGGAGGTAGGTCTGCCATAATCGGGATAATAGGCTTTGCCCTCCATTTCCGGCATCCCACGCAGCTCCCTTGGTGTGATCGGATGGCCTGTCTCCCCCGTAAGACCCAGTACCGGCGGCGAAGTTCGGCAAAGACACGGTCTGGTCCAGGATGAAGGAGACGCTCATCGAAGTCCCTAATCAGAAGCTTGGTGACGGCATGGGATGAGTCCAGGACGATGGGGTGGATGTCAGATGAGCTTGGGCCTTCCATCCGTCGTAGTCGACCTCCCACGCGCATCAGTCCTGAAGCCTGATCAAGTTCTGGTGCAAGGGTAATGAGACGGCTGCTGGATGACACTGACCCTGTGGCTTTGAGGGCTTTGATCTCATCCGGGAAGCAGTCCTGTTGACAGCTTCTCAGGATAAGAGCCTCTGCTTCTCGGTAGTCTGGTGTGTGAAGACTTGGGTCTGCGGCTGCCGCCCCGTGAAGAGACTGGTACGTTGCTTCCACCAGTGCTTTCCAGGAGGTGAATAGGCTGACATTAGGTAGGTATTGGTTCTGAGTCATGGAGAGGCCACAGAAGACTGGTTTCTTTACCTCTGCCGGGTCCTCCGCTTTCTCCAGGGAAGGGACTGCTGGCCATTGATCTGACGGTAGTCGAAGGAATGGTGGGCCGTTACTCCAGCGGCTGGGCTTGGACAGATCAGCCAATGTCTTGCCCCTGGTAAGATCATCAGCAGGGTTATTCAGGGTGTCCACATACCTCCAGGCCTGGAGACTGGTCATCTCCTGAATCTCTGCGATCCTGGTCCCGACAAACACCTTCTATCTGCATGACTCAGAATGCAGCCATGTCAGGACTGTGGTAGAGTCAGACCATAGGGTGGTTTGAGTGATGTTCAGAGTGAGCTCTTTCTGAAGGAGTACGGCCAGCTGAGCTCCTGTCAGCGCTGCACAGAGTTCTAGGCGTGGCATGGACAGCTGGCGTTTCGGGGCCACTCTGGATCTGGCCATGACAAAGGAGGTGTGAGCTGCCCCATCTTTGGTAGTAGCAAGGTAGGCCACTGAGCCGTACGCTTGTTCAGAGGCATCACAGAAGATGTGGAGGTGGTATTCGGCAGCTTCAGTGTTGACCTCTGTAGGGGTGTAGCATCGTGGTAATGTGATGTTGGCTAGATCAGGCAGCTCTGTCTCCCATGCATTCCATGCTTCAAGGAGGTCAGTCGGTAGATTCGGGTCGTCCCAGCTTCTCTTCTTGGCCCAGAGCTTCTGAACCAGCACCTTAGCCCGAGTGGTGAAAGGGACGATGAAGCCCAACGGGTCGTACTGACTTGCCAGGACTTTATATATGTTCCTCATAGTCGGAGGGCCAGTCTCCATGGGCCGGTGCCTGTATCTGAGCATGTCCGTTGGGTAGTGCCACCGAAGGCCCAAAGCTGGCTCCTGAGGGTCAGTGTGGTCCTGTGCAAGCCAGAGCTCAGTGCTCTCTGAGCGTGCTGTTGCAGGCAGATGTTCGATGATGGAGGGGTGGTTGCTGGCCCACTGCCTAATCTCAAACCCTCCAGAGGCTAGAAGTGAGCGCATTTTGTCTATCAGAAGCTTAGCAGACTGGCTTGTCGGTAAACTCTGCAGGCAGTTGTCTACGTAGAAGCATTGGTCAAGCGACTGCAGCACCTCCTCGTTGCCCTGTTGATGGTCCCCTACATGCTTTTGTAAGGCGAATGTTGCACAACAAGGACTGCAAGTTGTGCCGAACGGCAGGACCTGCCATTCGTAAACATCTGGTTGCTCACCTCTCCGCATGCTTCTCCAGAGGAACCTCAGCAAGGGCCGATCTTCTGGCAGTAGCCGGACCTGATGGAACATGGCCCGAATGTCCCCGCTAATGGCAACTGGATGTTGGCGGAATCGAAGAAGAACCCCTACCAATGAAGAACTAAGGGTAGGCCCTGGGAGAAGCTGCTCATTCAGAGAGAGACCTTGGTAAGAGAAGGAACAATTGAAGACCAGCCGGTCCTTACCGTTATGATGTACAAGGTGGTGTGGTATGAACCACGATTCGTCTGACTGGTCTACAGCTTTCTGATTGAGCTTGATGACACATCCTGCATCAACGAGCTTCTGGATCTCACCGTGGTATACCTTTGCTCGATCAGGATGCATAGCCAAGCGCTTCTCTGTGCTCTTGAGGTTCGGCAGCATGGCCTCCTTTGTGGCCTTGAGGCGGGGTGCATTCTTTCTGCGGAGTAAAGGAGTTGCGTAGCGTAAGGTGTCTCCAACACTCACCCGTTCTGTCTTGGTCTCCAAGATGTCTATGGCTTCAGTGTCCTGACGGGACCGAGTGACAAGCTTCTCGTTTCGGTATGGCAGCACATCCAGTTGCCATAGTCGTTCCACCTGTTGGTAGATGTCACTGGGTGTCGGGCCAAGGGTCATCAGGTAGCATTGCGATGTTGACACCCGGTGAGGCAACAGTCCATCTGGTCCCTGAAGGGCCCAACCGAGCTGGGTATGCACAGCCGCTGGTCCACCTGCATGGCTGAGTCTGACTGGCTCTGTTGCGGTGATCAGACTTGTGTAGTCTGAGCCGATCAGGATGAGTGGACTAGCTCCTTTGAAGGGTATCAGTGGAATCCCTCTCAGATGGCGATAGCGCCTTTGCAACGCCTCCACTGGGTATGACTGCTCAGCAAGAGCCAGGCGGGTTGCTGTGAATGCTCCTTGAATGGTATGGCGCTCATCTGGTCTGGTGATGGGAGACACCTGGAGATCAACAGAGGATCCTGTTAGGTGGGTTATGTCATGGCGGATCGTCCTTAAGGCCAATGACTCTTCCCTTCCTTGCAATTCGAGATGCTGGGCTGCAGCAGACAAGAGGATAGTCCGCTCCGCACCATCGTCCAGGATGGCATATGTTTTTATTGATCTTCTGCCATTGTGTAGCAGCACCGGTACAATCTTCAGGTAAACTCGACCTGTTGGGTTGGAGTTGGTGAGGTAGACCATGTCAGATGATGCGGTGTGTAGGATGTTGGGGCCCTGTTGAGCGACCCTATGAAGAACCTGAAGATGCACCTCGCTGCAGTCTCCACAAGGTTTCTTCAGTGTACACGCTTGATAGTTGTGATTGGTGCGTCCACATTTCCAGCAGCGCTTCCCATCCTTTATCCACCTGGCTATTTGCTCGGGCAGGCACTTGACGATCTCTGGACACTGTGACAAATAATGTTCTCCACTGCGGCAGTAGATACAGAGACGTTTGAAGGTCCTTTTGTCCTTCGGTTTCTGAGAGGGATTACTTGCCTTTGGTTGCTCTGCATGGTCTTTGAGCTGTTCTGCACCATGGTAGACAGTTGTGGACTGACGTCTTGCGTTAGTAGCAGGTCGATAGTCTTTCTGTGAGCCTTGCGGTCTCTCTGTGTGGTAGCGTTGGGCCATCTTGGAGGACAGGCGCTGAGTCTCTGCTTTTGCCTTTAGCCATTCTGACAGGTCTCTGAGGTTGTAGGGGTTAAGGTAGTTGGTTTTGAGTCTACCTTGGCGCTGCAGATGTTCAACAAAGCTGTCCCTGTAGTGCTGCGGAAGCTTACCGAGCAGCCGGTCCACATGACCTGTACAGGTCAGTTCCATGCCTTGGGGGCCCTCGAGGGAGGTCAGCATACCTACCAGGAGATTGATGCTTAGGGCAAAGTTCTGGAAGGCCTTTGAATCACCGGCTCTGACATTTGGCATATTTAAGATAGTGGCTATTTCACTCTGAGCCAGCTGATGTGGTTGGCCGTATTGCCTCTGCAACGCCTGCATGGCTTCGGTGTATGGCTCGGGATAATGGCGGCAGGCCTGTGCTATGAGTCGGGCTTCGTCCAGACGCAAATGCTCCATCAGCACTCTGTATTTGTAGTGCTCAGAAAGTTCAGTGTGTGGGTTTAGAAGACTGTCCAAAGCCATTTTCAAATCTGCAAATTCTCGCTCACTGTCAGTCACCAAGTCGGGGAGTGCTGGCACAGGGACTGGCTGAACACGTGACAGGGCCATGAGCTGTTGATAGTCCAGCATGGTGGCTGCAGATGGCAGGGACTGGTAATGTGTCGTTTCAGGCTCTGCAGGAGGCTGGGACTGCAGAGTGGATAATGGTTGAGGGTGTGCGTCCCGCAAGGTGTGATACACTGGCTGAATGGGTGCTGCCATGCTAGGCTGTTGTATGTGGTGCATGGTGGGTGCAGGTAGAACCTGGTATGCCGACGGTACTGGGGTTGCTGACTGTAGCTGCCGATATTCCGGTTGCTGCTGATAAGCTGGCAGCGCAGAAACCGCTGGCAGGTGCTGCTGGTAGGCTGACGGCGGTGAGACCACTGGCAGGTGCTGCTGGTAGGCTGATGGCGGTGAGACCGCTGGCAGGTGCTGCTGGTATGCTGGTTGATGCGCTGAGGCTACTGGTCGATGCAGCTGATAGGCTGGCTGCTTCTGTGCCACTGGTAGATGCGCTGAGACTAATGGTCGATGCAGCTGGTATGCTGGCTGCACTGAGCTAACCGGCAAGTGCTGCTGGTATGCTGGTTGATGCGCTGAGGCTACTGGTCGATGCAGCTGATAGGCTGGCTGCACTGAGCTAACCGGCAAGTGCTGCTGGTATACTGATTGTGCTGGGGGTATGTGCACTGCAGGCAATATCTGATATGCTGGGAACACAGCACTGACAGTTGGTGGCTGGTATGAATTCCTGGGCACAGGGGGTGGAGGTTGGTAGGCTGCTGATGTGATTGGGAGAATAGAAGGCCTTGTGCTTAGGATTGAGGATGGCAGTGCTGTGGTGAGGGTGCAACTATGCTGATCGACCGTTCTGGTCACCGGTGTTTGCAACGGTTGGTGCGTATCCACAAATAGAGCATAGGTGGAGAACTGGCTGGCAGTTTGAGATGTGACGGGAGTCATCCCTGCAGCGGTCAGCGACAGATGTACCTGAGTGTCACTCCTGTATGTAGTATCGATGAGAGGGGCTTGCACCACCCTTGGTGTGGCGGTAGTACAGGTGACTGAAGTTTTCCGTCTGACCACTGGAAGTGAGTGATAAGGGCTGTTATGACTTGTCAGCTCATCCTGATATTGCTGGTCGTGGAGGGGGGTAATAGCCCCGCTAACTTGGGATTCGCACTCTGAGTCATCCAACTCCTCTTCATCTTGTATGCTGGCAGGTGAGTCGTAGTCAGCATGAAGCCCCAATGTGTTGTCCATGTGGTAAGTGAGACTTGTGACTTCTGTCTGGGAGCTAACTCTGTCTGTACCGTGACTCAGGGGGTCCTGTCCATACTGCTGCACCATTGGAGACCCAAACATAGCTGAATACTGGTCCACAGTCGGGGCAGGCTCGGCTTGCCCACTGGGAAACCACATCTGTGCTGTGCTAAGAGTCTGAGTGTCCCTCTGCACTCTCTGTTGAATGGCGGGAGGGACTGTAGGTGGCAGTAGTGACTGAGGAAGATCCACCTGATAAGGTAGCAGATGGGATGGGATCTGACGTATCCGTCTTGCTTCTCTCTCCTGTGACATTTGCAGTGGTGGGTGGAGCTATCCGGCTCGAAGGACCATTGTTGAGAATTGGGGGTTCAGGTGATGTCGCTACCATCCACACAATGAATGCACAGGAGTCGGAAGAGCCGTTCAGTTCCTTTAGTTCTTAATCTGTAGATTTCTCACATCATTGAATATGTATATGGTATCTGGAGACAACAAAATATAGGGACGCAAAGTTGGCATTATAACATGCACATAACACATGCACAATAACATGCATATAGCTTGCATGCACTAGCATAACACGTAGCATATTTAGCACATAACAGCACCTAACTCAATAAGATGGAAGCACTAAACATGTCACTAATGAATCAGAATATAGAAGATAGTAATTTGACCACAAGAAAATATGCACAAGGCAGGCACTGCTGGATAGCCTAAATGAACTAGCTGGGCATACACTGGCGATCATACATTCCATCACGGACAACATTACAAACTGCGCACTACGGAGAGCATGGCTAATTAGCATAACAATCGGACTGCTAAACACAGCTAAACAGTCTAACAGCTAAATCTAACCACAGAAACGAAAGTATACACTACATCGGGTATTTGTTCTGTTTTACAAGAATCTCCAACTTAAAGGGACAATGGACAACTCACTTCTTCACGAACGCATATTGATGTCTACAGGATTTCTTTGATCTTGCGAGGCGCTGTATCTCGCGCGCATCTGACTGGGGTCCTACCAGGTGTCCAGAGTGCGCCGGTAGTAAATGAAAATAATACTAGGGAATTTGTAACATTACCAGTAGTTATTAGTAGTAGTTACCACCTCAATCTCTTCCTAACATTCTATTTAAGCCCATGATTTGTTACATGGAAACAGTGACAGTAGTTTCCACTTAAATTATGCAAAAATACTATTCTATTTAATTATATGGTTATTTCCTTCCTAACATCAGAACAAAGCTCAGGGTTTACTACCTGGAAACAAAGACGCTAGTTTCTACGTAATAATGTGGAATCAGAGCTGGAAAATGCAAGCTGTTTTTACAGTAATTCTATGTTTATTATCGTTAACATCTCAACTAAAACCAGGCAGGACCCCAGCCACTAGGGGGGCCCCACCAAAGCATGATTGTCAATAGGTTGGGGGGTTTTCCATACTCATAATTCCTTCCCTCATGTTGCAGTCAAGTTTAACATAGTAGTATTTGTCTAGCATTGTTTGCGTAAAAAACAGCCTGCCGCCTCTTGTAGTACAAGATGTTGATCATGAAGAAGAGCCAGGTACTTCAACATTAACGTTAGCAAATATTAGCGGTGAAGAATGAGAGGTGACAGACCTCGTTGGCGCCACCGTGCTGGAGACTGAATTGTAAAGTATTGTAAATACTGTAGTTCTAGTGCCGACAAGGTTATTTCAACCATAATGTATCCTGTGATCTATATTCTGAAAATAGTATTCTCTGGCTGTTGAGTACATCTGTTTTGGCTGCATATCAGTAGATGGTTAATGGTAAATTGACACTTACAGTATATAGGGGTTTTATCCAAAGCACTTTGCAATGGCCTCTCATTCACCCATTCACCCACACATTCACACACATTCAGATGGCTAGCTACCTTGTTAGATGTGTAGAACTGTAACTAGCTATCTAGCTTGAGGTAACGTTACCACTACTACTAGCAAAAATGTATTTGGAGACCTGGGTTAGTTAAGATTAGGAAGGATATAACCATAGAATTAAATAGAAATAGCGAAAGCATTTTTTTTTCTGAAAGCATTTTCCAGCTCTGATTCCACGTTATTGCATGGAAACTAGTGTCTGTAGTAATAAACCATGGGCTTAAATAGGATGTTAGAAAGGGATTGAGGAGGGGGGTAACTGCTTAATGTAGGTAACTACTACTAGTAACTACCAGTAACAAATGATAATTGCTGCTTGTTTCCTAGTAATAATGTAGATACCATGGTATTACCCTTTTATTACCGAGCTGTAATGTAAAGTGATAACAAGCATGGAAAGATCCTCTCACTCCTGATTATTTCATTCGGCCCACTGGTAAATTGGGGCTTGAACATGTAAATTACCCCTCAAATCAAGTCTGCATTTACAGTAGTGCCCACTCCACCATCATTGCAGGCCTAAGGTTTACAGAAATATGGCTGTGCTCAGTGTTCTGCCGTGTATAAGATGTTTTGTAGTGTATAACGTGTACCTACTGAAGCCTGCCTCAGTTTCCCCTTGCTTTCATGTCTTCCTTTTCGCCCCGCATTTTTTACTGTGCCGTTTGAGGGGATAATCTCAATGCCTGCTTCAATTTATAATGTCATAGCTCTCATGATAAATACAATACAATATTTAATAAGACCATTACTGCCGTGTCAGAGTGAAGATCTTAATCAATGCAAAGTTCAGAGCTTTAAAGGGATCGATTTGGACGCTTTTATGATAAAGAGCTAGATTGTTGGGGAGATAGGGAGCATACTGTTCCATTACTCTGGCTGTCAGTGTGAAGCTCTCTCTCTCCTGAGCCCTCCACATGAACACCATGCCCAGCTCTGCCAACAGGCCACCAACCTGGCAGCCCCGGCACAACAAGCAATACAGTGTGATACGTTTGGTGCGTTCGTTTGTGGTCGGAGGTGGCTAGCCGCAAGTGGCAAAATACCTACCTCCAACCTGTGTGCATTCGAGCTATATACCATTATATCACAGTTACCTAGTTATATCTAGTGCATTCGAGCAACTGGGGGCTGAGAAACATACCCGAGTTTGCAACGAGGATGTGCGAGTTCATGCAGCGTTTTATTTAATCATTCCTAGTAGCAAGTCGCAATTTGCCACCTCCCAGTTATAAACGAACGCACCATTTGTATTATTTTAAATAGGGATCGTTCCTGTCCTGAGGCCTGAACTCTGGAGTCATACAGAGAAATCATACTTAGCATCACTGCAGAAATTAATATGGATGAAATGTATACAGTAGCCTGATTCCCCCCTTGTCTTTGTGGTGTTCAGCTCACGTCGATGTGTTTTTCTCTCAGTTGGAAGTAATATGAACGTTCAGGCCATGGCCTTTCTCTCTCCCCTGTAGTGGTCTGTGACATGCTGCAATACCGGTTCTCACTGGACGGGGGACCCTCATGTATAAATATGAGATGGTTGTACTGTATGCGTTTATCCCCTTGTTCATTGCAGTATTATTTTATGTCTCTGCCTCTCAGCACTGTGAGGCTCAGGGCCAAAGGCATGACCCCTGAGAAAAACGCTGATGTACAGTGGGGGAAATGGTAAGGATTTCTGGCAGGGTACCATAACAGGGAACATGCCTGTCGACAAGAGAGCCTTTTTCGTGGACCCTGACTCTAGTCTATGTCTGTATGCTGAGCCAATGGTCTGTGTGATGAATTGAAGATCACGCTCTTCTCAGATACAGTAGATAACGAGCTGGAGAGTGTTTGTGTTCTCCTGGCCTGATGATGGTCAGCGTTGTGGCTGGCCTGCCGTATCCAACTGCATCCAGTCAGGAACTCTCCGTCAGCTAGATGCCTTGTCCTCGGGCTGTTATTGCGGTTCTGTCTATTGTCAGTATCGGGCCAGCTCAAATGCTCTCAGTCTGGCCTGCCTCTCCCTACTGCTCTATCCCAGTTGTGTCCAGTCCAGACCTGGTCTGGTCTGGATAACATTTATTTTTGGGCCGAAGCACAAAGATAGTGTGAGCAGACCCCCCCTCCTTCCCAACACCAATGTCACCGCTATCTGATGAAGATGAATACCCGTGCTCTCTCCATGTCATCATGTGGACCATCACGCTGGCGTTATCGCCGGGGCCCATGAGTGCGGATGAGGGGGGGATGGCACCGTGACGTGGAATTACATCTGACGGAGGCAGCGGCAGAACCCGCGCTTGCTTCTGTCGGTAAGAGACAGTTACAGACTAAAGAGCTGATTTACAGCACCATCGTATCCCCCTAATGAGTGTGCTAGCCGACAAACACTCCAGGCCCGGAGTCATAGCATAATTATGCCTTAACTAACTGAGAGACAGATGCGATTTAGAGAAATCAGCAGAAATACAGAGAGTCACCCAGGAAGTGTTTTGCCTCTTGCTACAGAGACACGCATTTTGTAGACCTCTAATTGGAGAATTTGTCCCTCTGATGATAATTATGTACTTGACCTGCTTTCCCGAAAGGGTCACCCAGTATACCATAACACACTGTTCATTGCAAACTGCAGTTAATGAGTTTACAACAAAATATTTGGCTTTGTTGTTGTACACATACCGCTATGGCAGATGCGGCTATGGCATTTTTGTTACCATTTCCATTTCAATAAGCAAAAACAAATAATATTTAATATAATAAGTATCCACAGCCATCTGTGGAATGGCTTATTTACTCATTATGGAGGTTTATTGCGTTTTTGTGTAGCAAACCTGAAGACTAGACACCTTTCTTGCCCAAACACGTGGCGTATGTAAAGAGACGCCCAATTACAAGGCGTACCCTTCTGTGAGTGTTGGCGACAGCGGCCCCCTAGCTTAATAGCGGATACAACATTACGGCACAGTTACATTTGATCATAGCGGATATTAAAGCTGCCGGAAAGACGCGGGCCATTAGGCCCCGGGTTCCTCGCTCTGCGCACTTTTCCATTCTCCATTTAGCATAATGGTACTCACGTAACGAGCCCCAGACATTAGATTTCAGAGCAACAGCGTGCCAGCAGGATGATGGTTCTAGGGGGCCGTTAGCGCGTCACGCTACATGCCGTTTGATTTCCAATACTGTAAGTATGCTTCATGCTCATCCGAGCGTCAGGGAGATGACTCGGATGGATCCTCCAGATATGACCTGCGCGTGACTCCTATGAGATACTGGCGGTCGACACCGAGGACCATCTTGTGAAAATCATACAGGGGTTAGTCCACGCAGCAGAAACATTGATGAATAATACCATACTTGTGCTCTCATTTGCACAAGGTCTCCTCTTGCTACTGTGATTTATAAGCACAGCTTCCATTTGCAAACAGACGGGGAGGCTTCAGGCCATGGGGCGGCACCCAGGGTCCAGTGCTATTTACTCAGCCGTACGGGACGGCGCTCTCCCCTAGCAGCCTGGAGACTAGGGCTGGGGCTGGGGATTGGACTGAGGCTGGAGCTGGACCTGGGGCTGGAGTTGGGGCTGGAGTTGGGGCTGGGGCTGGGGCTGGGGCTTGAGTTGGGGCTGGGGCTGGGGCTGGAGTTGGGGCTGGGGCTGGGGCTTGGGCTGGGGCTTGAGTTGGGGCTGGGGCTGGGGCTGGGGCTGGGGCTGGGGCTGGGGCTGGGGCTGGGGCTGGGGCTGGGGCTGGGGCTGGAGTTGGGGCTGGCGCTGGAGTTGGAGCTGGTTCTGGTTCTGGTTCTGGAGCTGGTTCTGGTTCTGGTTCGGAGCCTGGGTCTAGAGTTGGAGCTGGTTCTGGTTCTGAGCCTGGTTCTGGAGCTGGTTCTGGTTCTGGTTCTGGTTCTGGTTCTGGTTCTGGTTCTGAGCCTGGTCCTGGTCCTGGTCCTGGTCCTGGTCCTGGTCCTGGTCCTGGTCCTGGTTCTGGTTCTGGTTCTGGTTCGGGGCCTGGGTCTGGTTCTGGGGCTGGGGCTGGAGCTGCAGCATGGGGAGGTTGCAGTACAGCGGTCACCGTGACCATGCCAGTGCCAGGCTGTGCTGTGCCCCCAACTCCCTGGACGTGTCTAGCCTGCCTGAGGGGTGTTCAGGCGACAGCTACCGCAGGGTAACAGCGGAGCTACAGCCCCGGCCATCTTTACGGTGTCACACCCTGCAGCTTAACAAATGACTGGTAGCTGCAGGAGGTCATATCGTGTCTTTAGAGGAATCTCACTGACTCACTGTAGCATGAGGAATAATGTCTGGACACGTCTGACCGCACAGAGGGAATGAATCATAGCTTTAATAAGCTGTGTTCTTTAACGGACATGACAAAATCATTTCAGTTAACTGCACTGCACAGCAGGCAAAGTAAACTATTCATAATCTGTTGCAAATTGATTTATGAGACAAATTGAGGAGAGATGAGTGCCACAGATATTAGTGATTTTAACTGCGTAACTTCAATCTTGTCATAACTCCCCCCCCCTCCTGTGCTCGATGCAACGCTGTGTTGTGCACTAAGGTGGCCGAGTTGTGCGTTTGCTGGGAGGAAGAGGTGCTCCACTTTTGAAACGATGTGATAGATTAGGGAGGGGTCCAGCAATGGGATGATTTCCCTGGTGACCAATTTCTGAAAGCTCCCTAAGCAAAGCAAGCAAGGCAACACAGGCCGGGCATACAGGCCGCCAGGCAGAGCACGAGCGCACCCACTGATTCTCCTTCTAATGAGCTGACAGACACTGAAATAATAGCCTGAACCAGTGGCCATAAGTCATGCCCAGAGTACATGATGCCAAATCTGTTAATTAACACCAGGCTTGATATAAGTATCTGCCAGGGGGGAAAGAGCCACAAGCCCCACTGTAAAGGCATGGCAGCGTCTATGGTGGCCGAGTCGTGTCATAGGTAATGAAGCAAGGGCTAACCTTGGCTAAGCAAAGTTTACGCTTTTTCATCAAAGTTGCCCTTTGTATTGTGTTGGTCTGGTTCTAGTGGCACTCTGGGGGGCTGTCGGCGAGTTCGTATAAGGATACTGACCTTGCAACATAGCGTTGTAGTAATTCAAGGATAATCCATTTTATAGCCCTTTACCAAAATGCAGCCCTAATTGAATCAGAGCATCACAGCATGGATTGATCATCACTGATCAATATGCATGACCTCAGTACATCGATAGAGTGTTTTTTCTCAATGAAGAGCACGGGGCTGTGTCTGCTCTGTGTCCAATGGCCCAACAGAAAGAGCTGGCTGCTTGACATCTTAGATCAGAAGCTTTTATGAGTGCTTTTTTTCACACAGAAACGGACGTTTGAGATCATCTAACTTCCGTAGTTTGACGTATTTCCGACACAAACAAGCTATGAGGGTGGGACATAATGTGTAGAGGAATTTGATTGGAACATTGACAAGTGGACGGGGTTTAAGAACTTTAGACAGATTCGATAGAATGATAGCGTTGATTGACGGGGGATGTTGTGAGATTATTGGCCTAAAATCTAAGGTACCTGTTGTCGTAATTGCATGTGACATACCGTTTTCCAGGAAGTAAGAAATTATATACTTTGATATAAGATTACAACAAAAGTAGAATTTTGTAATTTATTGGGCATACATGGTTGAATAGGTGGACAATATGGACATGTCCATGTCCTGATGAAGACCGGTTTCGGTCGAAACATGTAGACTTTTTTTTTAACATATTAGCCACGTATTAATAAAGGCTTTTTATCATCTACCCTCCTCAAGTGCCAGGATCATCCTTCTTTTCTGATATTGATTTTCCTCGCGATCCTAGAGCACCATGGTGACTACTTTTTTACTTCCCGCTGAGCACCTGATTGATTACTTTGTTTTCCTACTATGACCAAAATGGGACCGAATGCTTTTTTCATTCTGTGCGACTTTAAGTGGACTAATCTTGAAATTTATGGCACATTAGGAAAAAAACACGGGTCTCTTGATGTTTACAGGTATTGATTAGCCGTAAGATCGTTAATACTTGGAGTGTACTTGGGAGTGATTTATTCTCTGCTTTTTTGAGTGAGCAATGGATGAATGACAGGATCTGTGCCAGAATGTCACTCTGGGCTCGCTCTTGGGACAATTTTATTATATTTCTATTCCATCTTACAGTATTTCGGGCAGCAACCTCACTATAAGCCAGTATGTGACATCTGCATATTGTCAGATCAGGGCGCTTAACACTGTCCTGTAAAAGTGATTACCTAATGCATTTTCTCCCCCCAAGAGATCAATGGCCTTTAATGCATCGGCCAGACTACTTATAAAAAGGGTTTCAATTGATTATGCTGACCATGTGTCATCGCCACACTCCCGAGTTCTCATACTAACGCGTCAGGGTTTCCAGGTGGAGGGAATTGACTTCTTGGCCTATAAGCAGTGTGAGAATAACAAAGCCACTGTCCCCGCTTCTGTCGACACCTCTAATGCTGGTGACTTTTCAACCTCAATTTCACCCTCGCCGACAAATTTCCAATTTCGGAATAAAATCATGAGAGTTCTGCTAGAGTCGGAGTGCGCTCCCATCATCTCCATCATTTGGTGTAAGGGGGCAGTCCGAGCTGTCAGTCTTTTTCTGATCTTGACGCACCGATAAAATCAAACATGTTTGATGTTATCGTAAGTTTTCAGTCTTGGCTCATGCAGATAGTGAAGTTTAGTGACGTGAACATCGTTAACAACCAGGTGTGCTCTCTCTCCAGCACCAAACAGTCAACCGGGTAGAGATATTTGGACCACGATAGAAGGGAGAACGTGGACAGAAATTGCTGCAGCCCTCTAAATGTAGTCTTGCAAATAATGACCCTGCAAGATCCCAGTCTTTGTGAAATCTTATTGTCTGTGACGAAAAACTTGACACATTTGTCTGTAGATGTGAGAGGTGTCAGACCCACAGTGTTTTAAAAGTATTCAGTCTTCTAGTGCATGGTAGGCATAAGATGTTCTGGTGTAATTGAGACAGACTTTTGCTGTCTCGACTGCAGATTAATACTGTATGTTGCATTATTTCCCCCCTGCAATATGATACACCATATCACGTTTCTTATGTCGACATAACTTAATTCCTTTTTTATTAATGTCTCCCATAGTAATGCAGAATTGATCTGAGGGAATGTACTGATTCAACTAGTATGATAATGATTCCAGTGGGCAGGTGAATAATACACAAAAGGATAATTGCATTCAAAGGACAGAGCCCCCATATGGCAGTACTTAATTAATACTCTTATTTTGATTATCAAACACTGTCATTTTACCTCATTATCAACTGATCCATGATGATTATTACCTAAGCCAAGCGGTTGCTTCCTCCCTCCCAGCAGGCTGTGGTGAACGGTGCTGAGGCGCTGGCCTGTGCTTTTCCACGCTTCCCCGTGCGCGGTTTCTATCAGACCAAGACTGCCGTCTGGAAAGGTCAAGCCTTCACTAAAAGATTTAAATCAGCCCTCACAAGACATATTCACCGTGACAGGCGGAACTTGAATTCCGGTCAATAAAAATACGAAGCAGTATCCTTTCCCCTTTCCCCAAAATAACCATAAAGAGACTGGCATGCATGTGGCAGCCACATGTAGCTATTCACTTGTATGAAAAATCTAGATGCAATATTTCTAATTAAAGCTTTTTGCACATAGAGAGTATATGTAAAAATGTCTCTGTACTTCTCATGCCCCACTTACAGAGGCATTTGTCACTTGAATGCCCTTCATTCTTCATGGTCTTATTTGTTTTTTTATAGTATTAGTATTGACCTGACAGGCTTAGATCTTAGTAGCTCTGTGTCACACCAATTGAGCGTTTTATTTTCACTGATTTGAAAATACCATCATGCTGGCATGACTTACTGTATCAACAGCATGTTGTTAAATACATCTTCACAGGGTCAGTGCGACTGAAACAAAATAATTAGCCAAGCTTCTCTGTGGTACGTTTTCAACACTTGCTGCGTTATTCTTTGATGGATTTTACAACTCTGATGTTGTTTTATATTATATTAATCATTGGGATGATGTTGTGGCGAAATGTTTTTTTTTCCATTTGTCATTGTATTGCATTGCTTTAGTGGCCACGCCTTGTGATGAATGCAGGAACTAAAGCTCGTATTCAGCTGCTTTTGAAGATGAATGGGACCTTTGAAAAAATCATTTCTCTTTACTGTTTATTAATATACTTTAAAAGATGAATGTGTAATGGGGGAAGCTCCGAGCCAGGCCTATGGATCATAATATACTTGCCTACAGAAGTAAGGAATAATGAAACTATTTTCAGCTATAAAGCCATGCTTGAATAATACATCTGGTGCAAAGTGCTGCAAAGCAAGAACTATTACAGGGGGGTAACTTTTTATAATCTTTTAGAAAAGACAGCCATAAATATCAGTTGTGCCCGTTTATATATTTATTCATTTATCCATTTTAATGTTATTAGGTTTGAACCCTGGAGAGTTCACTGCTCTTATGTGAATATTATAACTGATAATGACTGATATCACGACTGTCCAAAGTGATAAACTATAATTGACTTTTGCATTATTAGACTTTAAACTATATACTCTTGGCACCAGTTGGACTCTTCATTATACAGTCCATTCAATTCAGAGCAATTCAATTTCATCTTGAAAATGTGTTAAATCTATCAGTAAAAATTCCCCTTCAGTATGTACTGTACACACTTCAGATACTTGTCCAAAGTGTCTGATGCCATTGATGAAATTTGGATAATAAGGTAGAAACTTGAATGACTTTGGTGTGATCCTGACACACTACGGCATTTGATAGGAAGCCGGAGTCCTTGTGTAACTTCCAGGAATAATCAATGCATGAAACTCAATCTGTTGCTGTCAGCCATGGCAGTGGGCTCTGGAATGGATCAATCTGCTTCATTATGGTATTCATGAGTGGGAGATTACCATGCAGAGAGAGCCGTACCACCATGATTCCTCTGAGGTCTGGTCCACCCTCTGGCTGCCGTGGCCGTACCCAGATATAACTGCTGTGTGAAACTCTCATCACATTCATTACACTGCAACATTGAACACATGTTTGGACACCATTTTGAAAAAAAGTGTGTGTCAATGGCATTGTCATTTTATTTCTATAGCACCATTCATACAAATCAATGTAGCACATAGAGATGAGAACACAACAAGAACAGATTTAAAAGAAACATTTAAAAAATTAAAAATTAAAAGATAGTGTAAAATAAAAATGATAAAAACAGAATGCAAATTAAGAGCACTAAGGCCCAAATCAGAATGGATTGCTCCTGCTAATACAGTAGATCAATATTTTGCACAGCAATTGCAATGCAATCTGCTCCAGTTTAGCACGATATCCACAAAAGATGTTGCTCTAATGATATGCTCAGGCAAACACCCTCACATTTGCTACCTTTGTGCAATTTACAAACACAATATCCATGACAATGGCAGAGAGAAAGCACAAATATAAATCTTCAGACCGAGAGCTGATTGTCCTCACCAATTAGGTGCAGAGACATGCAGCCAAACTGCAATCAAGAAATCTTTACCCAACTGAGAGAAATCGTATTTGGGAATCCATATCAGAGACTGTTAGTGCAGTTCTCCATATTCCAGGACACAGATTGTTTTTTTGCAGAAAATATCACTTCTGTTTGTTGCTGTGCATCACGGCTAGCTGAACTTATTTTTAAATCCTCCTCTGTTTGTTTTGCCCTTAATATCATTCAATGTCAATTTAATACCACTCAAACCTCACAAGTTCTGAGGAGAGACAGAAGGAGAGAGTGCTCGCTGACTGCTGCAGTTAATACCAGCTTTACAAAAGCGGTATTTGCACCTCTATAACTGCTTGTGGCAGCTCATGGTGTGGATCAGACGCGAGGCTTATTTGGAGTAATTTTGCACGGAAGTAGAAGCATACATTCAAATGAGCCTGGTGCAGCCGTGGAGCTATTTGCTCATCGGTGCAGTTTGCAATCATTTTCACCCTTTGCGTGTGCTTTGTGGATTGAATGCTATTTTTTTGTCTCATCCTTTTGTGGATTTGGCCCTAAGTTATTAAAACAAGTAAAACCACATGGTAAAAGCAACAGTAAAACAGTGTGTGAACTGTTTAAATACTACATCTCGTCTGTGTGAGAAGTAATGCTCATGTTCTGGGTTGATCATGGCAAGCTACTAGTAAAACTAGATTTTTGCTGAAAACAATTTGTACAGTAAATATACAGACTTTGTGTGATAGTTCATGCTCTGTGTATCTTCATCAAGCCCTCTGGCAGTCCTATAATATACCACATTATGTGGTTTTCTTATTGGTCTCATTGCATTCCTGTGGTGGATTTTTATTGCTGTAGGCCTAATATGAATCACATGTGCAGCAAGTTAGTGTTTGACTTAGCAGGAAATGAAAAGTAGTATAGTTAAGACCAAATTTCAACAGCCAGCAATTGAGAGCCATATTAAAGGCAGTGGAATGATAGAAAAGGCGACATTTTTGTTAGACATTATGTTAAGTCTTTTCACAAGCCAGACACTTCCCCTTGTTGAGAAATTATATTTGTGAATTATTTCCTGCACCTGGTCAGTTTTATAATTTGAACACGATTTGACCATCATCTCTCTCTTTCTCCTCCCCAGGCCTTCCCGTGCATATCCACTGGAATCTATGGTAAGTTTTCTTCTTTATAAACTTCCTGCATGAAAAGTATTTACACCATATCTAGTGCGTTTACAGTATCTCTGCAACGTGATCATTTTTTGCTCTTTCATGTTGTTTCTGTGTTTTTCCTAAACAATGTATCCCCTTGATCTGCTATGAGTGCATGGAGCTGTGCCTACAGTGTAGCATATTAGGTTATGCTTCTCTCATGTATCGTGGCAGTGCATCCTGGGTAACAGATCGATGCACGGCGGGGTGGACCAGGCCAAGTTTCGGTGCAGTGCATTGTGGGGCTGATGGGGGGCCGTGCTGATTGGTGTTGACTGTGTAGCTCCTCTGCCAGTGGGATCGTGTCCTGGTGCCCCCCCGCCCACCTCTGCTCTTCAAAGGCTGAGGTTGCCACCGTACTGAGCCTGGGTCGCACAGCTTCCAGCGGGCAATAACCTTTAACTCCATCCTAGACCTCTCTCTCTCTCTGTCTCTCTCTCTCTCTCTTTTTCCCTCTCTGTCCCTCTCGCTCTCTCTCTCCCTCTCAGTCTCTTTACCACTCTCTCTCTTTTTCTCTCTCTCCCTTTTGAAGAAGTGGTCAGAATCACACATTCTGTTAACATCAAACAGTATCTTTAAAGTATAATCTCTAATTATTTTGAAATAAAAGCAGTTTGTGAGCTCTCTCTCTCTCTCTCTCTCTCTCTCCACCGTGTCCAGGATGTCTCTTTATCTTCCTCGCTGTCTAACTCGAGCACGTAATGATGAAAGGCGCGCCTACTCCCTGCAGCTGTACTGATCTGTGCGTGTGACCCATTTACAGGCTCGGGTTGTGGCAGCAAAACAAAAGCCAGAGCCCCCACATAGAGACAGAGAGGAATCAGGGACAAGTTATCCAAGGCCCTTTGCGGTTGGGTAAAAAAACAGATTTGTCAGGACAGCTAACGCTAATTGACACTCTCTGACGCCTCCATATTCCAGGGGGCTCAGTCACTACTGACAGGTGAAGGATGGGGTGGAGGTGGGGGGGTAGGGGGGTAGCAGGGGTGCACAGGGGGTACCTCAGACACACGGGAAGAAAAACGAGGGCTGGCGCCGCGCTGACAGCCCAATCCCTCAGTCCGGCCCATTAGCCTCAACAGAATTTCGGTGCGGTTAGCGTGTCGGGCGGTACCACCCATAAACAAACCGGCGGCCACCGCGGGCCACGGGGTCGCGCGGCGTGATTGAGGTTATTAAGTGCTGCTCCTGTTTGCCCATCAATCACAGCCACGCGACCCGGGTTCAAACGGATTATTCCTTCCGAGGAGGAGGCACCTCTCTGTGTCTTACAAGATCGGGGCGCTGATAGTCACGCTGGAGTCCCGCTGCCCGGAGCAATAGAGGTCACTCCGTCTCCCGGCCGGCTTCGTCCACCTTCTCCATCTCTTCTCTCTAATACTAGCCACACTACATCTCCCTCACTCACTACAAAACCCCCGCTCACTCCATCACACACACACATACAAACACTCACACACACAGAAACACACACACACAGAAACACACACATGAACACACACACACACACACACACACACACAGGTGAATAAATAAGAAATACCTCTTCCTCTTGAGCTGAAGTATTTCAACCAGAGCATGTGTTCTGACGACTCGTATAAGAGACCTTGCGGAGAGCTCATCTGTGCTGGCAGTGGGAGAGCGCTTTAGAAGTGCCAGCGTAATGCGCCTTGAGGTTTCGGAGGCACTGGCAGTGATCAATCTTGGCACGGGAGTAGCCAGGCCCACACCGGCGCCGCGCGGCTCCAAAGATAGGGGCATCGCGCTTCCGATGTGCCTGACAGATTCCGCCGCCGCGCGTTGCATCAATAACACTATCCAGCCGGTCTCTTAAACACGGTGTCTCCCATGGCCGACTATCAGTACCCGTTCACTGCTCACCTACACCTCTGTCTCATCCTGTCTCTGCGAGGGGGGGGGGGGTTGTTGACACACTGGCGCCCAGATCAAGAGGGGTCAGGCCGGCCCAGGCCTCCTGACTCCCTCCCTCTCTGTCCGGGATTAGAGGGGGGGGGGAGCCGTTCACAGACACCTTATCCCTCCCCCAGCAGAGACCCGGAGGCTGGCTACGGGCAGAAGACGCTCATGCCTGAAATCTGGCGGATTCACTTTGGGGAGCTTAGGGAGCCTGACTCAGTCGAGAGTCTCTGGGTGCACGCAGACGATGTGCTGTATCAGTGGGTTCCAGTGTGCGTGCGACTGGGAGGGAGAAGGGGCCCCCCAGTCCATTTACCACGGCTACACGGTGTGCTTTGTACTCAACACTAGCCCTGCTCCACCATTCCCATGGATGACAGAGCCAGATGTAAAAATACTTTACCCACCCAGAGGACAATGGATTTAGCCCTTTGAAAAACTTTTTTTTTTAATGGTCGCGTATCAGTCGCCACAAAGTGTTTTGAAGAGAAATAAAATGTCAGCTGTTAATTTTAGCATGTAGGACGAGCGTGTCGTCTACCTGTGGACTGTTTCCAAGGTCATCATCATCTGTGGAGCTACAGAGGCTGCTCTCTTTCTCCTCAACTCTTTATCTCCCCGTCTTCCCCCCTCTCTCTCTCTCTCTCTCTCTCTCTCTCTCTCTCTCTCTCATTCTCTCTCTCATTCTCTCTCTCTCAACCACCAGCTCTCCCTGTACTCTCCCTGTGTCTCTCCTTTCCCTGGGCTGTAAAGTCGGTCATGGTCACAGCCCTGCCGCGTCCCAGTGTCGGTTCAGCGTGGTGCTCCAGGCCATTTGACACCCAGGCTGTGACGGCGTCAGGAGTCCTCGGGGGTACGGGGGCGGGGGGGGGGGGGGGCGGCTCCGTCCTCCAGCCTGGCGAGTCACTCCTCCTCCAGGGTCACCTCTCCTCTCCTCCCGGGCCCGACACGGGGTGACAGCACCTCTGTGCTCTCCCCATCTCAGGGTGGGGACACCGAGGCCTCCGCAGCTGTTCCAGAATGTTCCGTGCCGGAGTTGTACAGTATACTGTATACGTCCCTGACAATGTCCGCCCTGCATTCATCCAATCACGTAGGCCCTCTGTAGCCTAGAATAGTCTTACTCAAAGCAGTATTCATGTTCCCCCAGGACACAAGAGCCAATCAGAAATGATTACGGAGGGGAATGGCTGGTACTGTGGTACTATGGTAATGCTTTATAATCATTATTGGGTTCTCTGCTCTTCAGTCTACCCATGTGGCCTACTGCTCTCTCTCTTCCTCCCTCTCTCTCCCTCTCCGCCCGCCTCTCTCTGGCGTATGGTCCGCTGTGCTCCGGTCGGTGATGGAGTAGGGGAGCTCTCAGCAGAAATAACACTGCGCCACCTGAGTCCTCATCAGTGGCGCCGCGCCGCACAGATCCCATCAGCAGAGCGCTCCTCGCTAAGACAAATCTCCCCGAGCCCACTGTAGTCCCAGCCTGAGAGAGAGGGAGAGAGGGTGGGGGGGGGGGGGGGGGGGGGAGGAAGGGAGAGAGGGGGAGGGAGAGAGAGAGGGTGTGGGAGGGGGAGGGAGAGAGAGAGGGGGTGGGAGAGAGAGAGAGGGTGGGCGGGGAGGTGAGAGAGAGTGGGGGGGAGCCAAGCAGGAGTGGGGGGAGGGGCAGGGCCCCCCTCCCTCCCCCACTAGTCCAACCCAGCACCCCTCTGCACCCCGTGACAGATGAGGTTCCAGTGAACCCTCCGCCACAGCAAATGGAGCACGAGAGGCATGGAATGAGAGACGGGGAGAAAGATGGAACGATCGAAAGGAGAGAAAAAGAAGGGAGGGGGTCCTGAAGACCGACTGAACTCTTGATGAGGTGTAGAAGGTCGGTGTGCTGAAGCCTGAAGGAAGTTGAGCTCGTCGACTGTTTGAAAAGCGTCCGTAAGTGGTGAAGCCACAGCGAGCACGTGTGGGTCGTATAGATTGAAACAGCAGGACACCCTGTGGCACTGTGGTGCCAGATCAATCTCCACCGGCAGACAAGATAGGATGGAGGGATGGAGGGAGGAGTATTCTGGGGTGGAAGGAGGGATGGAGGGAGTATTGAGGGATGGGTGGATGGAGGGAGGGACAGAGGAGTATTCTGGTATGGAAGGAGGGAGGGAGGGAGGGAGGGAGGGAGGGAGGGAGGGAGGGAGGGAGGGAGGGAGGGAGGGAGGGAGGGAGTATTCTGGGATGGTTGGAGGGAGTATTCTGGGATGGTTGGAGGGAGTATTCTGGGATGGTTGGAGGGAGTATTCTGGGATGGATTGATGGAGGGAGGGAGGGAGGGAGGGAGGGAGGGGGGGAGGGGGGGGAAGGAGGGTTGGAGTATGGAGTGCATAAACATGGGTCCAGGCTGGGAGGAGTACTGTAGGTACTGTAGCTCAGACCGCTGCTGTTGACCTTGACAAGTGCGGGCTGCCCTCCAGAGGAACTGTCCTCTGATAGGCTGCACAAGGTCACCTCCCGGTTACCCCTGACTCCGCCCGCCTCTTCCCTCCAGCTCTCTCTCCCCTACATCTCTATCTATCTCTCTCTCTATCTCTGCTATGATTAATAGGTATGATGCTCAGATCAATACTGCATTTGTAGAAACTGCACGCTAAATAGATTAAAGGTACTGGCCGCCGGCCGCCCTCTGCTTTTGGCGAGAGCAGCCCTCTCTTTTATGATTAAGACCTGTTCGCAGCGGAAGATTTAATGTTGCTCGGCCCCACCTAGCTCTCTCGCACTCTCTCTCTATCTCTCTCTCTCTTTCTCTCTTTCTGAGAAGGCTGCAGAGAGGTAGAGAATAAGGGGGGCTGTCTCCCTGGTGCAATGTTTGTTTGTTTGTTTGTTTGTTTGTTTGTTTGTTTGTTTGTTTATTTATTTATTTATTTATTTATTTATTTATTTATTTATTTATTTATTTATTTATTTATTTATTTGTTTGTTTGTTTGTTTGTTTGTTTGTTTGTTTGTTCATTTGCTTACTCATCTGCCTGTTGTGCGCTCTTCACAGGCAGCTGTTTACATCCCAAGGTACATTTGTCAGCTTTCCCGTCTCTTCACACACCTGCCTGGGTGTTATTTGCTTGCGACAGGCTGAACCCAGTCTGTACAGCTGCATTGAGCAGGGCTCCGGGGGCGGGGACAAGTCACCTGACACGGGATATCGTTGCAGTGGAGATGCAGAGGTTAATCACTGTCCACTGTTGATTGGACCGGAGGGATCACATGACCTGATTGAAGAGTGGTGGAGGATCATACTGTACCCTGAACGTGCAGCTGCCCAGGGCCTGTGGAGGGAGGCGAACAGGCCGAGGAGAAGGAGGAGGAGGAGGTGGTGAAGGAGGCGGTGTAGGCGTTCAGCAGGCCCCGCTGCTCCAGCCAGGCTGGTATTCAGCTCACCCCCCCCTTCAGCAGCACTTTAATCCTGGGCTATGCAGAGGAAGCCACAGCTGTCAGCGAAGGAGAGAGCGGGAGGGGGGGTGGGTAGAGAAAGAGAAAACGAGAGATGTAGGGATAGAAGGGGTGGGGAGAGAGACGTCAGACTCAGACATCGGGGGGGGGGGGGGGGGGGATAAAACGGCAGCCATGTATGCAGTCAAGACCCCTTTATTTGTGCTCCACACACTGTTCTCTGACGGACAGGGACAGCAGGGCGAAGGAAAGGAGGAACAACGGGAAAGAAAGACTCTGGGCCTCATTCATGAACAAAGTTAAGAAACTCTTAGAAAACATTTCTTCTGAAGCTCCACTTACACCGTTTCCAAGAAGATTCTCACATGTGGAAAATAAGAACAGAATCTACGAACATGGCAGTCATGTAGGCTGTGGACATATCCGTGCGAAAGACATGCTAATTTAAAATCATTTGTGATTGTGTTTACTTCAAATCTACAGTTGTACAGTATAACATTACAGGATTGACAGACAATACATATTTGTATCATTTATAATATCTTATAATAATGGTTTTCATTATTTTACAAAGTGCTGTCTTTCCAATAATATCCCCAATGCGCCGGGTCCAACTATGTGTCTGATCTTTCTTTCTCTGATTTTCATTTGGACATGCCGCGTTGACAGCTGTATATTTTATAGCCTACATTCGTGTAGACTGTAAGTGATTGTATATTGTATTCTATCACTTTGACATGTACATGTATTTTGCACTGTGCTGCCTGGCTACGTTTATGCACCAAAGTCAATTCCTCATACTGTAGGACTCGTGTAGGAGGCAGCCTACTATACTTGGCTACTGTACATAAAAATCTGACTTTGATTGCCCACGCTGGATTCGACCTGCAGTCCTCTGACTTGACAACACACCTGACACAACCCCGCCTTAAACATTATGCTATCAAAAGTTTGGCAAGTTGAGGGCGCGGATGACCAGAATTCATACTGAGAAGTGATATCTGGCACGATCCTGTAGTTTCCTTATATGGGGCTGGCAGTGAGCTTACCTATGCTAATTCGGGTGTACGGCCACGCGCATTCAATTTGCGAAACCATGGGATTCATCATTATGAGAAGGCAGGTGCGAACTCATCCAGCGGTTTACGAACACGCCGTGAATCAGACGGGAACTTTCTTTAGAAACGTTCTTAGGAAGACATTTAAGAACAGAACTGAAGATATTGGTGAATGAGGACAAGTGTTTTTTGATCTCCCACTCATCCTTACATCTGGCTGCAACGTCGGAGGTCACTGCTTATTTATCTTAGTGTGAAAGGCTGTGTGTGTCACGTCGCGTCGGTTCTGTGAGTTCTGACCTCATGTTCATGGGGCTAGAGGTTGTCGCTGTGGGTTTATAGTGACCCCTGTATTGGTACAGTAGATGGGGACTGTTCCGGAGGTCTTGACCTCAAGCAGGCTACACGGCAGCTTGTGGTCAGCGGTTTCAGCCCTAAATCTCAGTAAATAGCTGCTGGGGGACTGCCGGCACGCTGTCGGGGATCTTGAAATGAGAGGATCTCCACTAATGAAGCTGATGATGATGGTGGTCTTGGGGTCAGTATCCTACAGAGCCTCCTCCCTTGTCTTATTAAAAATTAATCCACTCACAATCTATTCGTGCACGATCGATACATTGTGTTAACACCGAGGTAGCGTTCCTGAGCCGGCCGTGCTGCTGTGATTAATATGTCAGTTAGACACACATCTCTCCATGGGCCCCCGGTCGCACTGGAGGGATTTTTTGTGGGAGGGAGAAAAGACAGAGGTGGATTAACAATAACAGCCCGGGCTCCTCACACATCTGGGAGAACAGCAAGAAGAAAACAACTCACATAAAATCTCGTCTAGAGTCTCCCCGAAGGCATGTGGGAGACTAAAGTGGAAGAAGATTCTATGGTCTGATGAGACGAAAATCAAAATATTTTGGCCTCAACACTACCCGCTTAGTGGAACAGCTTGATTTTAGTCTCAGTATATGTTTGTCGCAAGCCTAGCATGGCACATCAACCTAAATATCACCACTACCGTGGAACATGGTGGTGGCAGCATCAGGCTATGGGGATGCTTCTCAGCAGCAGGGACTGGAACTCACAGAGATAGATAAAAACAAAGTACAGAGAAATCCTGGAGGAAACCCTGGAAACCCTGAAAGGAGAGATCTAGGAATCAGGAGGAGAGACATCTTCCAGCAGGTCATTGACCCAACACATACAGCCAAAACCACACTGGAATGGTTTAAAACCAAAAAAGTCAATATCTGGAACAGTGGAATGGCCCAGTCAAAGACCAGACTTCAATCCAATTGAGAATTATTATTATTTTTCGAAATTAATTTAGGAAATAGGTTGATTGTTTTCCCACTTTATCAGTGACAAAAACTACAACAAATCCATTTTGATTCCATGTTGTAACAATAAAATGGGAAATGGCCCAAGGAGGGTGAATGGTTTTTACAGACACGGTACATATTTGTGTGTGTGCGTGTGCGTGCGCTCGCCAGTGTGTAGCTTGTGCATCCTGTCTGTTTCTCTGAGTCAGATGGGATATGTTTATTTCACACCCAGCAGGATCGCTCCTGTTGATCTGCTTTTCATGCATCTGGCAACACGCTTCCCACGTCTATATGACACACTGCCAGATTTCTGACTGATTTCTGACACCTTCTGGAATACTCCATTGATCATTACTTTAAAGCCAGTCAGCGGTCTGCCTGCCTGTCTGTCTGTCTGTCTGTCTGTCTGTCTGTCTGTCTGTCTGTCTGTCTGTCTGTCTGTCTGTCTGTCTTCTGCCTGTCTGTCTTCTGTCTGTCTGTCTGTCTGTCTGTCTTCTGCCTGTCTGTCTTCTGTCTGTCTGTCTGTCTGTCTTCTGCCTGTCTGTCTTCTGTCTGTCTGTCTGTCTGTCTGTCTGTCTGTCTGTCTGTCTGTCTGTCTGTCTGTCTGTCTTCTGCCTGTCTGTCTTCTGTCTGTCTGTCTGTCTGTTTGCTGATTGTAACCCAGCATGCCTATCTCTTCTCCCCAGGTTTTCCCAATGAACCTGCAGCTGAAATTGCCCTGCGGACCGTGAAGAGCTGGATTGAGGACAACTACGCTCAGGTTGGATTCCCTTTCATAACACCCTCCTCTGAACAACTATCGGGCATCTGTGACAGGAATCCAGGTGGTTTTTCAGTTGAACTGGACTCACAGTCGACTTGTGACCTCTGACCCTGATGAGTAGCCCGTGTGCATCTGTCCAGTATTCAGAACGATGGTATTTCCTTTAAACATCTGAGAGCAATCGTTTTACGCTCGCCTTACTTCAGCTGTGTTCCGTATGCATATCAAATTAAACAGCAACCCGAATCTAATCAGTTCTTAAATGGTCTGTTGACTAAATCGGACTACAGTATGTTAGCAAAGCGCTTCAAACCAACCAGCCAAGGGGAAAATAAACACATCAGATGAAATAAGATTAAATTAAATTATAAAAGAAATAAAAGCTAATTATGCCTTCAAACGACCTCGGGCTCCACAAGTGTGGATATTCACTCATTCGTGCTTATTGGGGTCATCACAGTCCATGTGCTGCAGAGCTGGAAAAGACCTTGAATAAACAGCCTCCACTTGTATGGAATGAGCCGGAATGAATTAAATGTGAGGAAGCAAAACGTTCTTTTGAATCATAGGTGATTCATGACTTATGTCTCCCAGGGTTTAAAGTCGCACTGAAATGAAAAAAGCATTCTGTCCCATTTTGGTTCACATAATTGGTCATAGTGTTCAACCTATTCAACGATGTATGTATGCCCAAAAAAATTACAAAATTCTACTTTTGTTGTAATCTTATATCAAAGTATATCATTTCTTACTTCCTGGAAAACGGTAGGTCACGTGCAATGACGACAACAGGTACCTTAGATTTTAGGCCAATAAATTCACGACATCCTCCCGTCAATCAACGCTATCCTTCTATCGAATCTGTCTAAAGTTCTTAAAACCTGTCCACTTGTCAATGTTCCAATCAAATTCCTCTAAACATATGTCCCACCCTCATAGCTTGTTTGCGTTGGAAATACGTCAAACTACGGAAGTTAGATGATCTCAAACGTCCGTTTCAGTGCGACTTTAAAGCAAAAAAAAAACAAAAAACGCTGAGGCAATTTGACTTTTATTAGTGTATTTTATCTGATTCACTGCTCCTGTCAGTGAAGCTCACTCCAAGCAATGCATGGGAATATTGAAAAAGACCTCTGTACCTGGTCTTCAGCCCCCTTCGCTGTGCGTGCGGCCGCGCCTCACCACCAGGCCCCAAAATGGCTCCCTCATTATCCAGTGAGAGTTTTCAATGCCTTCTCTGCTGCCTCCGTGTCAGCTTAGCTCACAGATGAAGATACAGAGAGACGTGTGTGTGTGTGTGTGAGTGTGTGTGTGTGTGTGTGTGTGTGTGTGTGTGTGTGTGTGTGTGTGTGTGTGTGGGTGTGTGTGTGTGTGTGTGTGTGTGTGTGTGCGTGCGTGCATGCGTGCGTGTCCCGACATCGACATCCCTCCTCTCCTCTCGTCGTTTTTACCCTTTTTTAATTTAATTTTCCTCTTATCTCTGATAGCTGCTACACCGTTCTATTTTTAGGGCGACCATGTGAGGGGCGGCCGAGCGTCTATCAATCAGCGAGCCGGCGACACACGATAACCTTCAGAGGTCATCGCTATTGACTACCGCACCATGGCGTAATGTCTGTCACGGTGGAAGGAGGTGCTTCATAAATCCACGTGCCGCGTGGCCGAGCCTTACCGTAGGCCACGGCGGGCGGAGAGCGAGCTGGCCTGGCGTGCTCAGCTGGCGCCTGGCCTGGCTGCTGTTGGGTTATGGGTGATGGTCCTAGGTGTCTCCCTTGCTCCTGACGGCTCCTCGTTCTGTACATGCAGCACCGGGGGAAACTCTGTCGTTTCTCCAGTGTTAAGAGGCTTGTTTATAGCCTGCATACCCGGCTAATGTGAACAATCTGAGTGGTTTTGCTTGCACCCCCCCCGCTGCCACGCTCCGAGCTACAGTAGATCGAGGCCCGACCGTCGCCGATAAGAGGCAAACATTTCAAGTGCTGTCTGACGCGTCGCTTTGTGCTTTTGTCACAGTGCATTCCGCATTAGACAGATGTATTCGCTTTACCGATTCTTGCTCTTGTAATGGCTGCTTTAGAGTCGATTAGAACCCCATGCCTGTGTGCTGCGGCAACAGAGGTTTTGAGAGAGAGAGAGAGAGAGACGGCTCTTAAACTCATAACTGAACCAACAGTTTGAGCTTCTATGAAGATGAAGGGAGAATAAACTACTTCCTTCTGCTCCGTGTTTCCCTTAGATTAGCAGCGTCATGCGCTACAAGCCCCACAGCCAGATGTTTTGATGTCGGGGACCCCTGTCGCTTTGACAACCAGCCAATGGATAGTTTGTCAGGCTGTAATTCCGCTTGCTCTTAGTGTCTCTGTGACACTGACGATCTCCATGTCTTTTCTCATAAAGAGTGATGTCTTGAACGAGAAACATCGGACAAATCTTAATGTTCTTGAGAGCGTCTTGTGTTGTACCTGATGACTAACCAATGAGCAAGCATTAGCATGCTCAGCTCAAGCTTGAAATGCCTCTGTTAAGTGCCGACAAGATGAAGTGCGGCATGGCAGTACATCAGCGCGAGCTTTGGCTCAATACGCGTCACGCCGACTACAGTCAGCGTGATTGATAGCTGGCGCTTAACCTTCAGAGGCGAGCCCGCGTGCGCCCAACCGCGAGAGATGACGCCCAGGTGGTTTGGGCCCGGCGTCGTAGGGGACGGAGAGGTGGGCGGCGTTCGACTGGACGACAGACCCCCCGCTGAGGGGGGGGGGGGCACCACTCTTCACAACAAAGCATGGCAGCGGGAGATCGTACAACCAATATTTTTCACTGTCAAATGCAATTTATGTGCTTGTCTCCTACTGGGCAAATCACAAAGATAGAAAGTTTATCAAAGATGTTTATCAGAGAGTGCACTTATGTCCACTTTTCCAACAATACTGCAGTATCATAGATTATTACACCCACCTCCACACATCTCATCCGGACTACAAAGAAAAGGAGAGAGAGAGGTATGAAGCCCAGTGTGTCATGCGGGAGAACATTATACAAAAGCGCTAGATTGCTCCACGCCCCCCTGCCTCACTCACCCTCCTGCTACAGTGGTTCCTGAGGAGGC